>NC_083223.1:227598093-227898914 GCF_032191835.1 Heteronotia binoei | reverse complement strand
AGCAAATGTCAGAAGATATCCCTGCTAAGCTAACTCCACAATTGCCGAGTACAGTGCCACACCAAGGTACTTACCATGGCTCTGGTTGTTATGGATTCTTCACACTGTATGATTAAATCACAGATAATTAAATGGCTCCATGCAGTAGGTAGGCATACCAAATGCACCAATTCCTTTTTTAAAACTATTCTTTGGATATGGTCGATAATATTTCTGTAGATATATGATAACTAGGAATTACATCTAGGAGTATTTTTTAGTTGGAGTGAGTGACTCAGCCTGCCTTGTACACTAGAGGGGTACTACATCACTCTGTGTGTATTAGTCCTATGTCTTTGAAGGCAGGGGTCCCCAACCCCCAGGTCGTGGACTAGTACCGGTCCACGGCCTGTTAGCAACCAGGCCGTGAGCTATATAATTATTTCATTCTATATTACAGGGTGACCAACGGTAGCTCTCCAGATTTTTTTTGCCTACAACTCCCATCAGCCCCAGCCATTGGCCATGCTGGCTGGGGCTGATGGGAGTTGTAGGCAAAAAACATCTGGAGAGCTACCGTTGGCCACCCCTGATATATTACAAAGTATTACAATTCTTATAATAATAAGACGACGACATTGGATTTATATCCTGCCTTCCACTCCAAATCTCAGAGTGGTTCACAATCTCCTTTATCTTCCACCCCCACAACAGACACCCTGTGAAGTAGGCTGGGCTGAGAGAGCTCTCCCAGTAGCTGCCCTTTCAAAGACAATTCTGCGAGAGCTATAGCTAACCCAAGGCCATTCCAGCAGCTGCAAGTGGAGGAGTGGGGAATCCAACCCGGTTCTACCAGATAAGAGACTGAACATTTAACCACACACTTAACCACCACACCAAAATAAAGTGCACAATAGTATCATCCCGAAACCATGCCCCCCCCCCCCAGTCCATGGAAAATTGTCTTCCACAAAACTGGTCCTTGGTGCCAAAAAGGCTGGGGACCACTGCTTGATGGGGATGTTTCTCTTTGTCTTAACTGGGGAACTTCCCTCCGACCTCTCCTCTCTCTGTGTATTCTTTGTTTTTCCTATTCTTCACATGGCTTTTCATGGAGTCACACATCTCTGCAGGTCTCTCCCATAGAAACAATGCCCTTATGCTCCCATATGCATAATACTGAAACAGCTGGCCCCTTGTGATAGGGAGAGTACTCCTTAGATTAAGCTTCTCTCTCTCCTTTTAACTGCAGCCTGAATGTGAACTGTGAAACAGGATGCTGGATGGACCATTCTTCTGCATGGTTGAGTTGGGTTCCACTTCTTGGATACTGCACACTGAAATAGAATTGACTGTTGTTTCCTAATATTTCAGTTTTGTTTGTTTTTGGAATTTGTTCTTGCTTATCTAGCACATTGAATAATAACATCAGATGACACAAAAAAAGAGTATTATGTAGTGGCTAGAGTTGCCAGCCTCCAGGTAGGGCCTGGAAATCTTGTGGAATTTCACTGATTTTCAGTCAGCAGTTCCCCTAGAGACAACTTCTGTTTTGGAGAGTGAATTCTGTGGCATTATATTCTGCTGAGGTCCCTCCCTCCCCAACTCTGGGCTTCAGCTATAAAATATCCAGGAATTTCTCAACCCAGAGTTGGCAACCCTAGCTGAGAGGTTAGAGTTCTGGTTTAGTATGAGGGAGGTCTGGGTTCAAATCCTCTCACTTGCATGAAGTTCATCAGGTGATCTTGGGGCAGTTAGCACCATTCAGCCTAACCTACCTCACAAGTAGTAAATAGTCCAGTAGCACATTTAAGACTAACTAATTTTATTGTAGCATAAGCTTTTGAGAAGCAGAGCTCTTTTCATCAGCTGTGTTTCCCAACAGCTTATGCTACAACAAAATTTGTTAATCTTAAAGGTGCTATTCTTCTGAATCTACCTCACAAAGTAGCTGTGAAGATAAAATGGACAGAGGAGAATCACACAATTTGAACAACGTGGAGGAAAGGTGAGGGAAAAAAGGAAGGTGGGGTGAAAATAAAGTATATGAGCATTACAATTAATTGTAATTGATTACAATGGGGACACTTCCCAAACAGCCCCTGTGCAGTTTTTTTTTTTTTTTTTTTCTGCCATCACCACCACTAAACCCTGAACTGGGCAGTGGAGGAATGCAGAAGCCTCCTTGCTGGTGCCAAAATCTATTTCCTTCCACAAAAACTAAAGCTGGCCTTGAGAAAGCAGCTACAGGCAAGCACGTGGCTGCCTCAGCCCACATTCCTTTCAGTACAAAACTCCCAGTTTTCACTGGACACCTTCATTTCCCAAGCAGACGTTCATGCAGACTCTCAGCAAGAGTTTTAAACTGCATGAATTTAAAAAGAAAGAAAGAAAAACCTTCCAAGACAAAGCTGCTCTTTGAAACACTTCCTATGCAATGCTTGTCCTGCTTCAGTGATAACATCTTTTTACACGCCTGCTGTGTTGGAGGGGAAATTTTCCCTGAAACATTATCTTTGTGATTAGGTGTAAAGTGCTTACTGGAACAAGAAATGATGTCTTCATCGCCGCTGACATCTTTTTCTACAGGGACTTGTTTAGTTGGTTTAACATGCATAACTTATTTCCGGCTGAAATAAAGATTCTTGCATCCAAAAAGCTCATCAATTTGGAGTGGATGAGGACTTTTAAAATAGAGTTTCTTTTATGAGCTACTGCTCACAAGTGCAGCAGGTATTTCTTTCATGCTTACTATGAACTAGGGAGGGGGGAAACCCACCCTGAAATTACTAGGCTCAGATATAATTTGTAAGTGTTATTACCATCTGGAACCATTTTTAAAGTTTCTGATCATGTGACTGCCTCAAAGTAAGGGAAAGAGTTTTGCTTTGTAGGAATGGGATATGCTTTCAGATTTGCTTCCCCTGAACCCAAAATTTACATTTGCAGAGGAAGTTACCTTTGTCAAAAGTCTGCAACCCCACCCCACTTTCCTGTCACTGAGGTAATGATGCACTGTCCCATTTATCCCTCCTTGTAACCCCAAAGTTGTGATAAATGGAAGACTCTGTACCTCAGCCCCCTGTAGCCCAACAGCAACCCACAAACGTTCAGTTTAGCCTTTAGGCAGAATGGCAATTTGGTCATCCTTTCCTTCTCATGTAGTTTTTCATTAGGGACAGGGACAGGTTAGGATAAGCAGACGGTTCCACCCTATATATTCAACCCCACTGATACACTGCTAGGGCAGAATACTGTGCAGGCACCAAGGGAATGCTAGGGATGTCCTTGTTTTCCTGTCAAGCACTCCTTTCTTGTAGGACCTGCTTGGTTGTGTGAATAGGAATGTAACTTTCTTGTGCATTTGCACTGTCTATGGCTTTGCTATTCTTATCTTGGGAAAGGATTTAAAAATTATAAAAGCCACACAATATAATGTAAAAGATGTAGATTGCTGTCAATCTACTCCCAATATCCTCTCTGTGTGTATTTGGTCTACAAATTTGTATGCTTATCCAGTATTTTTGTTGAAAGCATCTGGCAAGCCTGCTTTTCTGATTACGTCTTATGCAGTTTGCCTGTTCCTTGTTCATATTGAAAGGAAGGTGAGTTATCACCTCGAAGAAATGGAAATAGGATATGGGGTAGTGAGTGAGAGTTAGACAACATGCGATATTCACACCCTTGATCTCACTCAGTGCCTTAAATAAACCACTCTTGGTTTCCCCACTCCCCACCCGTACATGAGTATGAGAACAAACTAGTTGATCTATCCTGGCAGGCTGTTACAGGGATTATCAAGATGCTTTACAAGAATGAAGTTGCATGTCCAGAAAGGATAATAAATGCCCATAAAAGGGCTATGGTAGTTTTACAGAGCATTAAAGGGAATGGACTATACAGTCACAAAAAAGCACATGCTTTGCATACTGAAATTCCAGATTCAGCCTGCTGTGTCTTTTGATCTTTGATGGAGAAATACCTCTCTCTGAATTAGGGCTGCCAACTCTGGGGAAACTTCTGGAGATTTGGGAATTGAACCTAGGGAGAGACCATCAGGGTATATACATATATATGTGCCAGACTTTTTTTATAGCAGGAACTCCTTTGCATATTAGACCACATACCCCTGATGTAGGCAGTCCTCCAGGAGCTTACAGTAGGAGGATTGGCTATATCAAGGGTGTGTGGCCTAATATGCAAAGGAGTGTCTGCTACAAAAAAAGCCCTGCATATGTACCATCAAATTCCTACCAACTTATGGCAACCACAGCAAAGGACTTTCAAAGCAAGTGAGAAGCAGAAATGGTTTGCCCCTGCCCTTCTCTTCAGAGTCTTCCTTGGTCATCTCCCATCCAAGTACCAGTGCTAAGAAGACAAGGAATGGATGCTTAAAGCAAGGAATAAGCTGAGCCACAGAAAGACAAATTTGATCAGCAGGGCTGACCTCCCTTGCCCCAATTCTGAATGCCAGAATAGTGAGCTTTGTCTAGCACTAACTACTGTGAGCAGCTGTCATCCTAATGATGTTGACAACCTTCCTTCTAAGAGCAAAATCTGTAGAGTTGCCCTTTTAGCCCCTCGAGTGTCTTGTTTTCCCGCTCCGTGAAACAACTTCTCTGGTTCCAGCCTGCTTCCCTAAGGGCAACTTTACTTCCATTCTCAAGCAAGATATCCAGAGACCTGGAATAATCTCCAGCATCTGCCCCTCCCAGGGGCTCCCAAGGGTGCAGCCTCACCACTGTGGGCAGGGCCTGAATAAAGAGAGTTCTAGGCCAGGAAGATAAACCCAGGGACAGGAGCAGAACACAATGCTGTGCATGCCATTCACAAAGGAGAGTGGTAATGGATGCGGGAGTGCGTTTTGGGTAACGAGAGCGACTTGTGTGTTTTCATACGTATTTTGAGCCAGTGTTGAATGTTGTATGCATCTTTGATCATGGTGGGTAATGTTCATTCAGCAAACTTCATTTCAGCCTACGTCAAGTGAAGCATCAAGGTTTACTCAACAGAGATCCTGAAAGCAGCATAGGGCACACTTTTCTAAAGCAAATAGTAATGGTCCCATAAAATAAGAGTGTAGCAAAATAGAACTTAAATTGGTTTTTCAACCTCATCCATGTGATTAAAGGCAATCAATGCTTTTTAACTAGGAACACTAAAAGCTTTCCAAAAGGGGCACTCAGAAAAGGATCATAATTATGCCATAAATAAATACTATCAAAAGAAAGAAATAACTGGCAATCTGGCGACATACCTTAGAGGACATGTAGATGGCAATTGATGGCATGAACGAAGAATTAGATGTAATAAATGTGAATGAAATAAACAAAGACATTGGTACTTTTCAGAGCTGTAGCAGATCAGTTGAGAGAATAAGGAGTAGGAGCTCCCCAGTTCAAAACTCATCTTCACCATAGGCCCCATTTGAATATGGGAATAATATTGACCAACTTTACAAGACTGTTTTAAAGCCTATAAGCAAAATAATCTGTGTGAAGCATTCTACAAATGCAAACTACGTGATATTTTACCAGAACATTCAAGGAAATATTGCATGCAATTTTGTTGCTACAGAAAAGTGGAACCCTAAGAATTAATTATCCAAACATTGGCTCCTTATACAGTTCACTGTAGAGAATCCAAGCAGTCAAACCATTAAACTTGACTTCAGATTCCTTGCCTACAGCACACACCATTCTTTTAGGTTTGTCAAGTCCAATTCAAGAAATATCTAGGGACTTTGGGGGTGGAGCCAGGAGCAAGGTTGTGGCAAGCATAACTGAATTCCATAGGAAGTTTCAGCCATCACATTTAAAGGTACTGCACAACTTTTAAATGCCTTCCCTCTATTGAAAATAATGAAGGATGGGGCACCTTCTTTTGGGGCTCCTAGAATTGGACCCCCTGGTCCACTCCTTTTGAAACTTGGAGGGTATTTTGAGGAGAGGCATTGGGTGCTATGCTGAAAATTTGGTGCTTCTGCCTCAAACAATAGCCTCCCCAGAGCCCCAGATACCCAGGGATTAATTCTCCATTATGGGAATCGGTCTCCATAGGCAATAATTGAGTGCCCCGCAGACATTTCCCTCCCCACCCCTGCTTTCTAATGACTCTGAAGTGGGGGGAGGGCCTCCAAACCAGGGGATCCCTTCCCCCACCTGGGGATTATAATCAACAAAAGGAGATCACAGTTAATAAGACAGGCAATGAAAGAAACAAATACAATGATGTACTGGCTGACAATGTTTAATAAAACCATTTTAAAACCTTTTTAAATATCTTTTTATTCTTCACTAGAAATATCCATTCACATAATAATATTATCATAGAGGTCCATTATCACATTCCAATATTACAAGAAAGGTCCTATGAGCACCCAAATATAGGCTCATTTTGTCAATGGACTTCCTCGGGAGTATTTCTTCTAGGATTACCAGCCTCTTGCAACAACCCAATGTTAATGCTCTTCTGTAACATCTTCTATCTCAAGTTTTCTCATCCTGGAATAAACCAAGGTAATAACAACAAGACATACCACAAAGGTGAATGGAAATAGATAATTCTTAATTTTAGATATAGTTGTAAAAAACTTACCACTCAATGACACTTAAGTACATATATTTATATTAGGAGCTTAAGCCAGTCCAAACTTATTCATTTAACCAGATGCACAAGCCTTCTGGAGTTTGCTGGCCAATAGCTCTCTACAATATTTTTATTAGAAGCAAGCTGTTCTTTTAGATGGCCAATTGCTCTTATACTCTCTATGATTGTTTATTTATTTATTCTTAATTTCAAGCAAGCCATTATTTTCACAGCAAATTAGCTCAAAGCCACTTAAGTGTATAATTTTAAGCAGGCCAGTCCTGTACCCCTTCTATAACTGAATGCAAAAACCTCTTAGAGTCTACTAGAAAATGCTCTATGCAAAATATTGCAGAGAGCTATTGGCCAGCAAACTCCGGAAGGCTTGTGCCTCCAACAATTTTCCTCTTATAGTTGAAAATCTGAATTTTTCCCCAAGGAATGGTCAGTTTTCTCATCAGCTTTTAGTGAATGCACTTTATCCTTTCAGAGGGTTGCCATGTTGGTTTGCAGTAGAAGAGTCCAGCAGCACCTTGGAGACCAACATTGAGGAATACTCAGCATGGGTTCTGTAAGGGAAGATCTTGTCTCACTAACCTGTTACAATTCTTTGAGAGAGTGAACAAAGGGGACCCAATAGATGTTGTTTACCTTGACTTCCAGAAAGCTTTTGCAGTAGAAGAGTCCAGCAGCACCTTGGAGACCAACATTGAGGAATACTCAGCATGGGTTCTGTAAGGGAAGATCTCGTCTCACTAACCTATTACAATTCTTTGAGAGAGTGGACAAAGGGGACCCAATAGATGTTGTTTACCTTGACTTCCAGAAAGCTTTTGATAAAGTTCCTTATCAGTACTGGGTCCGATGCTTTTTAATGTATTCATTAATGATCTGGAGTTGGGAGTGAGCAGTGAAGTGGCGAAGTTTGCGGATAAGAACATAAGAGAAGCCATGTGGATCAGGCCAATGGCTCATCCAGTCCAACACTCTGTGTCACACAGTGGCCAATATATGTGTGTGTGTGTATATATATGTATACATAAACACATATACATACATACATATACACACACATATACACACACACACATATGACACTAAATTGTTCAGGGTGATGAGAACCAGAGAGGATTGTGAGGCACTCCAAAGGGATCTGTCGAGGCTGGGTGAGTGAGTGTCAACATGGCAAATGAGGTTCAGCATGGCCAAGTGCAAAGTGATACACACTGGGGCCAAAAATCCTAACTATAAATGCAAGTTGATGGGGTGTGAACTGGCAGAGACTGACCAAGAAAAGAAGAAGAAGAAGAATTGCAGATTTATACTCCACCTTTCTCTCTGAATCAGAGAAGCAGAGCAGCTTACAATCTCCTATATCTTCTCCCCCCACAGCTGACACCTTGTAAGGTGGGTGGGGCTGAGAGGGCTCTCACAGCAGCTGCCCTTTCAAGGACAACTCCTACGAGAGCTCAAGGCCATTCCAGCAGCTGCAAGTGGAGGAGTGGGGAATCAAACCTGGTTCTCCCAGATAAGAGTCCACACACTTAACCACTACACCCAACTGGCTCTTGGTGTAGTGATCTTGGGGTTGTGGTAGGAAACTCACTGAAAATGTTGAGACAGTGTGCAATTGCAATAAAAAAGTCAACACCATACTGGAAATTATTAGGAAGGGAACTGAAAACAAATCAGCCAGTATCATAATAAAGGTAAAGGTAGTCCCCTGTGCAAGCACCAGTCGTTTTCGACTCTGGGTGACATTGCTTTCACAACGTTTTCACTGCAGACTTTTTATGGGGTGGTTTGCCTTCCCCAGTCATCTACACTTTCCCCCCAGCAAGCTGGGTACTCATTTTACCGACCTCGAAAGAATGGAAGGCTGAGTCGACCTGGAGCTGGCTACCTGAACCAGCTTTCACTGGGATCGAACTCAGGTCATGAGCAGAGAGTTCAGACTGCAGTACTGCAGCTTTACCACCAATGGTACAGCCTCATTTGGAACACTGTGTACAATTCTGGTCACTGCACCTCAAAAAAGATATTATAGCATTGGAAAAAGTGCAGAAAAGGGCAGCTAGAATAATTAAAGGGTTGGAACACTTTCCCTATGAAGAAAGGTTAAAATGCTTGGGGCTCTTTAGCTTGGAGAAATGTCAACTGATGAGTGACATGATAGAAGTTTACAAGACTATGCATGGGATAGAGCAGGTAGAGAAAGAAGTCCTTTTCTCTCTTTCTCACAATACAAGAACTCGTGGACATTCAATGAAATTGCTGAGCAGTCGGGTTAGAATGGATAAAAGGAAGTACTTCTTCACCCAAAGAGTGATTAACACATGAAATTCACTGCCACAGGAGGTGGTGACAGCTGCCAGCACAGATAGCTTCAAGAGGGGATTGGAAAAATATATGAAGCAGAGGTCCATCAGTGGCTATTAGCCACAGTGTATTGTTGGAACTCTCTGTCTGAGGCAGTGATGTTCTGTATTCTTGGTGCTTGGGGGGCACAGTGGGAGGGCTTCTAGTGTCCTGGCCCCACTGATGGACCTCCTGATGGCACCTGGTTTGTTGGCCACTGTGTGACACACAGAGTGTTGGACTGGATGGACCATTGGCCTGATCCAACATGTTCTTAACAATATTTGGGGGTACAAGCATTCAAGAATCTAGGCTCTCTTCAACAGGAATCTGACAAAAGGAATTTGGAAGCTGAAAATCTTGTTGTTCTGGAAGATGACTACTGGATTTGAATCTATATCTTGTACTGAATCAAACTACTGGTCTATCAAGGGCAGTACCATCTGCTCCAGCTGGCAGCAGCTCACCAGCGTCTCACATGTAGGCTTTCCACATCACCTATTACCTTTCTTTCATCTGACTCTGGGCCCTTCTGCATACAAAACAATATGCTCTACCACTGAGCCATGAACCTTCTCTGGAATTATATGGACATTAAAACAGCAGGCATTGTTAGAGCTATGAAAATGCTTTCATGCTATACCTTCCTCACTTAAACCATTGTCTGCCTTTCTTCTCAGTATCCCTGACTGCAATCTTTTCAATGAAATCCTATTTAAGTTTTATATTATTATTTATTTATTACTATACATTTCTATTTTGCCCTTCCCGAAATGGGCTCGGGGCAGGTCATATCATTAAATAGTTATGTAACTCTAAAACAGCTAGCTAAAAACAACCAAACAATTTCAAGTTAACAATTTCAGATGCTGGCCAACTCAAAACCCTAGACCCTGGCTGACAAAAGACAAATGACAGTAATCAGGATCAATTCCTGCTCTAAGAAGAGTTCACAAATGGCCCTGCATGTGGCAGGGAGGCCATGCTGATGTTCAGTGATGTCCACTGCCCCAACTAAAGGCCTGGTGGAACAGTTTTTACAGGTCCTGTGGAATTGCAACAGGCTCTGCAGGGCCTGGATCTCCAACAGGCTCTGCAGGGCCTGGATCCCCAATGAGAGCTGGTTCCACCAGGTAGGGGCCAGGACAGAAAAAGCCCTGGCCCTAGTTAAGACTAGGTGGACATCCTTTGGGCCAGGGACAACCAGAAGATGTTGCTCAGCTGAGCATAGAGCTCTTCAGGAGGTATATGGGGAGAGGTGGTCCCTAAAATATGCTGGTTCCAGTCCATTAAGGGCTTTAAAGGTTAACACCATTAGCTTGATATGGACCCAGTACTCAACCGGTAGCCAGTACAATTGGCAGAGCACCGGCTGGATATGTGCCTGTATAGGAGTCCCAGTCAGCAGGCTTGCCACCATATATTGTACCAGCTAGAGTTTCTGGATCAGATTCAAGGGCAAGCCCACGTAGAGTGAATTACAGTATTTTAACCTAGAGGTGACCATTGCATGGGTCTCTGTGGGGCCAGTTTCGGTTGTGGGAAAGCATGTAATTTGGCATCAGTGCACATGAGAGGTCTGCACAATTTCTGTTAGTTATTATTGTTTTAAACTTGAAGAAGAACCCAGCATATCCCTGTTCAGGGCAGATTGGCTGCCAGACTTATTCATATTGAAGAAAAAGGCAAAATTTTGGCAAAGGCTGTATACAGCATTCAAGGAACTGCTCACAGCAAACAGGTTTAAAGGGTGGGGGAGCAACCATGGGCAGGCAAAAGCAGAGCAGGGCAGTCATGTACACCGACCCCGAGATGAGCCGAATCCTCACAATAGGCAATGTCCCTGTTCACTAAGCCTGGCATTTTCATCCTGACAGGTAGAAAAATGACTCTCCTGAGGGGGCAGGGAGGACTTTCAGGGACTGAAAGACATCTTAAGGTTTTAAAAGTGCAAATTGCATCATCATGACACTCTTTCACCCCCTGTCAAGCTAGAAAGGGCTGCATCCTTTCTTCACACACATACACACACACTTAATCCTTGATTCTCTGCACATACGCTTGAGTGAACAGGAAACAAACCTCATTATATTAGCAGGGGGTTGGGGGAGGGCTTTGATTTTTAATGCTCTTAGATGCTATTTAGAGGCTGAAGAAATATGTGAAAAGAATAACAAGATACAGTGGAAGGGGGGAGTCTTGACAAGATATTTCCTACGCATTTTTATGTGTCAAGGAAGAAATCTAGTTCTACTGTTCTAAAGCTTTGTTTCCTACTGTGCCTCACCTTCCGCCACAGTTTCCAGTAGAAATGGGTTCAAATTATTTCTACTTTGTTGTCGTTACATGGTAGATTGAAAGAAGGTTCCAACCCACGTTTCCAAGAATGAGGGGCACAAGAATATACTTAGCTGTCCTTTCCCACACAGAAAAGAATGAGAAGTCACCTTGCTCAGACTTATTATTATCTCCCTCTGTTTTCTGGAGTGGGGAAGGAGGAGGGGATGAAAACAGCTTAAGGATGTAATTCCAGGTCAGTGACAGGAGAAGCCTTACAACAATTTACATACCACTCAAAATGAAGCTCCTTTAAACTACCTTTTGGTGGAACGGGAAGGAGTTTAAAGCTGGATTCTCCTAGTGAAATTAGTGGAACTTTAAGGTGCATAATTATGCCTGGAATGTACTCATAGGAACCAAAAGGCCTTTTCCAGAGTTTTTAAGGAATGCATAGGAACACAGTTCCATCTGGCTTGGCATTAGAGGGTGTGGCCTAATATGCAAATGAGTTCCTGCTGGGCTTTTCCAACAAAATAGCCCTGAGTGAAACAATAGTGGTGTCAGGGGTGTGGCTTAATATGCAAATGAGTTCCTGCTGGGGTTTTGTGCCAATAAAGCCCTGTGTGAAATAATTATGTCAGGAGATGGAGCCTAATATGCAAATGAGTCCCTGCTGTTTTTTTTCTACCATAAATGCCCAGCAGCAACTTTGAGTACTGTATAGGCAATGGATACCTATACAATACTCAAAGCAAAATAGAAGACTGGATTTATAACCCATCTCAAAATGGCTTACAATCTCCTTTCCCTTCCTCTCCCACAACATGAGGTAGGCAGAGCTGAGAGAGCTCTTTTGAGAACTGCTCTTTTGAGAACAGCTCTAAGAGAATTTGTGACTGACCCAAGGTCACACCAGCACCTGCATATGGAGGAGGAATCAAACCCTGTTCTCCAAGATTAGAGTCTACACTCTTAACCACTACACCAAACTGGCTCTCAAAGGGGCTCCCCCCCACATACACATACATTGTATATAACGTCCTCTTTAATTACATTTGGGAAGGATACCTGAGGGCATGGCCATCGTTCATTCACATTCATATTCTCTCCAGAACATAAGCCGTGTATCCAGACCAACCTTGACAAAAAATGGACTGCTGTTAGTCATTTTCAAACTATCTCTTGTCTAAGGAGAGCTATTTGTTCACAATCACAAGCATAGTCGTGAGCATAATCTGAGAAATTACAGGCTGCTCAGTCTAATGTAGATACTGGGTAATCATGGAATCCATTACAAAAAATTAGAATTAGTAGGCACACTGATGAACAAAAGCTATTGAGGAAAAATCAGCATGGATTCTTGTCTCACTACACTTTTTGAATTCTTTGAGGGGATGAACAAACATGTGGGCAAGGGTGACCAAGCAGATATTTACCTAGACTTCCAGAAAACTTTTGCTAAAGTTCCTCATCAAAGGCTTTTCAGTAAAGTCAGCAGTCATGGGATAAGAAGACAAGTCTCTTGTGGGTTAAAAACTAGTTAAGTGGCTGGAAATAGAGAGTGAGCAGGGCCGGCCCTGCCACTAGGCAAAATAGGCAATCGCCTAGGGCAGTGGTGGCGAACCTATGGCACGAGTGCCAGAAGCGGCACTCAGAGCCCTTTCCATGGGCATGCATGCTCCCTTGCTCCCCCCCACACACAAGACTCAGCTCCCCCCCCCCGCAGCCCCCGCCTTCCCTCCCTCCCTGGAGCTGCAATGCAGCCATGTTTTGTGCCCCCCCCCCCCATTCCTCAGAGGCACGCCAAACCATACTCCACTGAAGCTGGACCCTACTGGCTTCAATGCAGCTGGTGTGCCTTCTGACTCTTTGAAACCCACAAGAGAGAAGGCTTCGCTCCTCCTCACTTCCGGCTTCAAAGAGTTAGAAGGCGCGCCAGAGTCCAGCTTCGGCACAGCGCTGCTCGGTGCACCTCTGAGGAGGAGGGGCGGCCACGGAGCGTGGCTGCATTGCAGCTCTGAGGAGGGAGGGAAGGTAGGGGGCAGCCATGGGGGGCTGTGGAGGGAGCCAAGCCTCGTGCATGGGGCAGCCGGGAGCGTGCGTGCCCACAGAAAGGGCTCTGAGTGGCTTGGTTTGGAGAGGGATTTAAAGAAACAAATGCCTTCTCCAAACTGGCCGATGGTAGCTGGAGGTTGCTGGCTTTTACAACTGATCTCCAGGTAACAGAGATCAGTTCTCCTGGAGAAAATATCTGCTTTGGAGGGTGGACCCTGTAGCATTATACCCTTCTGAGCATGGGTGCAGAACAGGGTTGCCAACCCTCAGGTGGTGGCTGGAAATCTCCTGGGATTACAACGAACATCCAGGCAATAAGAGATCAGTTTTCCTAGAGAAGATGGCTGCTTTGGAAGGTGAACTCTGGAGTCATATCTCATTGAAGCTCCTCCTCTCCCCAAATCTCCAGGTATTTCCCAACCCAAACCTGGTAACCCTAACTGGGCCTCCTTCAGAGAGACAACAGGGCACTCCAACCTTTTTGAGCTCGTGGGCACCTTTGGAATGCTGATGTGGGTGGGTGCAACCACAATGCAGCTCCCAAGCACAACACACAGAGGAAAATTCCTTGCAGGTGTTCCTGCAGTTTTATGGAGGGGGTTAGATGGGACCCACTAGGGCAGGGGTAGCCAAACTTGCTTAACATAAGAGTCACATAGAATAAATGTCAGATGTGTGAGAGCCACCAGACACAAACGTTGGATGTCTGAGAAAAGGAAGGAAGGAAAATAGGTGGGGAGGGAGGGAGAGAGGTGGAAAGGAAGCAACTTGAACTTTAAATGCATTCTCCAAGCCACTGGCTAGCTTGGCTTGAAGAAGTGGTTTAAAGAGACAAATGCCTTCTCTGGTGGGGGCTTCAAGAGCCACATGATGTGTGTTAAAGAGCCACAGTTTGGTCACCCCTGTACTAAAGAGATGGGTATAAGGCAGCTTCACATATTCATGTGGCCAAGACCTGGTTGTGTTTCATATTTCAAAACTGTTGTGGCACGGTCCAAGCCGAAGGGAAGAAGAGAGCATGGGTGTGTGGGGATGGGGGGGGGGGAGGAGAGATCAGGACCTTGAATCAAGCACATTTTTTTTAAGGGAAGTGGGTTTATTACAGGAAATGTTGGATCCCACTAATCTGGCAGAAACAACGGCCGGTTTCGCCTCTGGTTTAGAACTAGAAAGGGAGGAACTGCAGACTTCCTTGCTTTCAAATACGATGCTTCTGATAGCAGTATCTGAGCAGAGCTCTTTCAAGCTACAGGGACCATAAGGCAAATTGTTGATACGCTGTTTTTGAACTGTTGCACTGCTGTTCTGGTTTCCAGAGCATCCATGACAAGTGTTTGTCCAGCTGCTGCTTAAAGACTGCCAAGTGAGGGGGTCGATTTCACTGTTGAATAACTCTTACTGTTAAAAAGTTTTTCCTAAGCCAGTCCTCTCCTCTGCTGCAAACAAGAACAGCTCCCTGCCCTCCTCTAAGTGGCAGCCCTTCTAATACTTCAAAAGAGCAATCATGTCTCCCCTTTCAACCTCCTCTTCTCCAGTCTGAATATCCCCAAGACCCTTATCCTTTCTTCATTGGGCTTGCTCTCCATGGTTACTCTGAAGTAATCTACAATAAGCACTGTGGCACCTACTCTCTACATTTGCACAGGATTGCAGTTTTAGTTTAAAGAAAGAAGATGATATTGGATTTATATCCCGCCCTTCACTCTAAATCTCAGGGTCTCAGAGCAGCTCACAATCTCCTATATCTTCTTCCTCCACAACAGACACCCTGTGAAGTAGGTGGGGTGAGAGAAGCTCTCCCAGAAGCTGCCGTTTCAGGGACAGCTCTATGATAGCTATGGCTGACCCAAGGTCATTCCAGCAGCTGAAAGTGGAGGAGTGGGGAATCAAACCCAGTTCTCCCAGATAAGAGTCCACGCACTTAACCTCTACACCAAACTGGCCCTCCTTTCTCACATCAGACATTTTTAGTTAATACAATTCAGACTATCCCTGAAGTTTCCAAGGGTAGCCGTGCTGTTCCATAGTAGAACAACTAGATTCGAGCCCAGGAGCACTTTAGAGACCAACAAGGGGGAGGGGGCATAAGCTTTCCAGCATTAGAGCTCCCTCGATTATATAAAAGGATTTGACTCTCAAAAATCTTGTTCTATAAGGTGCTGCTGGACTCATATAAATCAGTGGACTCCTTTCATCAACTTAATTTATTAACTAACATCATGTATTCCCTGCCTTCCTCCCTCAAAAGGACACTGGAGTGGTTTGACACACTCTCCTCTTTTATCCTCACAACAAACCTATGAGGCAGGTTACAGGTAGTCCCCTGTGTAAGCACCAGTCGTTTTTTACTCTGGGGTGACATTGGTATATTACTGCTCCAAGGTTTCCCAGCAAGGACAGAGTGGGCATATGGGGCAGAATGGGCATATGAATCAGGACCTCCCAGATCTGATTTGGACACCGTAACCACCAGCTCCTACTAAACACACTATATTTTAATGTATTCTTTTTTCCTAATGGCAAACTAGAATGAAGTTTATAATGTATGTTACATGTTCAAAAGTAAATTAGGTGGACAGGAACACCCCTGGGAAAGGCATGTTCTCAGTTTAACCCAGACTTGCAAGCAATAGAGCAATGAACAGCCTCCATTTATCGCCTTATGACACTCTCACCATCATTCTGCCATTCTGACGTTACTATTTTGTTGGTTTCCTAAGTAAATGCTATCCAGACCAAATGTTCTTTCAGTTTGTTAATTTCACTATGAGTTGTTTTTTTTTCTAAACTAAAACCTCAGTATTCAGGTTAAATTGCCAAGTTGGCACTTTGCGATAAATAACTGGGTTTTGGGTTGTAGTTTGGGCACTCGGTCTCTAAAAGGTTCACCATCACTGGCCTAGGGTGCTGGCCTTCTGGGGCTGCGCTGAATTGGGTGCCCCATGTGACTCAGTGATGTTATCCATGCAGGGGAGGGCACCAGAAGTTAGCCTTTCCTAGGGTGTCACAGTCTAGGGCCGGCCCTGAGAGTGAGCATAAATGGGCAGTTTTCATAATGGAAGATAGTAAGCAGGGGGGTATAGCAGGGCTCAGTACTAGCCGTGATTTTTAACTAGTTCATTAATGATTTGGAGTTTGGAGTAAGCTAAATTGTTGAAGTAAGCAATGTTTGCCAATAACAACAAAGTTGTTCAGGGCAGTGAGAGCCATGGAGGACTGTGAGGCACTCCAGAGAGATCTGGAAGGGGATTGAAAACAAATCAACCAGTACCATACTGCCCCTGTATAAATCTATGGTGTGGCCTCATTTGGAATACTGTGTATAGTTCTGGCCTCCAAACCTCAAAAAAGATATTGTAGCAGTGGGAAAAGTGCAGAAAAGGACAACTAAAATGATTAAGGGAACAGAACACCATCCCTATGAATCAAGGTTAAAGAGGTTAGGGCTTTTCAGCTTGGAGAAATGACAATTAAGGGAAGATGTGATAGATGTGGGGCTCTGGGGAGCTGGTTTTTGAGGTAGAGGCACCAAGTTTTCAGTATAGCATCCAGTGCCTCTCCCCAAAATACCCCCTAAGTTTCAAAAAGTTTGGACCAGGGGGTCCAATTCTATGAGCCCCTAAAGAAGGTGCCTCTATCCTTCATTATTTCCTATGGAAGGAAGACATTTAAAAAGGTGTGTGGTCCCTTTAAATGTGGGGACACCCCCAGAGTCTCCAGATATTTCTTGAATTGGACTTGGCAACCTACAAAAAATCCCTGTGCGGAACAATGGTAATGACAGGGGGTGTGGCCCAGTATGCAAATGAGTTCCTGCTGGGCTTTTTCTATGAAAAAAAAACCCTGAGCAGAGGTACATGTGGCTATTAGCCACAGGGTATAGATGACACACTGAGTCTGGAGCAATGATGCTCTGTATTCTTGGTGTTTGGGGGGCAACAGTGGGGGGGGGGGGCTTCTGGAGTTCTGGCCTCACTGGTGAACCACCTGATGGCACCTATGTTTTGGCCACTATGTGACCCAAAGTGTTGAACTGGATGGGCCACTGGCCTAATGTAACATGGCTTCTCTTATGTTCTGTAAATTTGGGGGAGGGGGGGTATTTGTGAATTTCCTGAATTGTGCAGGGGGTTGGACTAGATGACTCTGGGGTTCCCTTCCAACTCTATGATTCTATTATTCTTATGACTCTCCAGTAATTTCCCTAATCTCTATAGGGTTTACCATAGAGACTGGGGAAATTTCTTGAGTGGCATAAAGGATGTGACATCACTTCCATATGGGGAATTGATATTTGTGACATCATTTCTGGATGATGTTCTAGCAATTTGCCATATGTGTTGATAGTGACACACTAGGAATTTCACCCTATTTCACCCTAGTGACACACTAGGAATTTCACCCTATGTCACTTTCAACACCCCCCCTCCAGTTTTTCTCCCAGTTCTCACGGGGAGGGTTGAGAGTGAGAGCTGAAGGTTACCTGCTGTCACTGGGCAAATGTGTGAGGAAAAGCCCCCTACTTTTCATGCATGTGGACATCGTGATCGCCAGTGTGGTTGCCAGGGTGCCTGGAGATTTGACTCTCACACATCTGCTCTAAGAAGTGGACTTTGCTTACACTTTCTAAGGCTTATGTGGCAGCTTTGCATTCTACATCTCTGAAGGGTGTGAGCCAGAAATACAGACATGCTCCAGCTGCTCCTTGTGTGCCCAGTCTTGGCCACTGCAGTGGAAGAAGCCACCATGTTTCCAGCCTGGCTCCATGGACCTAGAGCTAACAACAGCAGAATCCAGCTTGCTTTCCTGACCCAAGCTTACCCTGCCAGGCTGAACTCATTCCTTCTTAGTGGGAAAGTCACACGTACACACCCTGAGCCTGCAAGCAACCCATCTGTTTTAAGAATGGATTAATAGCTCCACTGTTGATCCTAATTGCTCAGCAACACCAGAACAATAAATCTTGCCCAGCAGAAGATGAGAAAGAGGAAGGACATCTCCTGTCTTCATCAAGTCTTTTGTCTAACCCGGGTGGTACCTAGGCCAGCATTTGATTACCTATTGTCACCCTCCTAGTTAATCCCATTTAAACTTAAGTATCCAGCCATTCCCATTCTTACTCCAGTCTAAGTACCCTGGGGCCAACACAAGCAGCATTGCAGCTTGGAAATTTCCAGGTTCACTGGACTAAGGTGAAGTTCATTGGCCAAAGCAGGCATCCAATTAGGTGTCAGTAAGGAATGTCCAGCCTCCTTGGTCATCATAGAGCCTCCCCCTGCTCCTCCCCTAGACCTCCCAGTCCCTTAGGGTCTGAGGAAGCCTATTTAACCTGTGACCCAACTCCACTCATGTGTGCTTTCTATTCAGCAACCCCTATTACCCGCTGTCTAGATCCATCCCCAATTCTGGCCACAGTGTTGGGTCCATTTCCCCTGTCCTCTTAAGTCGCCATTGGAAACCTTCCTGGAAGACTACGATGGTAAATATTACCCTGTCTGTTTATCCATATATGTTCCCCTATTGATCTATCTATATTTCCTAGACCTGTGTGAATGTGTGAGTGTTTTGTATTTTTACCTGGTATGAAAGAAATATTATTCTGAATAAATTACAATTGGTTTTTACTAAATTAGAGTCTCTTATTGAGCATTGACTCTCTGAACGGTTGAGCCTGGTATACAATTGATAACAAAGATTCCTTTTTGGGGCTAACTGTCTCTCAATCTAATTCCCCAATCTCATTTTGAGAGCAGTTTCCCTAACAAATGGTATGTCTACCCTCAAGTCATTATTGGAATGAGCTCAGTGTTGTGTGGAAGTTGCCCCAAAATGTTGGGGATACACTTCAGTACATGCAAAATAAAAACTCTATGTGGAAACATCCCCAGTCATAGACTGTGCTATGAAAACACACATTTGTTTTTAGTATAAACTAAGGACTTATTAGTGTGATAAGAAAGAAATTCCGAAGAATGGAAAGAGGGCTGAATCTTTTGAATTTCAAATCTTGGCATATGTGCTAGTGTATATAGGTGCCACCCATTTTACACCAATACTGATATAAATATATTTGTTGTTATTCAAGGTTCTCTGTTTATGGCAGCAACCCTCTTCTGTGAATGCGAAGGAAAATGTTTGCTCCCAGCTTAGTATTTTAGACTTGAAGGAGGATGCTTTCAAAGGATTTCTAGGTCTCTTCCTGCTGTGCCATTCAGCTCATCACAGCAACATTCTGCAGGAGTGCAGGTGAAAGATCTCCTGCCCTTTAGTTGGCTTCCTGCTTACAGCACATATGCAGTCTGCTCACACCTCCAGAAAGCTGCAATAACTCTTTCTGCACTGTGCACTGCTGTCATCTCTTCTGCTAAGCTATGGACATCAGAAATTCATGGTTCCCAAAGCATCTCTTTCTTTGCTGCCTGACAGTCTTTTATACACCAGTGGCAGCCCTCACCCCCAAAAAACCAGCATCATCAATTAAGTATGCTTCTGACACTGGGGAATGAGAACCAAAGCTACTGTCTTCCATTCTCCCCCTTATGCCCCTCACAAATCTCCCCATAGACATAAAGGCCCCAGTCCAGAAATCTGAGTATTATTGATGTGCATGCAAGTCTCTCCCATCACCAAACAGATTATCTGCTCTCTTCTCCATTTTCATATTGCTGCTTACCTACAGGGCAGGTGGAAAGGAGTATCTCTCTAGCTTCAAACTTTCACACAACAGGCCATCACCCAATGACATTCATCAGTTTCCCCACGGCATACCTGAGGTTTATTTGGTTTAGTTACCTAGCACATTTATATCCCACACTGCACTGCACTCACTCATCACTAGATATTTTGCTCTTAGTGTGCCTCAGAAATCCTTTGCAACTGATTTTCCAGTATGGACATGGATCATTGCTGTAATGCAGTGATCATGCAATATTCAGTGGTGAGTGGAGACAGCCATTACTGGTTTTATCAGTTTTAGGGAAGGCAAAGCAAACCCAGGCCAAAGCAAAACAAAGTGACCTATGATATTCCCATATATCACTAACTGGCCTGTGCACCTCAAATCATATCATGAGTCTGCTGTCATTTGAAGCATTGTGGGGAGACAGGTAATGGCACTGAATGCTATTCAGAGTGGGGAAATAGAAAACATGTGACTATGACCAGGATTAACCAAACTCCCTCTTGCTGCTTTCCACGATGCTACTTCTCTCTCATCTTAGTGACCCCCTGCAAAGCAGTTTTTCTGAAAAGAAAGAAACTGTTACTAAGAGAACACACATGATGTTTGCATGCTTTGCGGTGTTAGACCATCTGTATTTCTAGACCCACAGCTATACTGATAGTTGCTCATTTCAGTTTCCTTGGTCTTGTTATGGCTCTTACTAACCTGAATTTGGGCTTCCTTTAGGCTTGCCAATCCCCAGGTCCCAGCAGCAGTTCTTCCGCTTTCCCAGGCTCCTTCCTGCCCCCAATCAGCTGGCCGGTGGGGGGAAGCCCCGCCCCCACATGTGCCTTTCCACCTCTGGAGGCTTCAGTCTCTACTTGGAAAGCCTTCCTCTTTGGATGGTGTGTCTGTGTCTTTAAGGCTGAAGGGGAGTGGGTGGGGGGAGGCAGAACAACATGGCTGTGAAAGGAGCCCAGACCCTTCGTTTGTTGCACAATCTTTGCAGAGGTGGTTTGCATAGTGTGAAGGTAAACTTAAACCTTTGGTTGCCCTGTGTTACTGTGAGAAACTTGGAAGTTCAGCAACTCGTGAGTAGATGTGCCAATCCTCAGGTGGGAGCAGGGAATCCCCAGTTTGGAGGCCCTCCAGGGCTTCAGGGTCATCAGAAATGGGGGGAGGGGAGGGGTCTGCTGGGCCATAGGGTATAATGGAGAATTAATTCCGGGGCATCTGGGGCTCTGGAGGGGCAGCTTTTTGAGGCAGAGGTACCAGATTTTCAGTGTAGCATCTGATGAGTCTCCTCAAAACACTCTCCAAGTTTCAAAAAGACTGGACCAGGGGGTCCAATTCTATGAGCTCCAAAAGAAGGTGCCCCTATCCTTCATTATTTCTAATGTAGGGAAGGCATTAAAAAGGTATGTGGTCCCCTTAAATGTGATGGCCAGAACTCCCTTTGGAGTTCAATTGTGCTTGTCACAACTTTGCGTATGGCTCCACCCCCAATGTCTCCTGGCTCCACCCCCAAAGTCCCCAGGTATTTCTTGAATTGGACTTGGCAACCCTAACTTCCTTCTTCATGACCTCCAACATTTGAAGACCAGGTACACCAAGGCAGGTGGAATGGTACCACAAAACATAAATTGCAACCGTAAGAGTCATTTCTTACTGTTGCAATTTATGTTTTGTGCTGTTATCTCACCTTGCTTGGTGTACCTGTTGTCCAAATGCTGCATTCCTCACCACCAACTACAAGCCATGTGAATAGAGATAGTGCTCAAGTTCATAATTATAAATTCAGAATATGAAGTTGGCCTGCTTGTAATGCTCAGCTGTATTATTTATTTGTTTATTTAATTTATAGCCCACCCTCCCCTGTACAACAGGGCTCAGAGTGGGTAACAACATATGCATAAAACAATATCTATAAATTTAAAATATTTAAACATTTCTTACAATTAAGGTGGTATATAATAAAGGGAGCACAACCTAGTGCCCCTTACAGGGACGGAGAATAAATAGTCTACAGTTAGCAAAGGTTAAAGAGGGAGGGAGGGGGAAAGAAGACAAAGAACAAAGTGTTTTTTTCCCTTATGAGTTCATTACCAGCACTAAAATTAGATTCTGCACGTGTAAGTCAACTTTCATGGTGACTGGAGTACTTTGTAGATGCACATGCACAAGTTCTCAGCATCTCACTCACAAGAAAATATTTGTTACTTGCTACGACATATCGATACATCCATCTTGGGTTTCCAGGTCCATTCTAGCCACCAGTGGGGGATGAGGGAATTAGGATTGCCATTTCCAGGATGGGAAACTCTTGAAGATTTGGGGATGAAGTCTGGGGAGGACCTCAGAGATATAATGCCAGAGTTCACCTCCAAAGTATCCATCTTGTCCAGGCAAACGGATCTCTGCCATTTGGAGATGAGTTGTAATTCCAGGGGATCTCCAGGTCCCACCTGGAGACTGGTATCCTTAATTAGCAGAGGCTTTCCAGCGTCTGAGGCAAAGAAAAGTCCTGACACTGGAGATGGCAGGAACTGAATATGGGACCTCCTGCATATAAAGCACAAATTCATCTATTGAGCCATGCACATACAGATAGGCAATTGCTACTTAAACTCTCAAGGCAGCTGGGGGTGGGGGAGGAGATTAAGCTTACAACATTTCTTTGCCCTGAGTTACACTGAACACCGTAGAAACCAGACAGCTCACCTGCCACATTTTGTTCTCAAGCAAGAGCAAGGGAGCAGCAAGCAAAATGCCTATTATCTCAGCTAGAAGCAACTCTAGAAATCCATAATCACTTATTTAAATCATAGCAAGTGCACTCCTGCAGCCAGAGAGTTCTTGCTATGTTTTCCAGTTAAGCAAAGGGATAAATGAGCAATTATGGATTCCCAGGGAGTCTCTTTCCTCCTCTCTTCCTCCTCTTTTCCATTAAAGATTCCTTGTCACTCCCCCTTCTTTGTGTTCCTTAAATGTGAACCCTGAAATAATTTTTTTCCAGGGGCCATGGTAGGGTTGCCAAGTCCAATTCAAGAAATATCTGGGGACTTTGGGGGTGGAGCCAGGAGCAAGGGTGTGACAAGCATATTTGAACTCCAAAGGGAGTTCTGGTCATCACATTTAAAGGGACACCTTTTCAATGCCTTCCTTCCATAGGAAATAATGAAGGATAGGGTCACCTTCTTTGGGGGCTCATAGAATTACCCCCTGGTCCAATCTTTTTGAAACTTAGGGAGTATTTTGGGGAGAGCCACTGGATGCTATGCTGAACATCTGGTGCCTCTACCTCAAAAAACAGGGCCTGCAGAGCCCCAGATACCTGTGGATCAATTCTCCATTATTTCATATGAGAATAAGTCTCATAGGGAATCATGAGTACCCAAAAGACATTTCTCTTCCTTCCCCCCCTGCTTTCTGTTGACCCTGAAGCGGGGGGAGGTTCTCCAAACTGGGGGATCCCCTGCCCCCACCTGGGGATTGGCAACCCTAGGCCATGGTGACTCTTGGCTAAAGTGGGCATGCTAACCTACAGGCAGGGCCTGGAGTTCTCCTGGAATCACAACTGATCTCCAGAGATCAGTTCCCCTGAAGGAAATGGCTGCTTCAGAGGATGGACTTTGTCAGAGTCTGGGTCCAGTACAAGTCAAATTCCAGAATCAGAATCAAGACTCAGTCCAAAAGAGAGCAGAGGCCTGTTTAGAATAGTACATAGAAAGCAAGGTCCAAACAGTCCACAGTCATTCACAAGCATAGGGAGGGAAATTCAGAGATCAGAGTCTAGAGGCAGTCCAAGGGTCATAGGAACAGAGAAGAGTAGGGTTGCCAATCCCCAGGTGGGGGCAGGGGATCCCCCGGTTTGGAGATCCTCCCCCCGCTTAAGGGTCGTCAGAAAGCGGGGGGAGGGGAGGGAAATGTCTGCTGGGAACTCTGTTATTCCCTATGGAGACTTATTCCCATAGAAAATCATGGAGAATTGATCTGCAGGTATCTGGGGTTCTGGGGGGGCTGTTTTTTGGGGTAGAGGCACCAAATTTTCCATATAGTATCTAGTGCCTCTCCCCAAAATACCCCCCAAGTGTCAAAAAGATTGGACCAGGGGGTCCAATTCTATGAGCCCCAAAAGAAGGTGCCCCTATCCTTCATTATTTCCTATGGAAGGAAGGAATTGAAAAGGTGTGCCGTCTCTTTAAATGTGATGGCCAGAACTCCCTTTGGAGTTCAATTATGCTTCTCATAGCCTTGATCTTGGCTCCGCCCCTAATGTCTCCTGGCTCCACCCCCAAAGTCCCTAGATATTTCTTGAATTGGACTTGGCAACCCTAGAGAAGAGTCCAGAGCTGTGGTCACTGAATCAAGAGTTTAGTGACATGTTGCTTTCACAACTCATAGACTCCCTTGGCTGATTTTTATAAGCATATGCCTAAGTGTCCAATATGCAGCCAACTGCCTAGGAGTAATTCTGCAACTATTCAAGCACCTGGTGTCAGGCCAGGAGGTGAGCACTTTGTCATCTTTCCTGCAATTCAGCTTGTAGTGTCTGTCTCCAGCACTCAAATGGTATGGGTGATTCTGAAGTACTGGGAATGATAACTGGGTTTCACTTGTTGCCTTAGGTCTGTAGGGCCTCAGTGGCTCTGCCTCAGTAGGCAATTGTGAGCCTTGACAAGCCTGCAACTCATCTTCCTGCTTGCCAGATTCTGCTGACTCAGGACTGACTACACAGGGCTACTCTTCTCCTAAGGAGTCCTCTCCTCCTGAGGAGACCTCACCATCACTGAGCACTGACTGCCCCATGACAGACTTGATGCATTATACTAAGTTGAGCTCCCTCCCCTCCCTGGGCTTCTCCCCTCAAATCCCCAAGAATTTCCCAGCTTGGAACTGGCAACCCTACTCTTGGCAGTCCCCTGTGTTCTTATGGAGACAGGAGGAAAAATTACTCCATGACAGTAGGTCAGCAGGTCTCAGTTCAGAATGGACAATCAGATGGTTTGTTTACAAGACTGGAACAGTATGCAAAACCTGTGCCCCTTTTGGCTGAACAAATTCCTTGTCATGCTCCTCCTCTCTAAAGTTATGGTAAGAAGTTGTTCTGTTATTTCTCCAAGCAGACAGTCACTTGCTGAACAAATTTGGTATTCAGTCACTGAAACCTCCATTTCCCTCCCCCTCATCCTGATTGTTTGCTGCAAAACATACCTTAAACCCAAGTCTTAAAAAGGCCTTGAGCAGATTATGTCTGGAAAGAGAAGTTTTTGCAGCATCTTTACAACAAGCAGATGGCCAATTTTTAGAAGCTGTAATCCCTCGTGACCGATTCCTGAAGAGAAGGGATGGTTTCAGAATGCTGAGGTGTTTTTTTAAATCTCTTTGGCAAGTGGTGTGCCTCTTCCCCAGCCTGCTCAAAATACTCCTGTCCAGATCTGCTTTCTTAACAAAAGACGAACACTTTCATTCTACAAGGGAAAAAACATTTCTCCTGTGGGAAGTTTACCGTTTTGGCGGTTGTGTTAAACGTGATCCATCTCACAGGTTTCACTTGGGATGCTTCACAAATGCCTGAACTGAATTTACTGTAATCTGGCTTTCCTATTCCTTTACATTTCCCCCCTCTCTTCCTCTGTTTTGTCCTTCAAGATTTCTCTTGAAAGTGACTTTGAAGTCTGCACTAGGCATTTTCAGCTGTGGAAACTGGCCTGTGGCCATCCTGCATAGAGCTATAATTCTGTCGGATTTCACAAATCCTAAACAGGATCAGAGTGGGTCAGTATTTGGAAGACAGGCATTAAAACAGCTCTTAGATGCCGCCAGGGGTTTGATGGTTTTGATAGGAGTTCCAAAGCTCTCCCAGCAGGGCTTCAATGTGATCATCATCTAGCAATGCATGGCTTTGCTGGTATTATGTCAGACTTTTTTGGCAGGAGAGCACCTCTGAGCATCTGCAGAACACACCCTGACTTACCACAGTTATTTCCCAGGTACTTCAAATCAAAGAGTACTGATTCTCTGCAGACTGAGGCACCAAAATGCCTTATTCAACAGATTAAATGCTGACTAAGAAAGTCCATTTTTAAGACTGGGTTAAGCCCACATGGTATTGTAGCAATGGTTTTCTCTCCCCGCCCCCGACACACACCTTTTTGTGTTATAACATTGTTAAAGTTAAGGAGACCTCAGCCTGGTCTGCTTTTATGTGTTAGAAACTCATACTGTAAAGTTCCTAAAAGAAGAGCAATGTAGATGCAATAATCTAAATAGGGTAGAAGCTTTCACACCATGCCAGTACCATGACCATGGTAGCTATGTTGTCAGCAGAACATCAGACATCTCTGGGCTAAATGTTTAATGGTCGCCAGCAAATAATGAGAAATGTAACTTCTTATAGCCTGTCAGGAGCGCCTAACCCTTCCAATCTCTTAAATTAAAATAGTTTCTCTGCTGCCTAAAATCACTATATATACATTGCTGAATTATGGAGATATGCAACTGCTGTAAAACACTCTGAACCACTAGGGCTCACATGAAGCATTCCACTTTAACATGTGTTGTTGAAAAAGTAGCCATATGAAAGTCAGGACCAACTAGATTCACTCATTCCCAGACATGTGGTGACTTCTTCACCCAGCCTCCCTGGGACATGCACAACTTGATGTGAACTTTGAAAGGCACTGTTTTGCATGTAGCAGGGAAAGGAGGGCTTTGGAGGTCTGTAAAGGATGTAATATTGAAAGGTATGGTCCCCAGTGCTAAAGTGTGAGAAACGTGGATGCATAAGATTATAGACTTGCAAAAGAAATGAGGGCTTTGTGTTTCAACAATTTACCTCCAAAATCAGATACTCTACAAAAGGGGTAGATGCACGTGGTAGAATATGGCCACCTGCAAGGTGACTGGCTGCAAGAGTTTTGACTTTAGAGTGACTATTGAAAAGACAGCTTCTCGGCCTTTGGGTCTGTTGCTGGGATATTATGGAATATTTATGAACGTTTCTAGAATACCAAATATAAATTGCCAGCATACAAAGGCCAGGATCTGATGAGACTGTGGGAAGCAATGAGCCCAACAGCCCTATCAAAAATGTCAGCCGTACAGTGTACATACAGTGTATGTACTATGAAAATCATGTATGTGTGAGAGCAGAATGTGAATGGCAGACATGAGAAGTGTATATAGATGAGTATTTTTACTCTCTATTTAAAAGTACAGATTGTATTCAAAGTAATTTACAGAAACAGGGAGAAAGTACAAATGGGAACAAATGTGAATTATTCTTGCCAATGACGAGGAGGCAGAGGGAAGGAAATGTGCCTGCTGCCTCCAACCACTCGCATACATCGGCACGTGTTCCCAAATGCAAAGATATGTGCCCAGTGCAACTGAAAGGACTGCTTTTTCAAGGAGAGGGACACCAAGGGTAAGGAGGGACTTTTTAAACCAGAGTTGCTTTTGCTTCTCTTTGGGGGGAACAGTGTGGGTATCTGTTGCCTCCCCACGAGGGAACAAGCAGTTTTCAGGTGGCTTTTTAGCAGTAGTCTGAAAGGGTTGGCTGCATTTGCAAAAAAAAAAAATTAAATGAACATGAAAGAAAACATAATGAGCAGTGCCCACCCCACCAGGTCATTCCAAGGACACTCCCTTGTCCCCTTCATCTATTAGTTTCCTTGTATACTGTGGACCCAGTATGAAATTCTCTATTTAAAGCAAGTGATGACTCTAAACATAAGACAAGCCTACAGGAAAGAAGCTACAGGGTTTTGCTACCTTTACTACCATTTCTGTCACAGCAGTGAATTTTATTTCCTGATTCTCAAGCTAGCAGTGAAATATAGAATCTAGTAAATTTATGGCTAACTTCTTCTTTTCATAACGGTAGTTATATGAATTTCCAAAGAATATTGCCTGAATAATATGGATAGGGAGAAGACAGTATCTCTCCTAAGATGTCCTACTTGACTTTCAAATGGTGTCCACCACCAAACTGTTTCTGTCAACACTCAACAAACAAGCGTCAAACATATTTTATGAGCTGAGCCAGTTTTTCACCTCTTCTCCTGACAAAATAATAATATAGTTCTATTTTATGCATTTTGGCTATGCACATATAGTCACTCAATAATACTTACACACATCTATTTGAAAGCAGACAGGTTAGGTATTAACCAAATAAAGATTTACAAGTCCTCTGAGTGTAGATTCATGAGAGATATTACTGGTCAGCATGATGACCAAGCTGAAAAGCAAGTAAGTAACACCAGGTTGTATTCCTCTGGGTCTCAAGTCTAGCACTCCTCCTGGATTGTTTCATGAGTGACAATGTGGAGAATATGCTGATCAGCTCTACATCAGGCAGACTAGCAGAAATGTTGGGGCCTATGCATCTCTAGGGCTGGTTGTTGGCGCATTTGGCGGGGGAAGGGGGGAGAGACCATTCTCCTCAGTTATCAAGTCAGTCTTGTCAGAATTCTTCAGGCTCTCTCATAGCCATGAAAAGAGCTGGGTAGCTGGGTGATAAGCAATTGGATCTTCCTAGCATTTTTTTAAAACCAGAAATAGCAGCTGGTTTGGATTGGTAGCCACATAGAATTAGAGGGAATTTAACCTTCACCCATTGAGTTTTGGCATTTTGTCCTGTTATTTGTTTTAGAAGGCAGAAATGATATGCACTGGTCTTTTGACCTCCTTTATCTTTCTGAGATGAGTAAATTTATATATTTACTTCAAGTATGCCCTACTTTTCGTCTCCATGGGGACCAAAAGTGGTTTGCATTGTTCTTCTCATCTACTTAAAACAAACACAGTAAAGTAGATTAGACAGAGAGAGCGTAACAGGTCCCACTAGGTTACCCAGCAAGCATCTGTATGAGATCCTTGCTCTAAATCTAACCACTATGCCACACTGACAGGCTAATAACAGAACATGGTGGGAGGAGATTTCTGTTCACTGGGAATGAGCATATGAACATATGAAGCTGCCTTATACTGAATCAGACCTTTGGTCCATCAAAGTCAGTATTGACTTCTCAGACTGGCAGCGGCTCTCCAGGGTCACAAGCTGAGGTTTTTCACACCTATTTGCCTGGACCCCTTTTTTTTTTTGAAGATGCCAGGGATTGAACCTGGGACCTTCTGCTTCCCAAGCAGATGCTCTACCACTGAACCACCGTCCCTCCCCACTGTGAAAACTGTGAGTGGATGGGAAAGTTGTCACCTTCATCAATATGGCCCCAGTTGGAATTGTGACTACTATTTCTCTTTCAAAAACAGATCTCCCTGCACTTGTCTGTACCTTGGAAATCTCAGTTGGCCAGAATTCCAGTCTCCTCAGATTCTCCAGTTCTCTGAAAGGACATGCATACAACCCAACAGCCAGGAATTTCAGATTAACAGTGTAACATTTCAACAAAGGATAAAGAAGGGTTTGTTTGAAGCCAATCTCTATCCTTAGAATCACATGAATCAGCTTTTCAAGTTACACAACTTCACAGACAATAAAATTTGTTCCCCATGAGTCAAATTTGCAACTATTTTCAGCAGAATTAAGGTAGAAGCTGTGAAGGCAAAATGCAGTTCTTGTTCCTCTAATGCTGATCTGTGTGAGGAGGAGAAAGCTTTCTAGGAGGAATTGTTAGTGAAGACATGAAGCTGCGTTATACTGAATCAAACCATCAGGCTATTAAGGTCACTATTGTCTACTCAAACAGGCACTTCTCCAGGGTCTCAGACAGAGGTCTTTCACATTACCTACTTCCTGATACTTTTAGCTGGAGGTGCTGGGGACAGAACCTGGGATCTCCTACATGCCAAGCAGATGCTCCTCCACTGAGCCACAGTCTCTCCCAAGAGACTGTTCTATGCACTAATATGCTCTACTATTCGGCCTAGAAGTTAGTCTGAAGAAGACAGAAGTTCTCCACCAGCCTGCACCCCAGGAAGATTATCACCCTCCCTGCATCACTGTGGGTGAATCAGTTCTGAAAACAGTCCAGCAGTTCAGCTACCTGGGGTGCATCATCTCCTCAGATGCCAAGATCGATAAGGAGATTGACAACAGGCTGGCAAAGGCAAACCGTGCATTTGGCCGACTGCACAAAAGAGTGTGGAGCAACAAGCATCTGAAAAAAGGCACAAAGATCAATGTTTACAAAGCGGTTGTGATGACAACCCTCATCTACGGCTCCGAATCGTGGGTTTTATACCGTCATCACCTGCGACTCCTCGAGCGCTTTCATCAGCGCTGCCTTTGCACCATCCTCAACATCCACTGGAGTGACTTTGTGACCAACACTGAAGTTCTCAAGCGGGCGGAGGTTACCAGTATCGAGGCACTGCTGCTGAAGACGCAGCTGCGCTGGGCAGGGCATATTTCTAGGATGGAAAACCACCGCCTTCCTAAGATTGCCCTGTATGGCGAACTCTCCACCGGCCATCGAAATAGAGGGGCACCAAAGAAGAGGTACAAGGACTCCTTGAAGAAATCCCTTGGCGCCTGTCGCATCAACCATCACCAGTGGTCTGACCTAGCCTCAGATCGCAAAGCATGGAGACACACCATCCACCAGGCTGTCTCTTCCTTTGAGAACGCACGCATAGCTGGTCTTGAGGACAAAAGGAGATTGAGGAAGAATCGCACTGCTACAGCACCAATCCTAAATCAGACTTTTCCCTGCAGCCACTGTGGCCGGACCTGCCTGTCCCGCATTGGTCTTGTCAGCCACCAGCGAGCCTGCAGCAGACGTGGACTATTGCACCCTTCTTAAATCTTCGTTCGCGAAGCCAAGCCGAGAGAGAGAGAGAGATGCTGGAGAGGATGTTTTAACCCTTCCCAGGCCCACAGGTTCTTTCTGGCAAATAGTTCCCAACCAGTCTTTTAAATCTTTTTTCTAGCCCCATTGCAATAGCACATATGCTCCCAGGGGGGAGAAAACTGATTGAGCGGGTTGATATTTTCAAGGAAAAAGAGTCAGCATGAAAAAAATTAATTTCCTTCCCTCCTGACCAGCTTACCAGTCTTCCCCTTTAAGTGCCCTTCCCCCACTTTGCCCGTTATTTCTGCAAATGTATATTTGAGACCACACATTTGTAGAGATAACATCTTGTTCCACTCCAGTTAATCTGTATTCCTAGATTCAGATCAAAGTGGACTTTCTCTGACCTGAAGTCAGATGCAGGTGATGTCAATCAAAGATCAGGTCAGCAACATCCTAACAAAATGAAATATAGGAAGCTGATATTTGAACAGACAGCCATATACAACAAGCCTTAACTGTAGCACTGCAGACTGAGACTAGATATCTAGGGAAATAGAAAAGATCACAAATGCTATCCGTATAAGACATATGATATCTCATTCACATGTTATGAGTATCATGGAGCAGGGTAGTCAAACAACTGTCGTTTTTTAAATCTGCTTAGCATGTTTTGCAGCATCTGGACCAGCTTGGTAAAAGTTGGCTTTCAAAAGGGAGAACCACCATTTTTTCCTCTTTGTCTCAGGCCCTGAGACTCAGTGGTGGACTGGCCATTAAACTCACCTGGGGAATTCCCAGTAGGCCAGATGAAGAAGTGTGCTTTTAGCACACAAAAGCTTACGTTCTGAATAAAACTTTGTTGGTCTTAAAGGTGCCACTTGACTCCTGCTTTGTTCAATTGCTTCAGACCAACATGGCTGCCCACTTGGAGTTATCAGTTTTGTGTCATTTTACCCTGTCAGGCAGCAAGGGTGGTGGTGGATAATAGCATGGAAGAAAGAATTAAATCTATCCCTTCCCAATAACCAGACTACAATACCAGAAGTCTCTCTCCCACTGGGCTGCTTTTCTCAAGCTAAGTTACATGCCAGGGCATCCAGTCCATGGATTATCAATGCTGGGTGTACAATGTACTATTTTAAAAGCACTGGATCACTTTTTACTCGCTAAAACCTTACCTATGGCTTTTTCAAAAGACAAAGGTAAACCGCACTCTCAAAATAAGGCCATTGCTTATCAGGTATTTGTTAGGGCCCTGTGTACTGCTGTAGTTGAGCATCAGATCCAAGTTCAAATCTCTGGTCTGCCAGAGCTTGCTGGGTGACCTTGGGGCAGTCACACTCTCAACCTAACCTTCCTTACAGGTAGGACTACCGGCACTGGGCTGGGAAATAACTGGAGATTGGGGGTGGAGCATGGAGAGGACAGGGTTGGGGAGGGGTTGGGCCTCAGCAGGTTACAATGCCATTGAGTCCACTCTATAAAGCAGCCATTTTCTCCAGGGGAACTGATCTCTACTGTCTGGAGATCAGCTGTAATAGCAGGAGATCTCCAAACCCCACTGTCAAGCATGCAATTTCAATGATGAGTTGAAGTTGATACAAAACTACATTTATTGATAAACCGATACTTTCAGTGTAACAGATTCTTGAGAGTGATGATGCAAATACATTGATACAATACTTTTAAGGCTTACTTCAAAAGGATTCCAAAAGGTGCGGGCGATGGATAGCTCTCACACATAAACTATCATAAATGTCTACATTCTCATAGCGTTATCAGGACTCTGTCCTTGCTTTCCCCAGATGTGTCGCACTCCCTAACAGGAATGTATGGGAAGGTGCTGATTATTTCTTCTCAAGTTAGTTTCGTTTCTCTCTACTTCTACTTTGCAAGCAATAAAGCAGGAAGGGGGAGGGGAAAGAATAACAGAGTTAACAGACCTTGGTCCTCCAAGATACTTCACAGACCAGTGTTATGGAGGACCCTAAAACAATCAATTATCAATGGACTTTTACCATGCTTGACACCCACCCACTCACTGGGGTATTGTGAACATAAAATGCGGAAGGGACAATGATGTACATTGCTCAATTCCCTTGAAGGAAGTACAGGATAAAAAAAAATGTGCTGGATAATTAGAATCAAAATCACCAAATGTAAACCTACATTGCATAGAATTAATTTTTAAAAATATAACCCAGTTCTGAAAGCAATACACAAAGGCCAGTCCAGACATGTTTGGAGCTCACAACCACCTCTTAAATTCAGTTCTCAGATATGCGGTGCCCAGTTTGGATAAGAACCCTGGCATGAAAGGGAGCAGTACACTGCTGTTTCCCCATCTGAAATCAACCTGGAAAGCTTCTATTTGCCCCGCCGAGTTAAAATGTATGGGCCTGTTGCGCATGATTAAGCAAAGCAGCAATTATCCCATTGTTTGGCACTGCTTGCAAGGCCAGAAATCCCTCTCAGCATCTGCATCACCCACACATGCTGGTCTCTCTCTTCCCTGGTTCTTGCCCCATCACTAACTAAGGAGCCCGGTTCATGCTGACTTTCTGGCAACCCTTCTTGGAATCCTTCCTAGCCTAAGTGACTTCATTGCTTTCATAAAAGTTAGTGCTAAGACAGTGACTGTGAAATCCTACCCTCTCCTTGGCCCACTGACATCAGTGAAAGATGGAACTCAGTTTAGGATTTCACATTTTCTTCATCTGGTCATTGCAGCAAATTGCAGCAATCTCAAGGCATCATTTAACATTTGCCCAAATTGACAGAGCCCTGACTTCTTCCTGAGCACAGCCATAAACTAGGCAATTGATTCTCCACTTCCCTGATATTGCCAAAAGAACCAATAATGTTCATTGATGGGGGCAGGAGAAAAATGATCTTGCGTAGCGACTGTGACATATCTGTATCTGTAGCATTTCCAGTGAATGCTGGAGGCAGTCACAGAGGATTCCATCTCTTTTTCCCTGTAGGAAGAAAAACAGCTGTGGGGAGGAGGGTATCAGTGGAGAAAGGGCAGGAAGGAAAAGGGTTAAATGTCCTCTGCTCCTTATTTCAGCCTTCCATGGCTGTTTGTAATGTCTAATGTAGACAGCATCACAGAACTGGCCTTCTCATATCCTTTGCCCCCTAATTCAGTAGAGAAGCTTTAATAAGGCTACCCCTTGCTGTGGTGCCTTTCATGAAGGTAGTTTCAGAAGGCAGTAGAAGAGCTAGATGGTATCTGACAAAGAGAGCTTTAACTCTCAAAAGGCTTACACCCTGAAAATCATGTTGGTCTTTAAGCTGCTACAGGACTTCTCAAATTATCAACAGATTATCTTGAGCAGAGTAAAATCAACTGGCTTAAACTATAGTAACCCTATACAGGATTGCATTGCTAGTAGTCAGATTCGTCTCCCTAGCACAAAAATAAAAATTTGCTGGGCTTTGTCCACACATGGTTGGATATCGTGTTCTTGGTATGCTACAGCAATTATTTGCAGGTAAATTGCCAAGTGGCCATGGGAGAAATATCCCTTTAGTACAGGTTTAGTATGAGAAATGGGCAGTTGAAGATTTTTATGGCATGGAGCTAAATAACATCACCTAATAACTGCTGTAGATGAAATGGATATTAATGTTAGGATGGTGATAGCAATGGAGAAGTGGAGAGGTATTTAAAGGGGTAATTCAGTTGCAAAGTGGTGATGTTGCCTAGTAATTCATTGGGCCTAGAAGTTTCTTCTAGCATCTGTTTTAGGTGTTTCTTCTTTTGGTTTTTTCTGGATTTGCTGCAGACAAGGAGAGAGGTCTGAAGTTAAGTTTGCCAGCCTCCAGGTGGTGACTGGAGATCTCCCACTACTACAGTTTCTGTCCAGATGACCAGGATCAGTTCCCCTGAAGAGGGTGGACTCTGGCATTACACCCTGATGAGGTCCCTCCCCTTGCCAAACCCCACCCTCCCTAGGCTCCACTCCCAAATCTCCAGGTATTTCGCAACCGAGAGCTGGCAACCCTATCTGCAGTATATCTGTGCAGTTATCTGTTCTGTGTGTCTGAAAGGCTGTGATCACACAAACTAAATAATGCAGTATCAATGCACTGTCACTGCACTTTCCAAATGGATTTTGCCATTTCACATATTAAAATCTAGTTGGAAAGTGCATTGAGAGTGGATTGAAAGTGCATTATTCAGTGTGTATGATCACACCCAAAGTTAAGGTTTTATTTCTTGAATCTTTCGCCCGGATTCATGTTCACTTGCAGAACTGCAGCATCTATCAATTAAAAGGGACCGCTAAAGCAACCAGTTTGAAAGGCAGCAACTCCACAGCTGGATTCCATTGTCCACACAGAAAAACACAGTTGCAGTTATTGCTATATAACACAACAGTGTGTGTAATATCCAACAAATGTGTGGATTCAGCCCAAGTCGCCTAGTCACTTTCAGAACTAATTCAAAGTGCTGCCTATTACTTTTAAAGCCCCTAAGCAGTCTGGCTCCAGGGTATTTAAAGGGCTGCTCACTTCCATACACACCTGCCCAACAACTGAAGTTTTCAGGGAAAATTCTTATTTGTGTGCTCCCAGCTTCAGAAGTGAATTGAGCAGCTACCAGAGAGAGGCCTTCTCCACAATCACTCATCTATCAAATGTACTCCCCTTAGCTATCTGTGTGGCCCTGGATATCTTAGCTTTATGCAACAAGTTGAATAGATTTTGTTTACTTAGTTCTAATTCTGATCTTACTGCTTTTATCAGTAGGATATGTCATGTTGCTATGAGTGAAGTATTTTATATATTTTGGATTGTATATTGTTGGATTTTATATTTGTTTTCTATACTAACAGCCTAATAACTGGGGTGTGACCTGGAAACCCTCTCAAATGAAATAAATACAGCCTACCCTGACTGGAAACAGTTTTCTACAGTCTGAGGGAGTGCTCATTTCCAGTTCTTCTGCATGAGACTTAGCACTGGGATTTGACATCTTCCACAGACAACACATTGCTCTGCCACAAGAGCCATTCCACATTAAGAGCCACAGTACATGTTACAGTGGGCACAGATCTAACCTGTGGCAGCCAATTCCATTTTAGGGGGAAATTTAGCCATTCAAAAATTGCTGAGGATCCACTATGGTGGCACCAGGTGATCTTGTCACCCTCCCCACCCCCCCCCCCCCCATGCACACACACACTGTTTTGGCTCTTGAAAAGGAAACAAAATTGCCTAGAGCTGCTGTACTGTGGGCCTGTCATTTGGGCCTAAGTCCCCTGATGAATCATCATCAAACTGGAATGTTTCAAAAGCTCAGCTGCCTTCACAAAACTAGAAACAGTCAAACGCCAGCAGCCGGTAGACCAAACAGAGCCACAGAACTGCCCATCTCAGATAATTTGTCCCTTAATGTAATGAAGCAGCATCTTTGGGCTGCTACCCCTCTGAGATGAGTTTCTCTGAGTACTGTAGCCAAAGTAATGTGCAGAGCAGACAGCAGCACCAAAGAAAATGAATCAAGCCACACCCTTCTGATAAAGTCTCCAGTCACCTTTGAACTAGAAGGATATGGAAGACTGTTGTTTCCATACCATGTTATGGGAGGTCACTCATACTCTGACAATTATCAAAATTTGACCATTGATGCTAGAGTTGCCAAGTCTAACTCAGAAAATACCTGGGAACTTTGGGGGAGGGGATGGAAGACTTTGGGGGTGGGGCTAGGAGACTTTCCCATTCCCTAAAATAAATACAGCAGTGCAGTTTCCCTGAATACAGTCTTCATTTCTTTGTTTCCCAAGCAGCTAGCCGCACTTCCACTTCCTCTCTCTCTCTCTCTCTCTCTCTCATACACATACACACACAAACGCACATAGCAGCCAAAATAAACAGTTTGGAAGCACACACTTTGTGGTCTCACTGGGGCAATTTACTCACCATGAGAGTCGTTGACTGCTCTACACTCAAACCAGTTCTTCAGACTAACATAGGGAAACCAGAGGTTACTATTTTAGTTTCCAAACAGGGACTGTAAAACAAATGGAGGTTCTGGGCTCCTTCCCTTCCAACAAGCAGGTTATTCTGCAGGCTCACCTTGCCCCCATTCAGCCTGGCTGGGAGATTTAAAGGTGAACACACACACATTTCTACAAGGAAGCTGTTCCCAGCATCTTCTTAAGCTGTTGGGGGCTGTTGGGGCAAGGCTTCTCCCTGCCAGCCTGCCAAACTGAGAGATCCCCCGCTGGGACTTGGGGATTAGCAAGCCTAGTTGATTCCCACTTGAGACATTTCTCAGGCCAGCAGTCCTGCAATAAAGTCCTGCTTCTTCTTTCCACCAAGGGCACAATGTTATAAGATTGCCAACCTCCAGGTGGCACCTGGAGATCTCCCACTATTGCAATTGATCTCCAGACAACCAAGATCAGTTCCTCTGGAGAAAATGGTTGCTTTGTAGGGTGGATTCTATGGCATTTGACCCTGCAGAGGTCCCTCTCCTCCCCAAACCATGCCATCCTCAGGCTTTAGCTTCAAAATCTCCAGGTATTTCCCAACCTAGAGCTGGCAACCTTAACAATATAATAAGTTACAGGAACTCTCTGGAAGGAGCTCCATATGCTCTATGGACCCGTTCACCTAATTCTTCCTGTTAAAAAACCTGGCAAGTTAATACAAATCAGGCCACCAAGTATGCAGGCTGTCATATGGAGATAGAGTTGCCAGTCCCCAGTTGGGGAAAGGGGATCCTCTGGTTTGGAAGCCTTCAGGGTTAAAAAAAAAAAGTGGGGAGGGGGGGTTGAATGTCTGCTGGGCACTCCATTATACCCTATGGAGACTGGTCCTCATAGGGTATAATGGAGAATTATGGGTATTTGAGGCTCTGGGGGGCTGTTTTTTGAGGTAGAGGCACCATTTTCAACATAGCATCTGCTGTATCTCCTCAAACAAAAAAAAAGTTTCAAAAAGATTAGACCAGGATGTCGAATTCTATGAGCCCCAAAAGAAGGTGCCCCCATTCTCAGTTATTACCAATGAAGGGAAGGCATTTAAAAGGAGCGTGGTCCCTTTAAATGTGATTGTCAGAACTCACTTTGGAGTTCAATTGTGCTTGTCACAACCTTGCTCCTGGCTCCACCCCAAAGTCTCCTGGCTCCGCCCCAAAGGCCCCAGATATTTCCTGAATCAAACCTGACAACCCTACATAGAGAGTCCATGTCACATGCTGCTTTTATTTATTTATTTGTAATTTATATCCCGCCCTTCCCACCAGGTGGCTCAGGGCGGCTTTTAATAAGTGGAGGGGAGAAGGAGCCACCTCAGTTCTTTCACCACATATGAGTGCTTTGACTCTGTAGGCATATGAACTGAGGCCATGCCTTCCAAAAAAAAATGTGGGGCTGCTAGAGTTGCCAGGTCTGTGTTGGAAAATACCTGGAGACTTTGGGGGTGAAGCCAGGAGAGGGCAGGGTTTGAGGAGGGGAGGGGAGGGGCCTCAGCATGGTACAATGCCATAGAGTCCACCCTTCAAAGCAGCCATTTTCTCCAGGGGAGCTGAACTCTGCCAGTTGGAGATCAGTTGTAAAACTGAGATTTCCAGGTCCCACCTTGAGGCTGCAACCCTAGGGGCTGCCCATCCCCACAGCAACCCTTTGTCCTAGGCTGTGGCAGTCTTCAGTTCCCCAGAGGTTAGGGGGGAGCCTTTCCCCATCTACTTCTCTGCCTCCCCCACACCCCATCAGCTATGGCTGAAGCACCAGAGAATACATTATACGAAATCATCCAGCAGTATAGCCAAAGGCATGAGTTGATCTTCTAGCAGCATTTGTTTTTTGTTCAGGTTTCCTTTAGGTGCATTGATAAGAGATTTTAAAATATATAGCTTATGGAGGACACAATTACACAGAACTTTCCTTGGAAGTACCATAATGATGGCCGTGCTAAACAAAGAGAGCTGATTAGGGTTAGAAAACTGTAAATCTGTCAGAAGAAAGCACAGCAACTCTCGGCCTGCTAATAAAATGGCTGAGGAGCAAGTTGTAGGGTTGTATCTTAGCCACTGCCATTAAGACACAGCTTTATCACTTCAGAGTTATGGATGCACCATGCTGGAATGAGTCCTAGAATGAGTCCTGCTTGTTAAACTCTTGTGTTTGGGTTTATATTTGTTTGTATGTGTGCAATTGAAGAGAAGGCTGTAAAAAAACTACTGGCTTGTTTCCTTTTGGGAAATAATCAGGGCAGGATGCAAAAGTTTAAGATTTTTTTTCTTATTGAGGTTGCAGATGAGCTAGTTTTGCTGCCCCCTCCCCCCCCCCTTCATATCTCTGTGTTGTTATTTTCACTGGCTTGGGCCAATTGCAATTTGTTGTGGTCGTTGATGATTTTTTTTGTTTCTTTTACAACCTTCTTTATGGATTTCTACATCATCTTTACACCATTTATATGCCATTTAAACGTACTTGCCATTTATATGCCATTTATACACAATTGCCACACAAATAACGTTGAAAAATGCAGCCATTTATAAGCAATTGCCACATGAATAACATGGAAAAAATGCATACTTTTTTTTAAATGGAAAAAAATTCAGCATGAGGAGAGAGAATGATGCCAAAAATAAAGGCTCATGGGTTCCATTCTCACAAGAGAGATGTAGCATCAAAATCTGAATCAAAATCAGCAAGCTTCTGCAAACTCCAGTCTCACCCTTGTTGTTCTTTGCATCTCCTTGCACCAGATGTACCAACATAATGCAATCAGACTTAGTGGAAAGGTGCAGCAGAATTGCTGGGATCTGTCAGCAGAGAGACAAAGCTAGAACTGCACCCTAGGTGAGAAGAGTTTGGAAACTTCAACTGGTATAGAATGCTGCAGCCAGGAAGTTGACTTGAGTGGGTCATAGGGACCGTATCAGGTATCACTTCTATCTTGATCCATCTACATGGGCTCCCAATTTGTTTCCAGGAACAATACAAGGTGCTGGTTTTGACCTGCAAAGTCCTATATAGTTTGGGACCCACATACCTGAAGGACCACCTTCCCCTTTATGAGCCTGCGTGACCAGTATGGTCATCTTTGCAGACCCTGCTTCAAGTGCATTCCACCTTCTGAGATTAGGCAGGTGGCAACCAGGGGGAGGGAAGAGCTTTCTGAGTTATGACACCAAAATCTCTGGGACTTCCTCCCCTTCATCTGTCCTCTTTGTTGTGATCTTCCGCCAGTGGGTAAAGATCTTGTTGTTTACTGGGCATTCCTTCAGTTATTCCCTCTTTCCTAACCTATGGTCTAATTGCTGCTTTTGTGTCTTGTACATATTTTAACTGTTTTTATTGTTTCAATGATGTGTGTTGATTTTAATGGTTTGAAAACATGATCTTATCATGTATGTTTTAAATTGTTAGCTGCCGTGGTGGTCTCTGTGAGGGCAGAAAGGCGAAATACAGTTTGTGTAAATAAATTTTTAAAATATTATTCAAAGGATGTTCTCACACAGTGACAGTTTTCCATGCAGCATTCACTGCCACTGTAAATACAGAGGCATGCATCTACATTGGTAATGGAGTGTCTAGATGGCATTTTCCCTTGCACATTCCTGCCCCCCAATAGCCACCATCCCACCCTCCATACCACTGGAGGGCATTTGTGGGCTTAAAAAAAATGCAATCAACAAATCAATATTGTTGGAATGAACCACACAACACACGTGTTGAGGAGAAAATGCTTCTGCCTTGCCTCTCTGAGCGAGGGTTTATTTATCTCTGCATCGGTTGCGCCAGAAATAAACCAGCTTACAGCATCGAACAGACAAAAGCACTAACCGGAAGACATACCCCCCTTTACCATGAGGTCGTGTCTGCCTAGTCTACAGGAACTAATACCAGCTCAGCAGTTGTCAAGAATACATGTATCAGCAAAAGGAAGCATGAATACGAGTATAAGATGTCTGCGCCCTTTTAGCCTTTCAGACACAACGTGGGCAGCTCAGGCTGATATGCCAAATGCGTGATCCACCCACATTTCTGTCTTCAGGCTTTGTGGGGTCTGGGGGCTCAAGCGCATGAGCCCCACACAATATAGCACAATAATGTCACAAGAACCTATGATGTCCTAGTTACCAACTTTCATTTTTTTTTCTAGCCCTTTTTATTGCAAGGGAAATGTGTAGCCTTCACCTTTCCAACACTATAGTGGTCATTCTCTTGGGGATGCTCATTTTCCCCAGCTCACCATTTGAGAACTTTGGAGTCAGATGCCCAGGGCTTTTTTTGAGCAGGAATGCAGTTCCGGCTGGCTATGTGTCAGGGGGTGTGGCCTAATATGCAAATGAGCTCTTCATAGGCTTTTTCCACTAAAAACCTCTATGTGAAACAATGGTGATGTCAGGGGATGTGGCTTAATATGCAAAAAAAAAATTGCACTAAAAAAAGCCCTGCAGATGCCTATTTAATTGCCTGCTAATTTTCAAAGGAGCCTGCCACACAATCCTCTAAACCAAATGTCTGGTATTTTGCTTTTTAAGAAGCCAGCAAAAGGGCAGCCAATTGCTTTCTCTTTCCTACACTTCCCCACACATCTGGCTTTTATATATGCAGCCTGGGCAAAATGCATCATAAAAGGTGACATTTTACACCAGCAGTTTGTAAATTTTACAGAACCTTACTGCCTGTAAATCAACCCCGCATATTCCTTCACTGACTTTATTACTGCAAACTCAACCATGGATAAACTCTGTGCCAATTTCCTGGAAATTTATCTTTTTTAATGTAGACTGAACAAAGCCCTTCAAATATGCCTCCATCGTTTTCTTCTTCAGGTAAGTTGTTGACACTGTTCTGATTATCTTAAATTGATCTGATGTTTCAAGAACTGTTGCAAACTTAACCCCATATTAGATCATTACCCTCTAACTCATTCTCTCCCAAATTTCATTTGTTTCTTTTGCTTTCCTAGCCAGGAAGGTGAATTGATTTTTATAGAAGCAGCCCTTGGTCAGCTGTATATGCAAACATAGCCCTTTAGATCTGTTTGTGGAATTGTTAAATAAAACCCACTTGAATTTTATTATAGAACTGCATAATTTTTTTTCCCAAGCTACACTTGCTTTTTTATTTTCCAGGCACATCAGCGACATGCTCTCATGAAAATTAAACATGTATGCACAGAGATTTAGGGCCAAATGACATGCTGTACTACAGCTGCAAGTGATGTCGACCAAGAGCCCCCTTCTCTATCGTCAGGCATCAGGAATCAATTTACAGACAGGAAAGAAAAGCTTTCCTGCTGGTCCTCAGCTACTTTTACCCTTCGAATTCATTCAGTTGCTTGTTTATCCATGGATTGGGGGGAGGGGCTGGAAGAGGCAGCCAGAAGGTGAAGGGTTAAGCATTTGTCCTACAGATGCTTCTGTGGTACACACAAAGCAGTCATTCCTGCAGTACTAATTTTGGTGGAAAGGGCAGAATAGGAGCAACTCCAGTTCCCACTATTCCAGGGTGCTTGTGGTCTGGTTCCTGCAATCTGGAATGGCTTGACTTTCTGGCCACTTATTTAAAGTACCATACTTCAAGCTACGCTTCTAGTAGTTTATATTATTGTACCTTCCTGTGGATCAGAGTTTGAAAAAAAACTGATCTACACTTCAGGGATGTGTTTTCCCATCAGTTGTCTGCCCTATGTGTCATACAGGATTCTGGAGCATGTTCTAGAACCCATACAGTCTGTTCATGTGTAGCGCAGGCCAGACATCTTGAGCATTACTAAGGTGCCTTTCACACAGCCATTCTTCTGCATTTTCACTTACTGAGAAAGGGTGTGAGAAGAAAGTTGTGTGAGAAGAAAGCAAAAACATTTCAGGGATAAGGAAAGAACAGGATAAGAGTTGCCTGAAATCTCTGTTGCAACATCTGTTCAGGGGGTACCACAATAGTACTGGAAAACATCATAGTAGTGTTGCACAATGGCAGAGTCCCCTTTTCTTCCAATTAAGAGACTCAGCAACAGAGGTGTAAAGAGATGAATCTGCAGGTCTTTATTGTTTTCACATTAATGTGGGAAGGAAAGCAGTGCAACAGTAGGGCTGCCAGGTGAAGGACACCTCAGGGCTGTTGAGAGGGGGGATGTGGGGGATGAAATTCCAGAGGCCCATGTGTATCATATTTCCCCAGCTTTCATTTTGGGGGGGAAAGTAAATTTTCATTGTGGAAATATGTCCCTTATATCCCTTCAATAGAAAAGGTTGAAAGACAGGAATTTTTTTAAATGTAAGTTGAGAATTCAAAGAACCTGATACACAAATTTACTACTTAGAACAATATATTGATATGATAATATCCTAGTTTCAATTTTTTAAAAGTAAAGCCTTTTGTGGTAGAGGGAAGGTAGGGTTAGCAGCTCTGGCTTGGGAAATACCTGGAGATTTAGGGGGTGAATCCCAGGGACTGTGGGGTTTGGAGATGGGAGGAACTTCAGCAGGATAAATTCCATAGAGCCCAGTCCAGTCATCTACCCTCCATGGCAGCCATTCTCTCCAAAGGAACTGATCTCTGTCATCTGGAGATAGGGTTGCCAGGTCCTACCCTGTCACCAATGGGTGGCTTCAGGGGGTGTTCCTGGAGGGGGAGGGGACATTCCCAATCTGATGACATCACACAGAAATGACCTCATGTTGGGGATGCAGTAAAGGGGATGCAGTAAAGGAAAGGTTCCCTTTCTAATGGCTTTTGCAAGTGGGCATTGACACACATGGCATACCTGAACTCCAAGGAGACTGGAGTTTTACAATGTTAAGGGGAAAGCATTCTGTGCATGCAAAACCTGCTACCAAAAAAAGCATCTTGTGCTATCATAAAAGGAAAAAAAAAACACCATACGGGCACTCATGGAGGATATGACTAACTTTTCATATCCCCCCATTAAAGATCTTGACATTGTTGTGAATTTCCTTGTTTGTTATGCATGAGCGGAAATATTTTTAAGTATCATTTTAGTTTAGTATTTTTTGAGAAGTATTTTATTCAACAGGATTAGGGAATTTGTGTGTCGTCTTTATTTAATTTATAATGAATGTCAGTATTCTGGCTAGACTCTTGGCTAGAGATTCTTTCTGATTCTGCTTGCCCTGGTTTTTGTTTTTTGTTTTTTTTGGGGGGGGGGCCGCACTGCATCATATCCTATTGTAATCTGTATGGCATAATCATAAACTCTATTCTTTAAAAATCTTATCCCTTTTCCTGTATTATCAGTCACCTTTGGAACAATCATTCTTTTATTTCTGCTATCAGGAAACCAAGTGCTCTGTAGTGTCATGATATTTCATTTGAATCAGGTTCACATCAGGGGCCAACATGGAACCTTGGTCTGGGGTTCATGGTGGTTTATGGTATTCCTAAGGCATCTAAGTTGATTTTCTTTTTTAAAATCAGCATGCCGTCAGAATGTGCAGCCTGTTTTGAAAGTTTCTGCTGTGCACTGGTTATGATTGGAGGTAGGGTTCCCAAGTCCAATTCAAGAAATATCTCGGGACTTTAGGGGTGGAGCCAGGAGACTTTGGGGGTGGAGCCAGGAGACATTGGGGGTGGAGCCAGGAGCAAGGGTGTGATAAGCAGAATTGAACTCCAAGGGAGTTCTGACCATCACATTTAAAGGGACAGCACACCTTTTAAAATACCTTCCTTCCATAGAAAATAATGAAACATAGGGGCACCTTCTTTTGAGGCTCATAGAATTGGACCCCCTGGTCCAATCCTTTTGAAACTTGGGGGGTATTTTGAGGAGAGGCACTAGATGCTATACTGAAAATTTTGCGCCTCTACCTCAAAAAACAGCCCCCAGAGCCCCCAATACCCGCAGATCAATTCCCCATCATTCCCTATGGGAATTGTTCATGGAGGTGCATAATAGTTGCAGGGGAGGGGCTTCCCCCGCCGGCCAGCTGGCTGGGGGAGGGGGGAAGCCTGTAAAACCGGGGGATCCCCCGCTGGGACCTGGGGATTGGGAAGCCTAATTGGAGGCGATGCTGTCCCATTGTTAATTTTTGTATTTGACATTGAATTTATGCAAAGGATTCCAAGCTTTTGAGAAAGAGTAGCATTGAAACAATCATTGGGCTTTTGGATCCAATTGATGTTGCACATGTTTGCTTGAAAGGAAGTCTGTACGGAGCATTCTGAGAAATTTCTGCACTTTTTACACTCCATTTAGGATCATTGAAACACTATTGCTGAAAATGGACTTGGAACTTTTTGACTTGTGTGGATTTATATGTATGATTCTTTAATGCTTTTGCATGGGCTAATATACTTTACTTATTATGGTGTTTCCATGGTGTACCTATTTTTATTGACTGTTCTTCTGACCAAGGCATATTATGTAGCTCATTTAAAACATCATCGACAAAACAATTATAAATCATAGAAGCTGCAACCATAAAAACAAAACTAAAATAGCAGTTAAAGAAAAACTGGAAGAAATAATAGAAGTTAAATTGTTAAAACTGAAGCACAGACACAGGGTGTTTTTACACTGGCTGTTTGCAACTCTCTATCTCCGCATTGTAAACTCATCTTTTACATTACAAAACTTTCTCATAACTGTTTCGCATCGTTGCTTCCCAAGGCATTTACATTTGTTTCAGTCAGATGGGTTTCGATGATGCCACAAAAGCGTTTTTCTCGAGACTAGTTTTGGTCTGTTCTTTTCTCTATGGGCGTTTCAAACTTGTATTGTAAAAGCTTTCCTGCGTTTTAAAAAAGTCCTCCAAAAGCCACCACAATGTGTAGTAATTTGCATTAGAACTGACAGCACTTGAAATTTTTACATATCATTGCTTGCCTCATCTAGTGATTTAAATTTGTATTGTTTTTGCAGTGTTGACACGATTTCCAAGCAATCGTATACATTTAACTAAGCACTGGTATTCTGGATGCCCTCTGATCAGCGACACCCCCCCCCCCAAAAAAAATTGAAATGCTTAAATGTAAAAGGAAAATAATTAAAGTGAAACAGTGGCAGGCAATTTGAAGACTCTAAAACTCTGGATCCAACTGAATGTAAAAACACCCTAAAATCCAGATGTGAAGTAGGGTTGCCAAGTCCAATTCAAAAAATATCTGGGGACTTTGGGGGTGGAGCCAGGAGACTTTGGGGGTGGAGCCAGGAGACATTAGGGGTGGAGCCAAGATCAAGGCTGTGACAAGCATAATTGAACTCCAAAGGGAATTCTGGCCATCACATTTAAAGGGACGGCACACTTTTTCAATTCCTTCCTTCCATAGGAAATAATGAAGGATAGGGGCACCTTCTTTGGGGGCTCATAGAATTGGACCCCCTACTCCAATCTTTTTGAAACTTGGGGGGTATTTTGAGGAGAGGCACTAGATGCTGTACTGAAAATCTGGTGCCTCTACCCCAAAAAACAGGCCTCCCCCCAGAGCCCCAGATACCCGCAGATCAATTCTCCATGATTTTCTATGGGAATAAATCTCCATAGGGAATAATAAGAGTTCCCAGAAGACATTTTCCTCCCCTCCCCCTGCTTTCTGACGACCCTGAAGCGGGGGGAGGGCCTCCAAACCGAGGATCCCCTGCCCCCACCTGGGGATTAGCAACCCTAATTCAGTTTGCCTCAAATAGTTCCCAGCTGCATTGTCAGTGGCCAACTAATAAATTATGAATTGGCTCAGCAACCTTGGCTTTTCCTAAACAACCTGTTCTGCAATCATCTGAAAAGTTAGTGAGTTCTAGATTCTGCTTGGTGGCCCAGCAAATTCCTCCAAGCTCTGTCCCTGACCTACTAAATTTTGCTCTGACTCCAACCTTCCTGGCCAAGTCCAGCAAATCTGGATTTGGGCCACTGTGTGACAAAGAATTAAGGTTGCCAGCCTTCAGGTGGGGCCTGGAGATCTCTTGCTTTTGCAACTGATCTCCAGCTGACAGAGATCAGCTCCCCTTGGGAAAATGTCTGCTTTGGAAGGTGGAATCTGTGGCATTGTACCATGCTGAGTGAGGCCCCTTCCCTCCCCAAACCCCAATCTCTCCCAGATCCACCCCCAAAATCTCCAGGTATTTCCCAACTCAGACCTGGCAACCTTAGTATTGGACTGGATGGGCCATCAGCCTAATCCAACATGGCTTCTCTTATTTTTAAAGCAGTTGTTTGCAACACTACAGCCTCTTGAATTATTTACAAATTTACACAGAAGCTTGACATATAAGAAGGCTAGCAAAAGACCTCTCAACCTTGATTCAAGCCAGACTTTTTCTCAGTTTCACAATTTCAACAACAGATGTGTATATTAACAAAACAAACACCAGCACATGCATATTACCTTTCTGCACCCCCCCCCCCAAACAAACAAGTGCCATATATACTTTTTTCATTTCAATTTTTATTTGTTGTATTTTTTAAAATCACAAAATAGATGGAAAAAAAGTTTTTGACACAGGGCTACCAGCCAATTAGCACTATTCACAGCTGACTATATATAGTGTGAGGGTACTTCCAAATCAACTGCATTGCTTCCAAAATGTACATCCATATATGCATTCACTTGGAAGTAAATCACACTGATTTCAGTAGAGCTAAGGCCATATGTTAAGTATCACTTCCTTAGGGCAAAACAAGCACTTTGCTTTTCCTCAGTCTTTTCATGCTGATATAGGGTCTTCAGAAAAGAACAGAGTATCAGATTGCCTGTTGTCTAGGGTTACCATATTTCAAAAACCAAAGAAGAGGACCTATTTCTGTATCTATTTCTGTATCTGTTTACTTTAAACAAATGATCATTATAACAAATCTTATTTTAAATACCCCTACTATTTAAACTGTGATAACTGCTACTAACTAGAAATATTCCAAATCTTCCAACCCCCCAAAGAGGACATTTTCACCAGTTTTTTTAAAAAAACAGCCTCCAAAAGACAGACACACAAAAAACGAGGACATGTTCTCTGAAAAAGCAGGGCATCTGGTAACCATATTATTGTCAGTTCTTTGACATTCTTTTCAGCTCAGTTTTCACCAGTAAATGTTAAGAATACAACATGCTTGAATATTTGGTAGAGTAGTATGCTATGAAGAGTTCTGTGTGATAGTTTTTCTAATTGACTCTAATGAGGAATGGCAGTAAATTAGATTAAATTTTCAGTTTTAACATACAATCTTTTCTGAATATTCCCATACATAAATTATAGCAGGTGTCTCTTTAATCTCATTCACTTTGTAGAGAAGCCTTCAGAAGCCTTTGTTTTTCGCTACATTTAACAGTTCTCTAGAGCCCACAATGCAATCAATACTGGAAGTTTGTGCAACGAGATATGTTTACCTTGTTCTTCCAACACTTACATTGCTGCCAGGAATCACTAAAGCCTTAGAGCTAAATGCAGGATTTGCCTAAACCTGCAGAAAGACAACGGGCTTTGTTTTAGAAATAGCGGCTGCTGCCTCCTCCAGCCTGGCCGCTCGGTAGTGGGCTTCCAAGTGGGGGAGGGGGGGAGAGAGAGACGAGGCTCCGCGCTGCTGCTGCTGCCGTCTCCGCAGCTTGGGGTTGGTGGGCCTCGGCTTTAGAGGCAGAGAAGAGCAGAACATAGACAGGGATGCCTTTTTGTTTTTCAAGACCCTAGCACCCTTGATCTGTACTGCTTTAAGTTGTTTATAAAAAGAGGCAATAAATACAAGCGTCTATTTCTGTGAACTGGCAGGGGCAGGCTTGCAGAGCTGGTACAAATGCAGCTCATGCCTATCAGCTGTTACTGAGACCTGGTACATACCGGTATTTGAAAACAGTCTGACTAGACTCCCTGAGGCAGCAAGCAACATGATGACTTTTTGAAGTTGAATCAATCCAAGACAGAAATAGCGGCCGCTGCCTCCTCCCGCCTGGCCGCTTGGTAGTGGGCTTCCTAGTGTGTGTGTGTGTGGGGGGGAAACGAGGCTCCGCGCTGCTGCTGCTGCTGCCGCCGCACGTTCCTTCGCTGGGGCGGGGCCTGGTGGGACGGAGGGAGAGGAGACCTGCCGCCGCTCTCCTCAAGCAGCCTGTAGCTCAGGCTGCGGCGGCGGCGGCGGGCAGCAGCTGCGCCTGGGCCAGCGGCGCTGGTGTTGCTGCGGCAGCGGGCCGCGGGCGGCAGCGGCGGCGGGCGGCAGCTGCGCCTGCGCCGGCGGCGCCGGTGTTGCAGCGGCGGCGAGCGGCAGCTGCGCCTGGGCTGGCGGCGCCGGTGTTGCTGCCGTGGCGGCGGCGGGCAGCAGCTGCGCCTGGGCCGGCGCCGCCGGTGTTTCTGCGGCAACGGCGGGGCACCAAAATTGGCGCCGTCGCCCCCCCCCCCCCGCTGTGGGATTTTCTGAGAGCGGGGGAGGAAGCGGCAAACCCGGGGGTCCCCCGCCAGAGCGGGGGAGTTGGGAAGCCTAATGTGAAGGGGAGAGGGAAAAAATCAACTACTAAAAAAGCAAACTGGAGAAACTGCTTCTGAGCCTTTAAAGATGACCCCCCAAAAGTACCAGGCAGTCTCGAGGGGAAGTTCTTGGTGCAGCCACAGAAATGGTCCTCTCCCAGTAGTCACCAGCCTATCCACCAGAAAGTTATAACTGAAGAAGGACCTCCGATAATGTTCTCAACTGATAGTCACATATACACAAGAGAAGACAGTCCTTCAGAAACCCTGGCTGCTTGAGAGGTGGGGGTGGTTTGCCCTGTTGTAACTAAATATGACCTGGAACATGTCCAGGTGTCTCCCTCAGTTGCACACTGAAAGGAAGATACTTGCAATCAGCAGCTACCTTTCAATAAAGCCTATAAGTCCTTATTCTCACAAAGGAGCCCTTCTCTCCTGTATACATCCAAGGAACTGGAATGTGTTCCTTGAAACCCACTGCTCTAGATGTTCACCTTGTAAAGAAATTAGATTCTTTATTAGAAAACAGAAGAAGATTTTTTTTCTCTGAGCTATTTTTAAAAGCACAACATGGGTAGTATTTGGAGGAGACCTTCAATGTAGGTATTTCTCACATGTATATTGTGCAACTTAATTTTCCCTTATAGAAAGATAAAGGTTTTAATTAATCTGAGGAAAGAAAATAGCACCAGGTGAGATAATGAACTTCTAATAATCGTTACCTATTGCGTATGCCAAGGACAATTTTTAATTTAATTAGGGCTTTTATGACACCGTTGTCATTTAGTAATTGCTAATTACAAGTGTTAATGATCTAGCTACACATTTACAATGTAAATATGTGATTATGTGGATTCATACTGCATTTGTAATTATACTTAATGATGCTCTTTGCCTCCATCTAAACTAATCAACAACCTCTGAAAATATATACAGGAACATATCTTAGAAACAAAAGCAACAATAAATAGATATTTGAGGCCTTGTATCTCCAGTCTCTGAAAACGATGAAATTTCTCTGGGAACACACCAGGACAGGAGAGTAAAGGCACTGGAAATTATTCACAAAAGCAATTTCATACTTTAGGAAGTGCAAGATTTATCTTTTTATTGGGAATTACATATACACCAAGTGACTCTCTTTTCCAGGGACAGTCCCTATTTCCTATAGGGTTGCCAAGTCCAATTCAAGAAATATCTGGGGACTTTGAGAGTGGAGCCAGGAGATATTGGGGGCGGAGCCAGGAACAAGGGTATGATGAGCATAATTGAACTCCAAAGGAGTTCTGGCCATCACAATTAAAGGGGCAGCACACCTTTTTAAATGTCTTCCTTCCATAGGAAATAATGGATAGGGGCACCTTCTTTTGGGGCTCATAGAATTGGACCCCCTGGTCCAATCATTTTGAAACTTGGGCGGTACTTTGGGGAGAGGCAGTAGATACTATACTAAAAATTTGGTGCATCTACCTCAAAAAACAGCTCCCCCAGAGCCCCCGAAACCTCCAGATCAATTCCCCATTATACCCTATGAGAATCGATCTCCACATAGGGAATAATGAAGTGCTCAGCAGACGTTTCCCTCCCCCACCTCCCCCCCCCCCCCCGTTTCTGGCGACTCGGAAGGGGGATTGGCCTCTCTACTCACAAGTTGCTGCCAACTTCATCAAAGTAACTCAGACACAATCCCAAGAGGAAGCCTTTCAATCGGAGACTGAAGCCTCCAAAGCCACATGGTCCTCTGGGGGCGGGGCTTCCCCCGCCGGCCAGCTGACTGGGGGCGGGAAGGAGCCTGGGAAAGTGGAAGAACTCCTGCTGGGACCTGTGGATTGGCAAGCCTACTTTCCTAGTACCTGTGGTCCCTGTTTCTGCTGCTAGGGGAGATACCAGGATACATTTTTGCACGTATAGACAGTAGTTATGGTTTTTCAGGTTCCAGTTCCTTCTCCCAAATCTCTAGAAGTTAAATTTTTAAAGGGGATGACATGATTGCTTCTGTATTCTAATGCCCTCGAAGACCTAGGTTAGTCCACAGCCTGCTGATGCCATGATCCAGGTTTTCACTTCAAACCATTAAGGATAATATTATGGAATAATTAGGTTTTCCTAGAATATCACCTGTAGATTTAAAAAAAATGTTTATTATTAGAATGTTTGTGACCTGCACATAATCACATATTTACATTGTAAATGTGTAGATAGATCATTAGCACTTGTATGAATGCATATCTATTAATAGGAACTTAACATTTAATTTGTCTGTACTTTATTAAGAATTTTTTATAACCAGTGCTTAGACAGTTTATATTCAAAGGGGAAAGCAACAATCAGTCTTCAGATATTCACAGTTCAACAGGTAAGTCCAGTCTCTTTTCTCTCTTGGCTGACTATCCACTTCTCCTGCTGTGTGAAGAATTTAAGACAGACTTCAGGACGCAAGAAGAATGTGCTCTATTCTGCACAAGCTGGGGTGAGTAGTTACCAGGAAACAGGACAAAAGAGGAGCATTATCCAAGAAAAAGGAGCAGAGGGATTTGTTTCCTGAGAGACTGGGGGTTTCCTATTTTATTTATTTATTCATTTATTTTCGCATTTATATTCCGCCCTCCCTGCCAAAGCAGGCTCAGGGCGGCTAACAACATTAAATATCCACAATAATATTTGGTCCTGGATTTTCACCTGCTGTCACAAAGCTGTCCAGTATACCTGTCTTCTCATTGTCCTCTGCTTCCTCTTCCTATACTGTAAGCCAAGATGCCCTCAAAACGAGGATGGGGAATTGTCAGGTGGGCACCTGGCTTAATCAGGATCTTTTACCTGTTTACAGGATTCCACGACAAGAAATTAATGCGAGCCCTGCGAGACCTAAATCAATTTCGCAGGGCTTGCAAAACCACCCTCTGTCAACTCGCATTTTAGATGGCACCCGGAGATGATACCTAGCCATCCTATACACATTCTGAACTGTGGCACTTTAATTTAATTTATATTTGATAAATTTTAATTGTTAATTAACTTAATCTGAATTGTATCTAACTATTTTAATTGTTTTTAATGTATTGATGGATTTTAGTGTAATCATGGTGTAAACCATGTCATGTGAGCCGCCTTGAGCCCGCTTCAGCAGGGGAGGGCGGGATATAAGAATAAATTTATTATTATTATTATTAAAAATATTAGGGACTCTAATTAAGTAAAACAATTAAAATTTATTCCAGAAAAATATAGGCTTCCATACAAGATAAAATACTCATAAAATCATACATACAGTCCTAAGAACAATACTGGCTCTGTTTTCATCAAAGTGAATTACATGCCTGACAAACCTCATCTGTTTCTGGGTACAGCACTCTGTACCCCTTTCTTCCAGAATCATACCCCAGAAGAACACTTTATCTGGTTCTGGGATCTAGTTTGTGACTTTTCTCCTTGTGTTCAAATGCAAATCCTTGCTGCCAAATACTCTAATGTGTCCCATGTCTGGCACCTTGCCATGTCATATTTGGTAGGGTGTATGTGCAGCTCCCTTTGTAGCAGTCTGTTCTGGAGATAATTTGCAGTAAGAATTGCTTTGCTCCACCATTTATTGGGTAGGCCTGCATCCATAAGAATGTATTTGCTCATCTCCAGTAAAGATCTGTTTCCTTCCAGCAGTGCCGTTTGGTTCAGATGTAAAGCTCACCAACTTCCTGTGCAGGATGCCTTCCTCTGCCAAAAAGGTTTGAGTGTGATGAGATATAAACTCACCAGCATTAGCCATCTGTAACACTTGAGGCTTTCCTCCAAACTTGTTAGAAACCATAATGACATTTCTCTTGAGGAATTTGTGAAGTTCACCCTTTTGCCTCAGTGGATATGCTACTGAGTACCTTGAAAAATCTTCCAGAAAGATTAAAAGATATCTATTCCCACCATTTGAAGTTACATTTACCAGAACAAGGACAACACTATGAATTAATTCTAATGGTTTGCTAGTATGTTTCTCGGTTGTGAGTGGAACTGAAGGTCTTACTCCTTTTGCTCTTATACAGCACACGTTTGCTTATGTCATTGACGTCACCTTAATGCCTTTGCTGAGGTTATTGTTGTAAAGGTCTAGGATTATTTTTTGATTATAGTGTTCTCGGCATCTGTGCCATAGTTCCAGGCTCTCTTCATGTTTCCTTTCATGTACCAGGTGTACCTGTTCACCTGCAAGACTCAGTTCATATATATGTTTTTTTTTTCCTTTTGGTTACCTTGTGCATGTACAACATTGTCACTACTAATAGTACATTTCTTATTTCCAAAACATTTGTCAAAGCCTTTGTTGTCTAATGCAGCCACATTCAATAAATTACAGCTTAAATCAGATATGTATGGGACACTGCCAACTTTATTTAGATGCGCTATCGCATAAAATGCTGGTACATATGCCTTGAATCTGTATGCAGTCACTGCTAGCAGTTTTTATTTCTTCTTTTTCACTTTCATTAAGTTCATCAAAGAAATCCTTGTGGTGTGTTCTGTGACTAGATGCTCCACTTATTCTCTTTTGATTCTGATTCAGCAGCACCATAAATAAGGCTTTTCTGGTCAATTAGTAAAAAAAAATGTTGCCTTTGTATGCTGCATTAAGATGATCATGCTTTTGATTTTTAAAATTGCCTCTCTGTTTATAGCTTGTGTGTGGTTCCTGTGTGTCTTAGAAAAACTACCATTAACTGGTAGCTCTCTGCAATCCTTAACAAAGCAACTGCTTAAAGCAACACAGAAAGCAGTTGGTTTTTCTTCCTTGTCTGGGTGGGACTTGCTCTTTCTAGAAATGTAACTTGAGCAATTTGGTGATTCAAATTCAATACATTGTTTTGAACATTCCTCCCACAATTCTTTTAGTGCCTGACTGAAAGAACTTGTGTCTTTCTTTTGGTTTTAACTCTGCACACATACAAATGCAGAAAATCTTTCCTCAAAGTTAGAGGTATAAAATTTGCCTTTTGTTCATCAATTAATTAAAGCCACAAATTGCTAGATTTTCAAACCCCTGCCTCAGTTCAAATATATATTTTCCACAATATTCCCTGTTGTGTAACCTTGTTTTGCAGAGTTTCCTTATCCGTACTCCTTGTGATTTCATACTAGTCAACTCAAAAGACTCTTCTAGACAACTTAAACATTTCTTTTGCTGTCTGGGAATTTTCAAATATGAGTCTCTCTGTCATTCAGTGATTCCATAATAATGTTCTCGGAAACCCCATTTTTTTCTTTTCCAAGAATCCAATTCCTTGCCTTTTTCTGTTGGTTTTTCTTCTTCTAGGATTTCAGCAGCTCCTTTTGCTTCAAAGAGTATATGAAATCTTTTAAGTCAGCTTCTGTAGTTCTCAGCTGTAAGTTTTGGGATCTCCAAATATCTGCTTGATTCAGTCATCCTTATCACAGTAATGTGGAGAAGAACAATGGATAATTTTTAAAGATAAAAAAGGGGAATGTCTGCTAATCAAAGTCTTTAAATCTATTTAAACATTGGCTTCTAATAGACTGTGGGCCCATAACCTCTTGGTTTAAATGTAAAACAAATTACTTGTCTTGGAAGCACAGAAGCTTTATGCAGTACCCATGCCCACTGATCCTCCACATTTCCTGGTTAAGGAAAAATTATGTTCAAGCAAATTATAAAGATGATCTCTCGCCAATAGTGTCATGAGCCCTGATTAGGAGGAGCTGGAAGAGTTAACAGACCTGGAAGAGTTGCCAGCCAGTTCCTCAGCTGAACAAACAGAAGTTGGCCCATCAATCACTCTCCAGGCACCAGTGTCAGATGTTGACAATCCAAGCTCTCCTCCTCCCATCTCAAGAGTTCGAAGCAGGCTCCAGAAAGAACTTTCAGAGCGAAGACATGAGGCACACCGATGCTTCAGATCTCTCAGCCCTGAGTTCTAGCAGAGTCACTGCCACCCAGGGAGCAGGCTGATTGAGGCCCCCATATAGCTCCCACCCAGGACCTGGTAACCTTGTGGAAGCAACAAGTCTATTCTCTGGCTTGCATCCATACTCCTTCCTGATCCTGACCTGCTTGATTTCCTTGGCACCCTGACCTTTTGACTTTTGGACATTGACTTCTGATTTCGGTTTGTGATTCTGCATTGGTGACCTGGCTCCTGCTTGACTTCCTGGACTTTGACCTTGGACTGGCTTTGGACTCCTGCCTGCCTGCACCCTGAGAACGTGACAAATGGTAACAACAGAAAGACAAATAACAAAAATAGAAACACATTTTACATAACATATTCATATGGGTTCATTTATTTATTTATTACATTTGTATCCCACCTCCTCTGATGGGCTCAGGGTGGCTAACAATTAAAACAACATAGCACTAAAATAAAATCACAATAAAACATTAAAAACATTTCATACAATTTTGTGCAATTTAAAAACATTCCATTCAGTTTCATTTTCATTCCCTAGAATCCAAGATGATGTGGTAAGTTTTTATTGAGTGCTACATATAATGATGATGTTAGGTGTTGTTTAGCACTCTATATTTATATTGGGATGGGCTCAAATACCAATGCTGTGGGATGGTGGAATAGTGATCACCTCCCCATTGGACATCAAATGCCGACCTAAACAATTCTGTCTTGCAGGCCCTGTGGAATTGTGGCAAGTCCTGCAGGACCCTGATGTTTTCAAGGAGGGGGTTCCACAGAGCAGGGCCTGCCACCAAAAAGCTGGTCAGCCAAGCTTCTTTTGGCCGAGGGATCACGGGAAGATTTTGTGAACTTGATCGGAGTGCTCTCTGAGGATCATATGGGGAAAGGCAGTCCCAGAGGTGGGCAGGTAGGCACATTAACCTCAAAAATATTAACTACCTACAGCATCAAGCCCAGGTAAGAGAGAGAAGAAGAGAGGGCAGGCAACACCAAAGAGGCTCAACATCTAACAGATGAGAGGATGGACCAAACTGCCAAGTGTACCCCAAGTGAGAGAATTTCCTCCCAGATCCTCTTGCATGCACAGTTACAATATCCAACTGTAAGAAGGGCAGCTGGCAGAAGAGCAACCATCTTCTGATGTGGGCCTTTTGTTCCAGAATATGTCCTGCAGCTGTGAGGAAAGGTTGCTTTTCAGAGCCTGTAAAGAGGAGAGACCTTGCCAAGTATCTAGACCAGGGGTGGCCAAACTGTGGCTCAGGAGCCACATGCGGCTCAGGAGCCACATGCGGCTCTTGCACACATATTGTGTGACTTTCAAAGCTCCCATCACCCAGTCAGCCAGCTTGTAGAAGGCATTTATCTCTTTAAATCACTTCTCCAAGCCAAACCAGCCAGCAGCTTGAAAAATGCATTTTAACTTTAAATGCGTTTTTCAAGCTGCTGGCTGGTTTGGCTTGGAAAAGTTGCTTTCTTTCCACCTCTTCCTCACCATCTGTTTTCCTCCCTTTCTCTCTTCCTTCCCTCCTTCTGTCCATCTTGCGGCTCTCAAACATCTGATCTTCATGTCTTGCGGCTCTCAAACATTCGATGTTCATGTCTTACAACTCTCAGACATCTGATGTTTATTTCTGCATGGCTCCTACCTTAAGCTTAAGCAAGTTTCGCCACCCCTGATCTAGACTCTAATGTGCTGAGTCCTGATTCATATTAGAAGCACAGGGAGGGGGGGCTTCAGATTTCCCTTCATATTCTGAAGCCAAATCCAAAGCTTCCCCTCCCCCTGTGCCTTACTCCTGAACTGAATTGGGGCTTGCTTATTTGAGACTATTAGTTCTTTGGCACAAAATCTGTTTATAAATTGGGCTATCTGTTTATAAATTAATCTAAAGGTCATCAGAGAGGGAGACCTGTCCTCCCCCCCCCCCCCCCCCCCGGCAGTATATTCCAGAGCACTGAAGCTGCAACCCAACATGCCCAAATATGGGATGTAGAAGATCATAATGACTCTATGGAAGGAACTATTTTATTTATTTTATTTTATTTATGTTATATTTATATCCCGCTAGGGTTGTCAAGTCCAATTCAAGAAATTTCTGGGGACTTTGGAGGTGGAGCCAGGAGATATTGGGGGTGGAGCCAGGAACAAGAGTGTGACAAGCATAATTGAACTCTGAAGAGAGTTCTGCCCATCGCATTTAAAGGGACCGCACACCTTCCATAGGAAATCATGAAGGATAGGGTCACCTTCTTTTGGAGTTCATAGAATTGGACCCCCTGGTCCAATCTTTTTGAAACTTGGGGGGTATTTTGGGGAGAGGCACCAGATGCTATACTGAAAATGTGGCACATCTACCTCAAAAAACACCCCCCCCCCGAGCCCCAGACACCCACAGATCAATTCTCCATTATTTCCTAGGGGAACAGGTCTCCATAGGGAATAATAGAGTTCCCAGCAGACATTTCACTCCCCCCCCCCTGCTTTCTGATGACCCTGAATCAGGGGGAGGGACTTCAAACCGGGGGATCCCCTGCCCCCACCTGGGGATTGGCAACCCTATATCCCGCCCATTCTGTACAGACTTAAGGTGGCTATCAGCATAAAACAGACAGTAAACAAAAGCAATATTAAAACAATAAAACAATAAACTGCAATGAAGACCTGATAAAATGCATACAGTGGGGGCACAGGTTCATACATACATCTATATATGTGCATAACCAGTTCAAGCTAGTGAAACTGCTCCTATACTGACACACCTTACTTTCTGGGATCCCTGAAAAAGTAGGCTTTTAAGAATTCTCTCTTGGAAACAAGCATATAATTTCCAGGGAAAATTCTTGGCAGTTCACTGCCCTGGAGGGCTGGTGGCAGCCAGAAAACAGATATGCCCACCTCCAGGTGGGACTTGGGGATCCCCTAAAATTATGGGTTATCTCTAGATATCATATCATATATCATATCAATTTTATTTATATCCCGCCCTCCCCGCCGAAGCAGGCTCAGGGCGGCTATATAAAGAGTCAATTCCCCTGGAGGTAAATTTCAAGCTCATGGCAACAAGCAAGCAGAGAAATCTTGCACTGTGAGGAGGGTTTTTTTTTTTGTTTTGTTTTAAATCCAACTAGAAAATCCAAACATAAAAAGGAAGGAGGAGAGAGAGAGCTGAGAAATGGATGCTTTGGAGAGTGGACTCTAGCATTGTATCCCACTGTGGTCCCTGTCCTTTCCAGATTCCACCCACAAATCTCCAGGATTTTCCCAGGCTGGAGCTGGCAACCCAAAGCAAGCAAAGCCTAAGGCCTAGTAGCTCTGCCAGCACTGCAGAGGCCTCTTGACAGACTTCTAAGCAGCAACAGTGAATGGTGTCAGCACATGGGTTGCTTCTATAGTTACCAACTCTAGCTTAGGAAATTCCTGGGGATTTGGGTGTGGGGTTTGGGGAGGGGAGGGAACCAGCATTATAGAGCCCATCCTCTGGAGTGGCTATTTTCTCCAGGAAACCTGATCTCTGTAGTCTGGAAATCAGTTGTAGTTCCTGCAGAACGCTATGCCCTACCACTACAAACACCACCTGGCGGCAGTGTTGGAGAAGATCCTGGTACCATTAAGGAGGTCTGAGTAGCATTTGCTGGGCTGGCTTGTAGTGCCTAGCTTCATAAAACCCAGGAATCTCATTCAGAGTGCACCTGCAGCCTTGCAGAAATGCCTGTTTGCCTCCATGTATGTTCTGTTCTAACATCTAAAACAGGGGTGTCGAACTCATTTATTATGAAGGCTGGATCTGACATAAATGAGACCTTGTTGGGCCAGGCCATGTCAGGTTGGGCTGAGCCATGTTGGACCGAGCTATTTAAGATTAGGTAGCAGAGATATCCCTCTCATGGATTGCTGCCTTGACGTGGCGAGAGGGCTTGCACGGATCAGTGAGGCTGTGGGCTATGCCATGAGGGGCACCCAAAATGGACAGGCCACAGCTGAGAACCCAGACAAAATGTGATCCACTGGAGAAGGAAATGGCAAACCACTCCAGTATCCTTGCTAAGAAAATGGACAGTAACAAAAGGCTAAATGATATGGCACTGGAAGATGAGCCACTCAGGTGCCCAATATGTTACTGAGGAAGAGTGGAGGGCAAGTCCAAGTAACCACAGAAAGAGTGAAGCGGCTGGGCCAAAGCTGAAAGGATGCTCAGCTGTGCATCAGGATGTGTCTGATGGTGAAAGGAAAGTCCAGTCCTGCAAAGAACAATACTGCATTGGAACATGGAATGTAAGATCTATGAATCAAGGTGAGCTGGATGTAGTCAAACAAGAGATGGCAAGACTGAACATCAACATCTTGAGAATCTGTGAACTAAAATGAACAGGAATGGGTGAATTTAACTCAGATGATCACTACATCTATTATTGTGGGCAAGAGTCCTGTAGAAGAAATGGTAAGAACATAAGAACATAAGAGAAGCCATGTTGGATCAGACCAACGGCCCATCAAGTCCAACACTCTGTGTCACACAGTGGCAAAAAATTTTATATACACAAATACACTGTGGCTAATAGCCACTGATGGACCTGTGCTCCATATTTTCATCTAAACCCTTCTTGAAGGTGGCTATACTTGTGGCCGCCACCACCTCCTGTGGCAGTGAATTCCACCTGTTAATCACCCTTTGGGTGAAGAAGTACTTCCTTTTATCCGTTTTAACCTGTCTGCTCAGCAATTTCATCGAATGCCCACGAGTTCTTGTATTGTGAGAAAGGGAGAAAAGTACTTCTTTCTCTACTTTCTCCATCCCATGCATTATCTTGTAAACCACTATCATGTCACCCCGCAGTCGACGTTTCTCCAAGCTAAAGAGTCCCAAGCGTTTCAACCTTTCTTCATAGGGAAAGTGCTCCAGCCCTTTAATCATTCTAGTTGCCCTTCTCTGGACTTTCTCCAATGCTATAATATCCTTTTTGAGGTGCGGCGACCAGAACTGCACACAGTACTCCAAATGAGACCGCACCACCGATTTATACAGGGGCATTATGATACTGGCTGATTTGTTTTCAATTCCCTTCCTAATAATTCCCAGCATGGCGTTGGCCTTTTTTATTGCAAACGCACACTGTCTTGACATTTTCAGTGAGTTATCTACCACGACCCCAAGATCTCTCTCTTGGTCAGTCTCTGTCAGTTCACACCCCATCAACTTGTATTTGTAGCTGGGATTCTTGGCCCCAATGTGCATTACTTTGCACTTGGCCACATTGAACCGCATCTGCCACGTTGACGCCCACTCACCCAGTTTCAACAGATCCCTTTGGAGTTCCTCACAATCCTCTCTGGTTCTCACCACCCTGAACAATTTAGTGTCATCCGCAAACTTGGCCACTTCACTGCTCACTCCCAACTCTAAATCATTTATGAACAAGTTAAAGAGCATGGGACCCAGTACCGAGCCCTGCGGCACCCCACTGCTTACCGTCCTCCACTGCAAAGACTGCCCATTTATACTCACTCTCTGCTTCCTATTACTCAGCCAGTTTTTGATCCACAAGAGGACCTGTCCTTTTACTCCATGGTGTGGTCTTTATAGTTAACAAGAGAGTGAGGAAGGCAGTAATGGGATACAATCTCAAAAATGACAGAATGGTCTCGGTCCGTATCCAAGGCAAACCATTCAACATTACAGTAATCCAAGTCTATGCCCCAACCACTGATGCAGAAGAGGCTGAAGTGGACCAGTTCTATGAAGATCTACACCTTCTAGAATTAACACCAAAAAAAGATGTCCTCCTCATCATAGGGGACTGGAATGCCAAAGTAGGAACAACTAACATGTTTGACCTTGGAGAACAAAATGAAGCCGGGAAAAGGCTAATAGAGTTTTGTCAAGAGAACAAGCTGGTCATAGCGAACACCCTCTTCCAGCAACCTAAAAGGCGACTCTACACATGGACATCACCTGATGGGCAACACAGAATTCAGATTGATTATATACTCTGCAGTCAAAGATGGAGAAGCTCCTTACAATCAGCAAAAACAAGACCTGGAGCTGACTGCGGCTCAGATCATGAGCTACTCATCGCAAAATTCAGGCTTAAACTGAAGAAAACTGGGGAAGCCATTAGGTCATTCAGGCTTGTCCTTGATCACATCCTTTATGAATATACAGCGGAGGTGAATAATAGGTTTAAGGAACTAGAATTCATAGACAGAGTGCCTGAAGAACTATGGACAGAGGTTCATGACATTGTACAGAAGGCAGCAATCCGCACCATCCCAAAGAAAAAGAAATGCAAGAAAGCAAAGTGGCTGTCTGATAAGGCTTTACAAATAGCTGAGGAAAGAAGGAAAGTGAAAGGCAAAGGTGAAAAGGAAAGATTCACCCAACTGAATGCAGATTTCCAGAGAACAGCAAGGAGAGATAAGGAGGCCTTCCTGAAGGAACAATGCAAAGCAATAGAGGAAAATAACAGCATGGGAGGGACAAGAGAGCTCTTTGAGAAAATTGGAGAAATCAAGGGAACGTTTTGTGCAAATATGGCCATGATAAAGGACAAAAACGGTAGAGACCTAACAGAAGCAGAAGAGATCAGGAAGAGGTGGCAAGAATACACAAAAGAATTATACAAGAAGGATCTCAATGTCCTTTACAGCCACGACGGTGAAATCGCTGACCTTGAGTCTGACATTCTGGAGCGTGATGTCAAATGAGCCTTAGAAAGGGCCTTACTAACAACAAAGCAAGTAGAGATGACGATATCCCAGTTGAGCTATTCAAAGTTCTAAAAGATGATGCTGTTAAAGTGATGCACACATTATGTCAACTAATTTGGAAAACGCAACAGTGGCCACAAGATTGGAAAAGGTCAGTTTATATTCCAATCCCAAAGAAGGGTAATGCCAAGGAATGTTCAAACTATCGCACTCATTTCACATGCCAGCAAGGTCATGTTAAAGATCATACAAGGCTTCAGCAGTATGTAGATTGAGAACTACCAGAAGTTCAAGCTGGGTTTAGGAGAGGTAGAGGAACTAGAGATCAAATTGCCAACATTCGCTGGATTATGGAGAAAGCATGGAAGTATCAGAAAAAACATCTATTTCTGTTTCATATGCTAAAGCCTTTGATTGTGTGGATCACGACAAACTGTGGCAAGTCCTTAAAGAGATGGGAGTACCAGACCACCTCATATGTCTCCTGAGAAACCTGTATAAGGGTCAAGAAGCAACTGTCAGAACAGGATATGGAGCAACTGATTGGTTTAGAATAGGAAAAGGAGTTTGACAAGGATATATATTGTCACCCTGCTTATTTAATTTATATGCAGAGTACATCATGCAGAATGCTGGCCTGGATGAAGCACAAACCGGAATTAAGATTGCTGGGGAAAACATCAACAACCTGAGATTTGCAGATGATACCACTCTAATGGCAGAAAGTGAGGAGGACCTAAAGAACCTCTTGTTGAGGGTGAAAGAGGAGACCACAAAGTAGGTTTGAAACTCAGCATCAAAAAGCTAAGATCATGGCATCCAGCCCCATCACACCTTGGCAAATAGAAGGGGAAGACATAGAAGTAGTGACAGACTTCACATTTCTGGGATCCAAGTTCACTGCAGATGGTGACTGTAGCCGTGAAATTAAAAGACATTTGCTACTTAAGAGGACAGCTATGGTGAACCTGGGCAGTATAATAAAAAGTAGAGACATCACCCTGTCAACAAAAGTCCGTATAGTCAAAGTGATGGTATTCCCAGCAGTAATGTATGGCTGTGAGAGCTGGCCCATAAGGAAGGCCGAGTGCAGAAGAATAGATGCTTTTGAGATGTGGTGCTGGAGAAGAATCTTGAGAGTCCCTTGGACTGCAAGAAGATCAAATCAGTCAGTCCTAAGGGAGATCAACCCAGACTGTTCCCTGGAAGGTCAGATGCTGAAGCTGAAGCTCAAATACTTTGGCCACCAAATGGGAAGGGAGCACTCACTGGAGAAGATCCTGATGCTGGGAAAGACAAAAGACAAAAGAAGGGGATGGCAAAAGATGAGATGACTGGACAGCATTACTGATGTAACAAACATGAATTTGAGCAGACTTTGAAGGATGGTGGAAGACAGGAGGGCCTGGCGTGACTTTGTCCATGGGGTCGCAAAGAGTCGGACTCGACTGTGCAATTGAACAACAACAACAACAAAGCAGAGATATAAATTTTATAAAGAACACAGACAAACACAAATATATATGTGAGTGCTAATGTTTTAAGCATGTTCTAAGTTTTAAATATGTGTGTGTGTGTATGTATTTAAAACTTAGAACATGTTTAAAACATTAGCACTCATTTCTCTTAAAGATGCTTTCTTTGTATTTCTCCCATGGAATCCAGGGAACTGGGCAAAGGAAGCTCTGGCTCTTTTCTTCCTTCCTCAGGGGACGGGGGGGAGCCTCAGCCAATAGAAGGAAGAGAGGCTTGGCTCATTTGCTCTGCTGTACAATTGAGCAAGCCTGGCAAAGCAAGCTGTTATGCAGAAAGAAGCAGGATATAGGGAGGACAGCCAGTTGCTTGGGGGCCTGATAGGAGTCCTCTGGGGGTCTGATTCAGCCCTTAAACTGCATGTTTGACACCCCTGGTCTAATAAAATACATATTACAAAGACATCATAGGTCTCCAATGCTCTCGTGCTGGAAAATCAAACCCTGCAGGGCTGCCCCTTGTATTTCCCATGAGGTCGCAAACTGGAGAGTGCACATCACAAGTAACCACTTCATATACAAGAAGTTTGATGGTCGTCTGAAAAAGAGATTGCTAAATATTCATCACAATTTCATTTCTGGTCAAGTGGACTTTGTGAGGCTTTGTATTGTTTTGAATACCTTTAAATCTGTTTAGTAAAAATGTAAGCAAATGAGGCCTCCCAAGCCACTTCCAACTATCTGAAAAAATTATTTAGATTTGTACTCTGCTTCTATCCCAAATGGAGACTGTCATTTTTGCTTCCTCCATTTTATCCTCACAACAACAACGTCATGAGGTAGGGTGGCCAGAGAGAGATCCCTTGGGTCCTCTTGTCATGGGATAGCTGTAAAGCAACCACCAGGACTGGACTGATCTTCAGCATAAAGCCCTTAGCATAACTTTTCCTGAGTGAACAATACTTTCCCTGACTGTGTTAAACATGGATAATGTCATGCATAAGTATAATTCAGTTTTTTTACTAATTAGTGCCCTATTTTTCTGTCAGATGCTCATCATGTCCCCAGGGAGGACTTCAATCACAGAAGTACCCAGTGCTTTTCATGCACTTTCAGTAATTAAATTGCTTCTTACATATTTATATACATTTTCTTCCTGTGGCAGCAGGACAGGGCGGTTGGTGGGAGAAAGAAAGGAGAGGGAGAATCCGGATGTGACTGATGGAACATTAGAGATACAAATGATGGTAGATAGATTCTTATTGTTTTTATCGTTGCAATTAAATATATTACATTCCAAATGAGTCTTGCCCCTCCCTGATGGAAAAGAACAGCCATTAATAAAACAATACAGGGTGCTCAAAGGCAATGTCATCCTGAGTTAAATGAGCAGAGACTTTGAGTGTATTTTACTGCCTCTGGGTGCACAGTTTCAACTTCCATTAATGCTAATAACGCCACAGCCCAGGATGCACGAACTGGCTGTTCCATACAATTCAGGGATGATGTGTGACCTCGTGGTGGGCAGACTTGCTGTGATCCTTTTTGTAAAACTGCAGACAAAGTCTGTGGCTTCCAGTTCAAGAAATAAATTTAGACAGTCCTCAAGGCAGAACTACCTATAGCAGTGGAGGCAGCAGCCTCATGTCTTCAGTACAGAGGTCACTAACAACACAGTGGGGTGGGGCCATTTAAAAGCAACAAAACCGTGAAGTAGAAATGGTGCTACTCCCTTCCTCCCTACAGCCTTCTCTCGCAAATGGGCTCCAAGATCAGAAATTGGTGGGAGGGAACAAACTGGAGAAGGGATTGTATAGGGAAAGCAGTGAGTGTGCATTTTGATATGCATCTTATATGCATTTTAGGTAGAAGTGTTACACTCTATACTTCTATAAGTACTTTCATAATACAGTTGAAATAGGGTTGCCAGCCTCCAGGTGGGGCCTGGAGATTTCCCACTTTTACAACTGATCTCCAGCTGGCAGAGTTCAGCTCCCCTGGAGAAAATGGCTGCTTTGAAGGGTGGAGTCTATGGCATTGTACCATGCTGAGGCCCCTCCCCTCCTCAAACCCTGCCCTCTCCTGGCTTGACCCTCAAAGTCTCCAGGTATTTTCCAACACAGATCTGGCAACCATAGGTTGAAATTTAGTTGGTAGTTGCTGGTAGATTTGGCTAGGAATTGTTTCAGAAGAGTACAGTCAGTCTATTTTCAAGAGTAAGTTCAAGTGCCTTCACAAAATGATCCCTAGATGCTATGGGGAGAGGGAATCTGAGTCATGCACAAAACACACATACAACTTACAAGGGTTTTCCCATTCATTTCACTAGAGGCGGCAGCTCTGCGTGGGCCCAGGGGGCTGAATGCTCCCTCCTGCATTGAAACAAAGCAACCACTTGGTTGAGCATCCCATACAGCAGCATATACAGGGCTCTAGACTGGAATAAAAGTGCATAGTGTTTGGGCTGATTTTGGTTATCCATAAAGGGATTATGTGCTAGAATATTTTATCACTTGATCTTTAGAGCATATTGCCTAATTTCACCCTAAAACTGTTTGCAGCAATGGTGCACAACCTGCTTAAAAAGTAGACAAAGTTTTATTTAGGAATTAACATACTTGATAGGAAGGAGAGGAAACAGAGATAGATTCCTAACTACATCTTTAGCTGAAAGAGAGGGTAAGACTGGGAGAGAGAGAGTAAGACTGAGTGTGGCACTTCTAAGAAGAGGGAAATTGCCCTAGGAGTAGCAATTTGGAGGATATCAAGGAATGACACTAGTCTTCTTGCTGCCCCCTGCAGGGTCTTCTTCATACACCAGACATTTCCTCTTCCAACAACAACAAAAAAACCCTCTTGCTTTGTCCCACAAACTTTTACATTTAGAAACAGTCTTAATTAAGAAATTTCACACACCCCCACAAATTAAATTTCCTACAGAATTAATAGGCTGGGAGGAGCATCACAAACTTTGTTTTCCAGCAGGCATGCTCTAATTAAGCTTGAGTTTAAAGCCTTTTTAATCAAAGGAAATCCAAAATCTAAAGAAATGAGGTCAAGAGAAGAGAATATGAAAAGCTCAAATTCTGACTTCATTTACAACCGGCTAAATCACCATAGCCCAGCCTTTAAGAGGATGGTATGACATTGCTCTGTGGGTGTTATTTCAGGACACAACTAGAAATTATGAAAAACTCAGGGCAGCTGCTGAAAATGGCTGCCCTATTTTGAGTTCTTCACTCACACCCCAATACTAGCAGCCAATGATGTGGATCAGCAGCAAGGAAGCACTCAGATCAGTGGCAAAAGAACAAATGGTAAGTTGGTCTAAATGTCAGGTAGTGGGAGGGGGAATTTGACACAGGACTGTCATGTTCAGCTGAAGATTTGTGTGCTAAATAACACCTAGTTCTACCTTCAATTGGCAGTTCTGAGACTGTTCTAGAGGGTAACCATGATGGTCTGCAGTAGAACAGCTAAATTCAATTGCAGTAGCACCTAGCGTTGCCAATCACCAGTTGGGGGCAGGGGATCCCCTGATTTGGAGGCCCTCCAGTAGATTAGGGTACCCTATCATCATCAAGCCGAATACTAAAGTGACAGCTGCCCCTCCCACACACGCCCGCGCACACAAAAATTAATGCCGTATGTTTTCCTATGGGGGAGTGATGCAACAGTCCCCGATGGGAGGCTAGGGATCCACCCACCCATGGAATGCCAGATGTTTCCTAAGGGGGGAAAAGGGGGGTCAGCCTATGCTTCTGGTGTAGCAGGGGGGTCAGCCTATGCTTTTGGTGTAGCAGGGTTCATATTGTTTGGGGAAAGCGTGTTTTGCAACACAGACCTTATTTAGAGAATTGTGGACATGCAACAGTTCTAAGAGGACATAGTTTGGGGAGGAGACATACCCAACGGATAAGATGATGGCTTTAAAACTGAACACAGCTAACCTTATATGTGTAACACGTCCCTTTAATAGCAGGTTGCATCAGGTTGCGTGTCAATACAACTCATGCTCTTTAACTTGTTCATTAATGATCTGGAGTCAGGAGTAAGCAGCGAAGTGGCCAAGTTTGCAGATGACACTAAATTGTTCAGGGTGGTGAGAACCAGAGAGGATTGTGAGGCACTCCAAAGGGATCTGTTGAGGCTGGGTGAGTGGGCGTCAACATGGCAGATGAGGTTCAATGTGGCCAAGTGCAAAGCAATGCACATCAGGGCCAAGAATCCCAGCTACAAATACAAGTTGATGGGGTGTGAACTGGCAGAGACCAAGAGAGACATCTTGGGGTCGTGGTAGATAACTCATTGAAAAATGTCAAGACAATGTGCGATTGCCTCCATCTTCTTAATCTTTTGGACAATTTTGTAATCCACATTATTGGGTTATGATCAGCCCCAATTTTAGGTAGAATCTCTATCTTCCTTGTTATGAAGCCTAAGTCTCTAGTTCCCCACAGCGTGTCAATTCTAGAAAAAGTCTTATGTCTTGCAGAAAAAAAAGTATAGTCCCGCACTTCAGGATTAAACTTCCTCCATATGTCTTCTAAGTTTTCTTGTTTAACTAATTCAAAGAAAGACTTTGGCAGTTTCCCTTCTTTCCCATCATTTTTCCCCCTCCAGATCTATCCAATGAGTTCTCAACTGTTCCATTAAAATCTCCCATTAAGAGTATTTGATCGTAAGTCAACTCATCTAACTGTTGTACAATGTCCTTAAAAAAAAACATCCTTTGCACCGTTGGGTGCATATAGTCCCAATAACAACGTTTTTTTTCCCACTTAATATTATCTCAACTGCTACAAATCTTCCATCTTTATCTTTAAATACTAACTTTGGCTCCAGATCTTGTTTAATATAAAAAACTACTCCCCTTTTCTTCTGTTCAGCTAATGAAAAAAATTCCATTCCCAATTGCTTGTTTCATAAAAATTTATAATCCTTTTGTTTAATATGTACTTCTTGCAAACAAATTATATTACAATTTTGCTTCTTGATCCAATGAAATGTTGCCCTTCTTTTTTGTGGTGAATTTAGTCCATTAACATTCCAGGACAGTAATTTGTAGTCTATCATGGTGCAAATTCTTTATTTTCTTCAAAAAATCTCCTCAGCTCCCAGGCACTTGTAATTGTGACTCTCTTCCCCTGAAGTTCAAAGCTCAAACCTTCGGGAATTATCCATCTGTACCTTATGCCATTGTCTTTCAGTTTTTCTGTCAACTTTTTGTATGTTCTCCTGTCGTTTATCACTTGTCTTGGCAACTCCTTCATAATTCTCACTCTACTGCCTCCTACTATCAGTGACTTTTCAAAGTTTTTATTCATGATCCTTCCCACCATTTCCTTTGTCATATATCTTACAACAACATCTCTTGGTAGATTGTTTTTTTTGGCAAAAAGCGAGTTAACTCTATACATGTGATCATACATACTTTTAGTCTCATCAGGGTCTTCATCTAAAAATTCTGCAATTATTTTTATAGATAGATAGATAGATAGATAGATAGATAGATAGATAGATAGATAGATAGATAGATAGATAGATAAATTTATTGTCATTGTTCTCAACAAAAAGAGAGCAACGAAATGAGGTGCTCTTCCACAAAACACACCAACACATCAAACACACATATTCATATTCATACCATTTAAATACATCTAAAACCATTTAAACCATTTAAATACATCTAAAACAGATAAACATTCATAAAACCATTTAAACCATTTAAATATATCTAGAACAGATAATCCTTCATAACCCTTTATATATATCCTTTCAAATCACCATTCTCTTCTCCAGGTACTCCTCTCAGACGTATCTGATTTTCCATTAATTTGCAGTCGTGGATTGTCACTTTTTCTTGAACTTTCAACAAGGTGGTATCATGTACTTTAACTTTCTCTTCCACCTCCTGCACTTTCTTAGCTGTTTCCTCAGTTTTTTTTTTTTAGATCATCCACTTCTTTTTTAATCTCTGTAACAAGTTCTTCCTTTAATTCATCTATCATTTTCTTAACTCCTTTCATGATTCTGGCTTCCATGGCCTCCATTTGGTCCTGCATTTTCTCTAATGAAAGAGCCCTTGTTCGGGGCTGCCTGGGTTCAGACATTTAGGCAAAAAACAAAGGGATAGAAGAAATAAAAATACCAAAAATTTCGGTCTCACAAATTACAAGTTTAACTACCAAATTCAAAAGATCTAAATTTACTCTCTTAGTTAAACTTTATTCTGTCTTCTTCTGAGCTTCCCAGGCCCAGATATAAATTTTTTAAGATTTTTTTTCCCTTTAAAAAATGACGAAATTTTTAACCTCACCAATCTGAAATCTGACAGTCAGGTTCAATAGAGTAGGGCTTGCCCTTTCCAGCAAGCCCAATTTCGCTGGTTTCTGAGCCCCCAAAGTCAAAATATTTATCAAAAAAGTCTTTAAAATTTCCAAAATGGCGGCCGCGATTTTTGCTCTTTTTTTAAAAAAAAAAATTCTTTTAAAATCACCCCAGGAGCCCACAAATAATGTAGTCAATAGTTCCTGTCTTCTTACCCTTTTTCCAGTTGATTCTGTCAATTTTTAAAGTCCCAAATCTTTTAAAAACAATGTTTTAAATTAGACCTCCCAGCAATGGCTGCCGATGTTTCTCTATGGTATAGAGTAGGCTTTTTTCTTTACTGCTTCCTGCCTCTGTCACCATCAACTCTCATGGAGATCTCACGATACTTGACGTACTTCCTGTCTTGCTCAGAAGTGTTGCAGGTCTGTTCCAGTGTATTCCAGTGAGACATGGCTGTTTTCTTTTCCAAAACTGCAAGGTAGACTAAACATTAATCGCTTTTCAGTTTTTAGCAGTTTTTAGCACTGTCCTTTATATTTAAACAATCCAAACTTCACCCTTTCCTTCTTCTACTTGCAAGCTTTATATTTTTTTCTTTTTCCCACCTGTAATATGTCCCTTTAAGCTATAAATAGCTCCGGAGTGAAAAGAGAACTTCTGTACCTTTTTTTTCCACTTATCCAAGTTCCACTGGTCTTCCAAAGCTTTAGTTGTTTAGAAATGTCCAAGAAGGTTAGGATCCTGACGAGCTTATGTCAAATCAATGACTCTGAAAAGTCTTGCAGACGTTGACTATGCAAACTTCCTGAGACCCCTCAAAGCCTCAAAAAAAAAAACCCTTCAGGGCTTCTTTTCAGCCAAGGTAAATCTCTTATCAAAGTTTCTGTGCAAGTCTTGGACCTTTCTCTCACTGAGAAAGGTAGGCAGTGGGCTTTGATTTGCCCTCTACTACCCCGAACAAAACTTTCAGCCTGCTCCCGTTCTGAGAGACAGTTCAGCTTGGCATTTTCCTTCCCCGGGAATTATTAGGAAGGGGACTGAAAACAAAGCAGCCAGTATCATAATGCGCCCCACCCCCACCCCCACCCCAGTATAAATCGATGGTGTGAGTTCATTTGGAATACTGTGTACAGTTCTGGTCACCGCACCTCAAAAAGGGTATTATGGCATTGGAAAAAAGTGTAGAAAAGGGCAACTAGAATGATTAAAGGTTTGGTACACTTTCCCTATGAAGAAAGGTTAAAACGCTTGGGGCTCTTTAGCTTGGAGAAACGTCGACTGCTAGGGTGACATGATAGAAGTTTACAAGATTATGCATGGGATGGAAAAGGCAGAGAAAAAAATACTTTTCTCCCTTTCTCACAATACAAGAACTCGTGGCCATTCAATGAAATTGCTGGTCAGGTTAAAATGAATAAAAGGAAGTACTTCTTCACCCAAAGGGTGATTAACATGTGGAATTCACTGCCACAGGAGGTGGTGGCAGCTACAAGCATAGCCAGCTTTAAGAGAGGATTAGATAAAAATATGCAGCAGAGGTCCATCAGTGGCTATTAGCCACAGTTTATGTGTGTGTGTGTGTGTGTGTGTGTCTGTGTGTATGTATGTATTTATACACACACATATATTGGCCACTGTGTGACACAGAGCGTTGGACTGGATGGGCCATAGGACTAATCCAACATGGCTTCTCTTAAGCTCTTATGTTATCTGTGTGTTTTACGGGGAAACTGTTGCAAAGACATGCATGACTAGTTCTGCAACCCATTCTAATAACACTGTCCCATTAATTATTACTTGCAAGCACCTATAGTTTCTTATTAACATTAAAATCTTTCTAGCATCTTCAGCAACCTGTTCTCAGACGATCATGAAAACTGTCTCTTGTTCTCTGCAAGCACCCAGGGAAGTTGCCAGTCTCCAAACTGGAGAATCTAACTATAGCTGTCAAAACAAAAAAGCACGACCTTGTAAAAGAGTTCTCACAGAACCGTGTCTGGGAAAGTGATTTCTTCCAAGGTAGAAGTTTTTGGTTTCATGATGTTTTGATAACTGCCTTCTAAGTTGATCGATCTTATATATTGCTAATTGTGAGACAAAAGTATTTGACCCGCAACCGGTCCTAAAAGGTCAGGTGCTCTAGGTCGGTGGTTTTATGGCGGGAAGTGCAGAAATGTATATATCTCAGATGTAGGAGAGCACTCACCTGTGAGTCTCCCATCAACAAGAATCTTAACAAATTATGGATATTATTAAAGCTGTCACAGTTTAGACCGGACAAGATAAAGAGAGAGAACTGGGGAAAATAGGATCTCATGATGTGGTCAAGTTGCCATATATTTTCTGAGTCCCCACACCCCTCCAAACAGATATATTAAGGATGGGTGAAGAACCACCTTTAATGCAACAAAGCTTTTAAGGTCCACCATTAGCATACAACTCAACAATTTGCATTATCATGGCATCCCTAATGCACAGCATTTTGGAATTTGGAATTCGAATTTGGTTTTTGGAATTGGTTTTGTAATATAATAGTATAGCGCCCAAGCTTCACAAAGGTGTTGAATAATTTGAAGCACATTGATGGAGAAAAGTAATGAAGTAAATTTTGAAATCTAACATTTGCTGAAATAATAAAAAAAGAGAAGATCGTAGTGTAAAAAGTGAAGTGAAAAATACATAACCTTTTTTTCCTCTACTGAAGGACCTCTTTATAGCCACATTGGTGATTCTGCCCTCAGTTTGCTAGGATCACCAGGCTGCTGGGTGGGCTCACTCTGGAGCAGGCCATGTAGAATTGCCCATCTGAGAAGCAGTCCTGTTAAGTCAGTTACTGTCATCTTCAGCATCTGTCCCACGACTTGTTGATGGTCATAGCAAAGAAGATCTTGAGAGGGAACAGCAGCCTCCTGAATTTGAAGGGGTTATCCAATGGTATGAGTGTAGAATGAACACCAACTCCTTCCAAGCACTGTTGGTGAGCAATCTGCCCTCAATGATGTAGAGTCCACTTCCTGTAGAGTGCCTTCACTTGTAGTCTGGTGCCACTGCAGAGTATGGGTGGGTTGAGGTTCCACAGCAGCATCACTGGAGCCTCCACTTTGAGGAAAAGTTTGTAGGCTGGGAAGCCAGGAGGGTTGAGGGTGTTGAGAAACTCCACAGGGTAGTGGATCGCATCATCTGTTTGGACCACTGAGTCCACAGATCTGTACTCCATTTCTGCCCCTTTGAAGGAGTTAAGTAGAGCTTCATTAATGATGGCAGCCTTATCATTCTTGGGGGTCAGAATGGCACCAATCCATATTTGACATCAGAAACATTGCTGCACCTCAAGCATAGTTCATTTTCATCCTTGCCTATGAAACAGATGTGAAGGAATTGGACTTCGTGTTGAGGTGCTGGCAGCAGACTTCTGACCAAGTGATACACCTGTCCCTGAACTTTGAAGGTGGGTATGAAGCTGTCTCGTAGAACCTGCTTGGCCCCGAATGATGTCATGTTGAAGCATCCATTGTACTTATGAACATGGTCCATGAAATGGGTATGGTTAGGGTGGCTGCCCAGTTGCAGGCTGTAGAGAGGCTTGGGCAGAGGTTTGAAGGGTGGGAGCTGCACCTTGCCATTGCTGCAACAATGCTGACAGCCTCCTCCACTGGAGGACATTGCAGTACTTGTATTTGTTTGCCATGGTACCCAGAGCTACAATGCTATTTGCCTCATAAGCCACTTCAGGATCATATGCAATGCCTGAGCGAGCCTTGACCTTCCATGGAAGAGATCGCCTCTCTACTCATGTTCCAGAATTGCTTTGTTCATATTGAGACTGTGCTGTTCTGTGCACCTCAGGGTGATCTTTCTGGTATTTGGCCACTGATGCTTGGTGCACCACAGGAGTACTATGTGCATATTTCTTTGCTTCCTCCTTTTAGCATCACTGTATCTGGCATATTTGCCAGGAGCTTTCTTGGGGACTGTAAGAAGTGAGAAGTGTGAGGGGGACTTGGACTGAGGGAGGGGTGATGTGGTGGACAGTTCTTCAGGTTCACAAGGGAGGCACACATTGAAAGCTCCTACACCATCTCCCCATGAACATTTATAAACTCTATTGCTATACCGACTTTTATGAAAAATGCCTATTCAGGAGTCTTGAATCACTGATTTTATTACACAGAAGAAAGATGTTCCCTGAAGCTTTACCCCTTTTGCAAAAACACAGCTTACCCCTTTTCACTCCCTTAGGGGGTGAATTTCTAAAAATCCCTTCTTAGTGGGCTCTGACGTCATGGAAAGAATGCACTCTCCAAATTTTAGATTTCTAGGTCCAAGGATTTGGGCTGGGTGTTGATGAGTCAGTCAGGACACCTGTTTTTATATAGACAGGAGATGGGGACTGGTTCCCATAGGATATAATGGAGAACTGATCTGAGGGTATCTGGAGCTTGTGGGGGATGTTTTGTTAGGTAGAAGCATCAAATTTTCATCATAACATCTGCTGTCTCTCCTCAATCCCACCCCCAAAGTTTCAAAAAGATTGGACCAGGGGTCCAATTCTAAGAGCCCGAAAAGTAGGTACCCCCATCCTCCATTATTTCCAATGGGAAGAGAAGGCATTTAAAAGGAATGTGGTCCCTTTAAATGTGATGGCCAGAACTCCCTTTATAGTCCAATTGTGCTTGTCACTACCTTGCTCCTGGCTCCACCCCCGATATTTCCTGAGTCACACCTGGCTATCCTAGTAGCACCTTAGAGACCAACAAAAGTTTCAGGGCATAAGCTTTTGCGATTCAAAGCTCCCTTCATCACACATGCACATTCCATATCCGATGAAGGGAGATCTGACTCGAACCCTGAAAATCTTGCTGAACTCTAAGGAGCTACTGGACTCAAATCTAGTGTTGAGACTGCAGTCCTAAGAATATACTTGGGAGTAAGCCCCATTGAATAAAATAGGGCTTAATTCTGAGTAGATCTATTCAGGCTTGCTCCCTAAACCATCAGTGGTACTTCTCTGAGCTCAGAGAAACAGACTCCCATGCTGGAACCTTGCCAACCATTTTGCATTAAATTGCCATACTTTGTTCTCATGGTTATTATAGAGACCGATTTTGCACTAGGGCTTGTTCTAGTTGGAGAGCCCTTTTGCCCCCGGCGCTACTCTTGATTTTCACACAAGTTGCCCTGGAGCTGCAAGTTAGCATGCAACTTTTCCAGGGCAAGCAAAAACCGCTCGTAAGAGGATCTTGCGTGCTGCAGAAAAGCAGTGCATCAACTCACAGTTCCAGGGCAGCTTGTGTGAAAATGAGAGAAGCGCCAGGGGCAAAAGCTCTCTCCAGCCAATAGGCTTCCCAATCCCCAGGTCCCAGTGGGGGATCCCCTGGTTTTACAGGCTTCCCCCCGCCTCCAGCCAGCTGGCCGGCGGGGGGAAGCCCCACCCCCACAGTCACCGAGTACTTCTAGAGCTCCTGCAGGTTTAGAAACCTTCAAACAGGTCCGTTTTTAAAATGTGTGCCTTTAAACTTGACCAGGAAGGAGGAAATAGGAAGCGCTTCATGGGGAAGGGTCAACAGCAGTTTCGTCAGAGCACAGACCCTCCATTTGTTTTGCTTTCTTTTTCAGAGCAAGTAAAGTTGTGGAGGAACCAGACCCAGTAAGTGTGTGTGTGAGAGAGAGAGAGGGAGTTGGAAGGGATTCCCCGGTTTGGAGGCCCTCCCCCTGCTTTAGAAAGCAGGAGTGGAGGGAGGGAAATGTCTACTGGGCACTCTATTATTCCCTATGGAGAATGATCCCCATAGGGAATAATGGGGAATTTATCTGTGGGTATCTGGTGTGGATGTTCTTTGAAGTAGAGGCACCAAATTTGCAGCATAGCATCTGATGCCTTTTGTCAAAACACCCTCCATGTTTCAAAAGGATTGGACCAGGGGGACCAATTCTATGAGCCCCAAAGGAGGTGTCCCTATCCTTCATTATTTCTAATGGACGGAAGGCATTGAAAAGGTGTGCAATCCCTTTCAATGTGGTGGCCAGAACTCCCTTTGGTGTTCAATTGTACTTGTTCCAACCTTGCTCATGACTCCACCCCCAATGTCTCCTGGCTCCACCCTCAAAGTCCCCAGATATTTCTTGAATTGGACTTGGCAACCCTACCACCCAGAACAAGCCTATTGCAAAATCACTTAGAGAATCCAGTTACTGCCAAACTGTTCCCAATCCATTATTTTCCATTCTATTCTCCCATAATTTTTCAGACCTGGTTTGCATGGCAATAAGCTGTAGCTTGGAACAGAATTACACAGCTATACTGTCCAGTGCAGAGTGGTAAACTGCTATGATACACCTGGAAGGAAGAGAGATCAGACTGGTGATGTGGGGTTGGTAATGTCCTACCATTTCCTGTTTGTGTTGCCACTTCAAAACATCTAGCAGTGCAGTCCCTTCCTGGACTAATTTTAAAAAGCCTGAGATTCCAAAGAGGAAATGAGATCAAGAATTGTTAATTAAAGGCCTGGTTTTCTCTAATGGTGGAGGATAGCGAGGCATGAGCTCATAATTGTTTTGGTGTTTAGCTTGCAAATATGAAAATTTGATTACTACTTTCAGTTTTGTTCGAGTGTGACAGCACAAGGGACAGATCAATTTTTTAGAAATAAAAAGCAAATGGCAGGATTGCAAAGAGGAAATGAGATCAGTAAACAACTAATTAAAGGGCCAATTACTCTAATGATGGAAGAGAGAAGCAAAGACTCTAAATGGTGGGGAGGGGGGTTTAATTTTACTATCACTAGTGCATTTCCATGAAATAGAGTGACTGGCAGAAAAGTTTTTTTTAAGCCTTTGCAGAGATGAACTGGTCTAAGAATGACCAGAATGTCACAGAGGCCAGCTGCAATGTGCTGCACAAGCAGATACCTTTAAGTGGGGGGATCCTGAAATTGGCTGCCAGGGGCCTCCACCACTCCCTCAATAAGTTTGGGAAAGTTGGACAAAGGTAGAGAGACCTACATGGAACCATTCAAGGGGCTGTGCAGTGAGGACATAATTACTGTGCTCCAGGACCTACATGTCTGATCTGCTCTGGACTCAATTCAAAATTCAGGTGTGTCCCGCCGCCCCCCCCCAAAAAAAAAACTGGTTTTGGAAAAACTGGTTTCAGAAAAACAAACTGATTAAAGTAGTTCTCTACCTGTCATAAACATCCAATCAAGAAATAGAGTTATTGTAGTTTTCAGCTATAAAATGTTGCTTCACCCAACAGTTTCATTGGCAACCCAAAGGATAAGAACATAAGAGAAGCCATGTTGGATCAGGCCAATGGCCCATCCAGTCCAACACTCTGTGTCACACAGTGGCCAAAAAAATTATACACACACACACATACATACACACACACACTGTGGCTAATAGCCACTGATGGGCCTCTGCTCCATATTTTTATCTAACCCCTTCTTGAAGCTGGCTATGCTTGTAGATGCCACCACCTCCTGTGGCAGTGAATTCCACCTGTTAATCACCCTTTGGGTGAAGAAGTACTTCCTTTTATCCGTTTTAACCCGACTGCTCAGCAATTTCATCGAATGCCCATGAGTTCTTGTATTGTGAGAAAGGGAGAAAAGTACTTCTTTCTCTACTTTCTCCATCCCATGCATAATCTTGTAAACCTCTATCATGTCACCCCGCAGTCGACATTTCTCCAAGCTAAAGAGCCCCAAGCGTTTCAACCTTTCTTCATAGGGAAAGTGTTCCAACCCTTTCATCATTCTAGTTGCCCTTTTCTGGACTTTTTCCAATGCTATAATATCCTTTTTGAGGTGCGGTGGCCAGAATTGTACACAGTATTCCAAATGAGACAGCACCATCGATTTATAGAGGGGCATTATGATACTGGCTGATTTGTTTTCAATTCCCTTCCTAAAAGGATGATTATTATTATTATTATTATTATTATTATTATTAAATGAAACAGAACAGTCAATGAATAGGCTCAAAGGACATTTATGGTAGGTGAGGTGAACAATGAATCCAAATGAATCTTCAGCATATATCCTCTTTGATCAGGGGCCAGGAGAAGAATTGTATAGTTTAGGGTTGCCAGGTCCGGTTCAGAAAATATCTGGGGACTTTGGGGGTGGGGCCAGGAGACTTTCCCATACCCTAAAATAAACAAATTAAAATACACGACTGTAATTCCTGTGAATACAGTCTTCATTTCCTCACACACACCCCACCAGCTGCACTTCCACTAAATGAAAGTGAACACACACTTGCACACTCTCACAAAGCATCCAAAATAAACACAGCACACATACACTTTTGTGATCCCACTGGGGCAATTTACTCACAAGAGTTGCTGAATGTAACCATCTGCTGTATATCAATCAGCTTCAGACTAACAAGAAAATGAAAGCAGAACAACCTGGAGCTAGAGGTTTCCGCCAAACCAACAGAGGGACTCTGCTCTTTTCTCTTCCTTTCTCACATGCTTCACATGCTCGCTGGGAAGACCCACATGACTCTGCCTACCTGCCCCACCCATTCAGCTTTCCTCTTGCCAGGAATCGTTTTGTAGAAAAATAGGTGGTGGAGCTCATCCAGGGATTGTTATGCAGCTGCAATACTATTCAATGGACAAGGAGGTGGAACTCTCAGAAGGAGGAGGTGGAACTCTCAGAAAGATTCAGGAGCTGTGCTCCTGTGAGCTCCCACTGAATTTAAGGCCTGCCTCTTGCACAGGTTTAAAGGTGCACCCACACAATCCAAAGCACAGGCAGTTTGCAGGCTTCTTTTAAGCCTGCACAGATTTAAAGGTACATGGTGGCTGTTGGAGAGGGGCTTCCCCCCACCAGCCAGCTGGCTGGCATCAGGGAGGAGCCTGCAAAACTGGGGGATCCCCTGCAGTGACCTGGGGGCTGGCAAGTCTGGTATAGTTTAATTCCTCAGGTAATGTATGCCACTTAGGGCTGCCAACCTCCAGGTGGGACCTGGAGCTTTCCCAGAATTATTTCTTATCTCCAGGCTACAGAGATCAGTTCCCCTGGAAAAAATAGCAGCTTTCAACCAAAAACTCTATCGCTACAAGATGAAAACCGGCCCCAATTTCCCCTCCACAAGCACCGCTCTCAAATCTCCAGGAACTCCCAGGGTGGAGTTAGCAACCTTAAGTCACTTTTTATAAGCCTCACACATGCTTCTTGTCCTCCTTAAGTTGCCTTCTTACCCACATTTTGGAACATCCATTGTCAGTTGGATACAGGATCACCCACTGGCCGCATTCCAAATAAAAACAGCTGCTCTGTTTCTGTTGGTATTAACTAATGTTCCCGTCTTTGGTGGATTGTTCATGGCAGTGACAATGCTATTCTTAACACTTGTGTCTCAAAGGTGGGAAGGCTTAACTGCAAGTCACTGATAAAACTTCTCTCCTAGATGAAGGGCAATGGGAGAGAGGGGTGGGCTATTGAACAAAGGCACTTGCTAGGATAACACCAAAACCTGATTCAGAGCAAAACAGAATGTTAAAAGAAAATAATTAAGATAGGTGTTGTTTATTAATGGTCAAATGTATTGATAACTTGTATAAAGCATTCCTTCTCCTCATTTATGAATGTTCATACAAGAGGCAAAATCCCTGGGAATGTCTTTTGTCAGTAAAATAAATGAAAGCTTTGCAAGAACTCCATCAGTATAATTTAGAAAGGCCACTCTGTTCTCCAGGAAGTAGTCTGGGGACCAGAAGAGAATTTTGCTGCACCGATTTATACACACACACACACAAATAAACCTCATGGTGATGCATCATCTGACTTCACAAGAAACTTGGTGGCATCTGGAGCAAATGGGGTTTGTGTGCTGAGACCCTCGAGCAAAATGGAGCACTGCAAACAGAATCCAGAAGGGAGATATAATTAATTTAAATCACTCACACATCAAAAATGCCCCAGAAAGTAAGTGTACCAATAAAATTATGACTTCATAAACATTCAGATTTCTCTATCTTCAGTATAGATCTAACCTACAGGGGTGTTGTAAAGACAACAACAAATACGTGTGAAGCACTTTGAACAATGAAAGCTGTATATAAATGCTAAGCGTTATTGCTGTTCTTGCCAAGGCTTCCTGCTAAGTCATGAACTGCATTCAGCTAAGACATGAACTGCAATGTCTCAGCTAGTGATGCTTGAACACCCATTAGTTCTGCTCATTTCTGTTCAGTGGTCATAAAGAGGAGTCAGTTTTTTTGTCAAGCAGTTAAACTGTTCACAACCACTCAACAGTATTAATTGGCTTATTTTTCACATATTCAAACAGCACAGCACAGTATAATGCAACTGGCCATTATTTCATGCATCCACATTCTGATGGGAATCTTCATTTCTCCCTTCTCCTGCATTTCTGGCATAACCTGGAAGTAGTGCCATGTTGTTAGGGGGTCACACTCTAAAATTCACTCATAGTTTAACCATGGGGTTTAAGATGAAAGCTGCAGCAACAGCCAGCATGATGATGCCACTTCTGGGCTGCACCAGAAGCGATGTCACAATACTAGGGAGGCCAATCACATTTCACTCAGGCATTTCTTGCCACCACCCAACTGAGTGATGGTGGGCAACAGCAGCTGGGAGTGGAAGATTTCTTGCTCTCAGCAGGAAACTGGCAACCGTACCCTGGCACCTGGTATTCAGAGGCATGCTGCCCTTAAACCTGGTGACTCCTGTTAGTCATCACAGCTAGTAGTCACTGATGAACCTCTCCTCTTCCACAAATTTGTCCAGTCCCCTTTTAAAACTATCATAGCTAATTGCCATCACTATATCAGGTGACACAAATCCCATGAGTAAGTTTTGGAGCGTGAGGAAGCAGCTTGTTTTGTCTGACCTGAAAGAACTGCCAAGGTAATGAAATTCTGCATCAAGAACCTGAAAATCTATAACCTAGATTGACTGTGCTACATTAGCAAATTTGCATATAATTGCTTGTTTGCTTTATGGCTTGCATCAGTCAGGAAGAGGAGCAAACAGCTGTATCAGATATCCCGCCCTGTTTTCAATCACTGAAAATCTTACATCAGGTGTTGCATCCCACACATTTTCCATATTACATTGGCAAGCATAAGAGCTAGAAAACTGTTTTTTTAATGAAAATTGCAATTATCAGGATGCCAAATTCGGCATCCAGGAGCACCTGCTGAGTGTCAGAATCTGAGAATACATACCACACCATACAGATGTAAAAGCAACAAGTTAGTTTGAAATGCATCTTTTTTAAAATGGTAAATGCAGTTGTCATTTCAGGACATCACTACATATAAAGTGGCACATGCCAGTCCTATTCCTTTTCCTTAGGCTGGCTGATCAGCCGTTTCATATACCAGAAAGCTGCTCATCAGATCTTTTGAACTGAAACTCCAACCAGCAAGAACTCCCATCGAGACTGGAGGGAATTATTTTCTACAGAGAGGCGGAGACTTTGAAAATGATACATGGAATTTTTGCAGAAAGATTTGAAACGACTGATTTACTCCGATTTTCTTGTTTACCAGTTGGCCACTGCTATAATTTATCCTTCTTGTTGTCACCCCTTGTCTGACCGTAGTCAGTAAGCTAAGGCAGACAGAGGTTCTTATTTTGTAACGATAGCACCACCAAATGGTTTTCTTGTGCTTCAAACCTTTCTTAATCCTGTCTCTGGGAGAAGCATCCCAAAGGATTTCATGCATCAGAAATGGTGCCTGGATAACCCCTTAATCAACATTCCAGGAACTTCATGCAAAAAATAAAAAAAACTGTACATAAACCATAATTGTCAGGAATGAAAAAAATCAAAATTTAGACCAGAAAAAAAAATCACATACTACTAAATGCAAGCTTTCAAATTTCCTAGAATACTTTAAGGTCTGGCCTGATTTTCTATTTGAAAAGGTGGAGGAGGGAATTCAGGCTATGATGTCACATAGTTCAAAACTGTGATTTGTAGTTTCCTTAAAATAGAGACCAGGAAGTGATACAGACCTAATTAAACCAGATGGTGCTGGGTGCAAAATAGATTTCAAGGAATGGAGGAGCAAATCATGTCCACTCACCTTTGTAGAGGATTTTTTTTAAGGGGGAGAAGAAGGATCTGGTTCATTTATTGTTGCCACCTGGAGATTTTCTGGAATTACAACTGATCTCTAAAGTACAGGAATCTGATCAATTACTGTTATTTTTGTTGTTGTTTTCAAAAAGATAGAAGCCATTTTCTAGCAAAGGCAGCAATTATGCAAAAATTTCTTTCAAACACAATGTTGATTCAATGGCCATATGCAAATCCGCCAAACCCAATAGCACAGGAGTTTTATGTCACTACTTTTCCCTAGAACTCCCACCTCTCTCCTCCCCAGTAATAGAAATTGGTGCTAAATACGCTTCATCACACCTAGTCAGATGTCAATTCATTTTTCTGTGATCGTTCATATTCAGCCATTAACACTTGCTAGGAGGACTGGATTCAAAAGATTTTTTCTATAGGCTGATCTGAATCCACAAGTGACAGCCTTGCCAATTTCCGTTGCCCAATGGGTCAAGAGTTCACAAGGGGGGGGGGAATCACCCATAAACATATTTTGAAATGAACTGCTCCATTGCAGGAAAAAGGTTAGAATTCATACTTCTGTCCAGTGTCAAATAATCTTTGAAGGCATTTCAGTTTTCTCCACCCAAGCAGTGACATAGCAGCCAGTGCTGGATCCAGTCATACAGGACTATCTGTCGCAGATTAGGACAGACTGAGTAGAAAATGTACTTTCCTTTTGTTTTCTTTTGAGATTGCCTGTTCACACCGCCTTTCTCCTAGTGTTGCCAACTGCAGGTTGGGAAGTTCCTGGAGGTTTGGGGGTGGTGGCTGGAGACAGTAGGGTTGGGGAGGGGAAGTACCTGAGTGGAGTTATAATGCTATGGAGTCTACCTCCCACCCCCCCTGCAGCAGCTATTTTCTCTAGGAGAACTGATCTCTGGAGCTCAGTTGTAATTCTGGGAGATAACAAGGTCCCACCTAGAGGTTGGCAGCCTTACTCTCTGTGGTTAATAAGTCATAAAGAGGAACCTTACTTTCTCCTCTCTGTGGGGAATACATTTGAGAAGGTGGCTCTTTCTCTCTTGAGGAAGGGGAATGAGGAGGAATCACATCCAGCATGTTTCACTGATGAATAGGGCTGTCAAGCTCCCAGGCAGGGCAGGGGTTCTCCCACTCCGGAAGTCCCCAGCCCAGCAGCCCACATTGGGCTGGCAGGAGGATTCCCCTTCCGACATCACTGGCGCGATGACATCACTTATAAGTGACATCATTGCACTGGTGATGTTCCACACTGGCCACTCTAGGAGCTTCCAAGAGAACCCAATGGTTTTCCCAGATGCTCTAGCAATTTGAGAGGGAAACTCTATGGTACCAGAGGCTGCGGGGGACTTGACAACCCTACTGATGAAAGAACTTCTCAACTTACCCTAAAGGATTTTGCCCAGTTTCATCTCCTAAAGCAGCTCATCATGATGCCTGCTAACTTATCCAGAAGGGCCCCCTGACACTTCAGCATTTCAGGGGTTCAGCCCTAAGCACAAGTCATTTGGGCACATTGTCAAACTGAGGAGACATAATTAGCAGTGGGTTACAATTCCTACTTTCCAGAAAGAAAGAGGTGCTTCAAGGCCTCTGTATGGCATTGATAGGTCTGACCCATGGACACTACCCATGGACACTACCACCATTTAAAAGGGATTTTAAAAGGCCTCTCACTATAGCTGTGTTGCCTGCCACTGCTCAAGGTAACAGCAGGACTTGGGAGAAGAAAATAAAAGAAAAAAAGCAATGACCAATTTCCCACTCACCTTACACTGCTCTCACATTCCTCTTCTCAGCAGGGCTTCCTTCCAATTTCACACTATCAGCCTCAGGGCTGCAGCTAGCATTGGTGTTTTCACGCAGCAAACAGAAACTGGGTTTAGCGGTTTCTGTTTGCTGCACGAAAAAGCCACCACTGGCTGCAGCTCCAGGGCAGATAGTGTGAAATCAGAAGGAAGTCCCGCTGAGAAGAGGAATGTGAGAGCAGCGTAAGGTGAGTGGGAAATCGGTCAATGTCTTCAACTGGAGAGCCAGTTTGGTGTAGTGGTTAAGTGTGCGGACTCTTCTCTGGGAGAACCGGGTTTGATTCCCCACTCCTCCACTTGCACCTGCTAGCATGGCCTTGGGTCAGCCATAGCTCTGGCAGAGGTTGTCCTTGAAAGGGCAGCTGCTGTAAGAGCCCTCTCCAGTCCCACCCACCTCACAGGGTGTCTGTTGTGGGGGAGGAAGGTAAAGGAAATTGTGAGCCGCTCTGAGATTTTTCGAAGTGGAGGGCGGGATATAAATCCAATATCTTCTTCTTCTTCAACATTGCAGTCACTTCTGAGTACAACATAGAAGTGGCAAAGGAGGGACAGTGGCTCAGTGGTAGAGCATCTGCTTGGTAAGCAGAAGGTCCCAGGTTCAATCCCCAGCATCTCCAACTAAAAAGAGTCCAGGCAAATAGGCGTAAAAAACCTCAGCTTGAGACCCTGGAGAGCCGCTGCCAGTTTGAGTAGACAATACTGACTTTGATGCACCAAGGGTCTGATTCAGTATAAGACAGCTTCATATGATAGCTCTATAAATTGCCAGGCTCCCTCAAGTCCCTGTCCCCATCCTTCCCATTTGTTACAAAGCTTCACCTGACAACCCTAGGCCTGCAGTGCAGCAGGCTGAGGTGCTCTTGTCACCCCTCCCCCCCAGTGCTTGAAAAGGGAACAAGTACACCTCAGCTCACTACATCTTGGCATTTTTAAATTCCACAAAATGCTGGTTGTTGTCTAGTTTGGCCCAAAGTTATCTACCACATCATATGGCTGACCCAACAGGAGAGGTGAATGATTTTGGCAATGGAGAGCCAGTTTGTTGTAGTGGTTAAGTGCGTGGACTCTTATCTGGGAGAACCGGGTTTGATTCCCCACTCCTCCACTTGCAGCTGCTGGAATGGCCTTGGGACAGCCATAGCTCTCACAGAGGTTGTCCTTGAAAGGGCAGCTTCTGTGAGAGTTCTCTCAGCCCCACCTACCTCACAGTTTGTCTGTTGTGGAGGAAGAAGATAAAGGAGATTGTGAGTCACTCTGAGATTCGGAGTGGAGGGCGGAATATAAATCCAATATCTTCTTCTATTGTAGGGGTGGGGAACCTTTTTTCTGCCAAGGGCCATTTAGAAATTTATAACATCATTTGCGGGCCAGCATGAACTCATTAGCATATTAAGCCATATCATCTGGGATAATCAAGTGCAAGTTGAACTGGTAATAGCTGGCTCCCACCCCCCACACCTGCTACTCATCCCTCCATGTAGAAACTGCAGCTGCTCCCACCAGACTCAAGGCACCCACATACCCCAGCAGCAGTCCTTCACAACACCCATCACTCAGGCTTCACAGAGGGAGAGGGGAGAGGGAGGCGAAGAGAGAGAGAGGATGAAATGGAAATAAAGGGAAATAAATAACTGAGGGGAAGAAAGGGAAATAAAGAAAGGGGAGAAGAAAAGGGAATAAAGGGAAATAAAGAAGAAAAAGGAAAGGTCCCCTGTGCAAGCACCAGTTGTTTCCGATTCTGGGGTGACGTTGCTTTCACGTTTTCATGGCAGACTTTTTACAGGGTGGTTTGCCATTGCCTTCCCCTGTCATCTACACTTTCCCCCCAGCAAGCTGGGTACTCATTTTACCGACCTCAGAAGGATAGAAGGCTGAGTCAACCTCGAGCCAGCTACCTGAAAACCTAGCTTCCACCGGGGATCGAACTCAGGTCATGAGCAGAGCTTAGGACTGCTGTACTGCAGCTTTAACACTCTGTGCCATGAGGAAATAAATAATTGGGGGGGAGAAAGAGAAATAAAGAAAGGGGGGAAGAAAAGGGAATAAAGAGAAATAAAGAAAGGGGGGAGTAATAGAAAGAAAGGGAAATACAGAAATGAGGGGGGAACTTAACTTGAACTGCCACAGTGATTTTCCCAGGCCCTGCAGCGATCCTGGTCGGCCAGCCAGGCCCTGGGGAGGCTGCCATACATCTCGGCCTCGTAATCCCCACAGGCCAGACTGAGGGATCTTGCAGGCCGTAAATGGCCACCAGGACAGACTTCACCACCTCTGTTCTATTGGTTAGCAAGAGGACTGAAAAATGAAGGGAAGGACGGAAGCTTTATACAAAGCTAAAGAAGACCAAAAAAACACTAGCAACTAACCTTGAATATTTGTCTCCCTCAAGCCCTTAGGAAACACCTGCCATTAACATTCTATTATTATTATTTTGTGTCTTGCAAGCTTGCACACTCTCCTCAAGCTGTCCATTAAAAGATTTGCTTCCTCGCCTGGCTTGTTGGATAGTTTTTCTCAGGTAGTTAATTAAAAATCCCACCCTTTAGCGGCAAGATTGTGTATCTTGTTTCTCATTCTTTGTGGATGAAATAGAACATTTAAAAAGAGAAGACAATAACAAGGCAAGAAGCAGAAGATGGGGAAAGCTCATGACATGGAAATACTGGTATTAGACATGCATTTTGAAAATATACAGAAGCTGAATTGCTTTGGGGAAAGAAAAGGAACCAAGGTATTTATAGTATAAAACTAACTTGCAGCTGAAGAGTATGTAGCTGTAGTAGCAACAGCCAGCACTGCATTATGACTTTTGTGAGCCCTAGGCACTTCTGCCTTCATGAGCCCCTCCCACCATAATAATATCAATATTAAAAATTACTTTTGATATAACTTTTAGTACTTCAACTTTTTTCTATTTTAGGCAAAATGTAACAGATTTTCATGGGTCCTACAATTTAATTTTTTTTTCTAATGTGAGAAAAAACTAAAACATTTATTCGACCCTATATGTTCATTTTTTCCCTTTTGATTTAAAAGAAATAAAAATATTTTTGTGGGCCCCTAAATTATCATGCACCCTAGGCACTGTGCCTTCTGTGTCTAATAGATGAGTTGGTCCTGGCTATAGCATCTCAAACAATAGCTTGTGCCTTTGTAAGTATTATACAGCACAACCCTAAACAGAGTTACATCCTTCTAAGACATGGACTTTAGAATGGACTAACTCTGTTTAGGATTGCCTTAACAGGGAGTTATGCCATCCTCTGCAGCTCCTGTGGGGCCCAAAATGCTTATAGGCAAGCTTGTGTATACTCTTTACAAAAACAAAAATCCAAGCCTACATTACCAAAATACTGCAACCTTGTGTATATGCTGCAAATTAAGCAAACAGATGAAGCCTCTTCCAATGTGGATCAGTAAGATTCTCTAATGTACATCAAAACAAATTACACAAAAATAAACCCTAATGAGGAATTCTACATAGTGCTCAAACAATTTTTTTAGAAAACAGTTTTATTCAATAATATCTCTGAAATGTTAAATGTCTAACAGATATGGCATTGCTAATTATCACATATAATTAAAACTGTGTCCATTTTGAATCAACAAAGCATAAACTCTACTTGCTCAAGAATAGAAAGGAACGCCTTTAACAATTACAGGTTTGTGTGTGTGTGTCTGTGGGTGTGTATGTTAAATGCCATCAAATCACTTTCACCTTATCATGACACTATGAATTAATGACCTCCAAACCTCCTGTTGTTTACAGCAATTCTGGGGTCTTCCAAACTGAGCGCCTTGGCTTACTTGATTGAGACAATCCATCTGATGTTGTGTCTTCCTCTTTTCCAGTGAGTTTTGTCTTCTCTTAATGTGACCAAGTCAATTGATGGCATCAATTTGGTCATTTTAGCTTCTAGGGAGAGTTCAGGCTTGATTTTAGCCCACTTTTTTGTCTTTTGGTGGTCCATGGGATCCATATCCTCCAATGCCACATTTCAAAGGAATCAGCTTTCTTCTTGTCCATTTTCTTTATTGCACAGCTTTCACACTCATACTTAGTAACATGGTATGAATTATCTTGACCTTGGTCACCAGTTACACATCCTTATACTTAAGAACCTTTTATAGCTCCTTCATGGTGGCCCTTCCCAGTCTCAGACCGATTTCACACTCAGCTTACCTCTCTGTCACGTTCCTCTTCTCCACACAGCATCCTTCAGATTTCAGCTCCGGAGCTGCAGCAAACATTGCGTTTTTCACACAGCAAACGGAAACTGCTAAAAACCCATTTCCATTTGCCCCGCAAAAACCACGATGTTTCCTGCAGCTCCAGAGCAGATAGTGGGAAATCCGAAGGATGCTGCGTGGAGAAGAGGAATGTGACAGCGGGGTAAGCTGAGTGCGAAATCGGTCAATGTCTCCTTCTGATTTATTGGTTGTAGTCTCCCTTTTGGTTGATAATGGAGCCAAGAAAATCATTTACAATTTCAATTTCTTCATCATTGACCTTAAAATTGTGTAATTCCCCAGTAATCATTACTTATGTCTTCTTAATGTTTAACTGTAATCTGCTTTGGATCTTTCTGCTTTAGAGTTTCAAGCTTACCTTGATTCAAATTTCTTACATTCCATGTTCCTATTATATGTGTTGAACAGCTCTGGACTTTCCATTTGCATCCACTCACATCAGCAACTGAATATCCTTTCAGCTTTAATCCAGCTGCATCATTAAGAACAGTGCTGGTTCTTGTCCTGTGCTCTGCCCCAGTAGCTGACAGTGCTGTCCAACCTTGGAGTCCTGTCCTCCAGCACTATATCTTTTTTTTCATTTTGGACTTTCTCATCATAGGGTTTTCAGAGTAGGAGATTATCATGAGTGGTCTACCACTGCCTTCTTCTGCACAGTACTAACCAGGGTTAGCTGAAGTATCAATGCTGTTGTGTACAATAGATCCTTCACCAGCATTACCTGCTACTACTGCTGCTGCCCAATAGCTACATTCAAGGATTCCTCCATCCCCACTGGAACTGTTCATTCTCTTCTACTGTTGTGGCCATTGACTTTTTTTGTTTGTTTTTTAGGGAAGGCAATATATAAAATCTTTATTTAGGGGAAAAAATCAAATTTTCTTTCACACATCCTGAAAAACTCTATTAATTACAATTTTTTTTAAAAAAAATGTGAACTCTTGTTGTTCTCTTCTGACCACCACCCCCCGCCTGAATCCTAAATCTTTATTTCACTTCTCTTTGCCCTTCTGCCTTGCCTACTAATCCTTCTGTTCACATCAACATACTTCATACAGGAAATTAAAAAAAATCAAACCCTGTTCCTTTTCTTAATTATTGCATTTAAGGGTGGCGGGGAGGGAGAGAAGTCTTTCTAATCAAACAAAGCTCCATTTCTACAGCTCAGGAAGTAAGACATCCTCCCAGGGGATGGTGAGTCCCCACATTCAGCTTGTACAGACCAATTGCAACTAAAAAAGAGAGACAACTCAAAACCACCATTCTCTTTCATAAGCTTTATTTATTTCACAAGATAATTTACAAGCTTTTTAGTGCAGTTGATGCTACCATTGAGTTGCTCTTTGTAACAAAGAAAATTCAAAACTGATGACACCAAAAAGGGAGGGGGATAACCATGAGAAACTTTCATGGAACAATTTGAACAGGGAAAAGAAAGTGAAACAACATTACCCTGTTATCTCCTCCTTTTTTTAAAAAAAAGGTAAAGGTAGTCCCCTGTGCAAGCACCAATTGTTTCCGACTCTGGGGTGACATCGCATCACAGCGTTTTCACGGCAGACTTTTTTTTACGGGGTGGTTTGCCATTGCCTTCCCCAGTAATCTACTTTCCCCCCAGCAAGCTGGATACTCATTTTACTGACCTCGGAAGGATGGAAGTCAGAGTCAACCTTGAGCTGGCTACCTAAACCCAGCTTCCGCTGGGATCAAACTCAGGTAATGAGCAGAGTGCTCAGACTGCATACTGCAACTTTACCACTCTGCACCATGGGGCTCCTTTAGAGAGCCAAAAAACAATGGAGGAAACCTTTGTCTTCCTTCAGCGCATGTGGTCCATCTTCTCTCCCTCTTCTTTCCCATCAAATCAACCTGTGCCCTGGACCTCATGGCCAGCTGACAATGTACAGTTCCTCTGAAGTCCCACAGCTGGCCAATGTACATGGCCAGCAGACAATGTACAGTTCCACAGTAGTCAACTATGCCCTGTTCTTCGGATTGGGGGTTAGGCAGTGTTGAGGGGGGGTGGGGGGAAGCATGACAAACATAAATGTAAACTTTTGACGGCATGGTCTACAGAGGCAGCAGCAGGTGGGAGTCAAATCCTGGGGCTGGAGTGGACCGTGCTACTTCATAAGGCAGGAAGATAAAAAGGTTTTGAAATGGGGGGGGGGAGAACTATTGATTCTTGAAGGGAGTGGATGCATCTTAGTCTGGTGTCTCAGCTGTGACCATTCCTCCTTGATTGACTCTGCTAGAAGTTTAGCCTCTTGACGGAGTCTGAACTCCTTATGGTATTGCTCTCAGCGTCTCTGACACACTCAGTCCCCCTCACATTAAGATGTGCATCCAAGAGGGAGAAATTATAGGTTGGTACCATTCAAAAGATCCATGTGCAGTTCCTATGACACCACTTCTTGCATTGGGCTTTTGATGTCATTGATAAAAACGGGCAGGTTGTAAACAGCTGGCAAGTATATTATTTTTTGCACAGTTATTTATATTATGAGAACAATAAGAGATGTGGTTTACCAATCCATATTCAATCCAGTTTTCATTAAAATGCAATAACTAGGGCCATTGTATTCAGTAGACTTTTTACCATTTTAGTTGATATTTTTGGCAAGGGCAAAATGCTTCTGCCATTTCTGCAAGACCCAATCCAGCCCTACCAATCCAATCAAAAAAACACCCATGGGAAAATGTGGTGCCTGACTCTGGGTCCTCCAGCAAGGCAGTGGGATCCTCAGACCTCTGGATGCTGCTGGCAGAGAAGACCAAAGGCACCCCTCAGAGCACTTCCCCACAATGCATAGCTCCAGGTATTTTCAAGGAATTAATTTGGGTGAATTTATTTTTATTGGTATGTATATGTGAATATGTAGAATAAGAATTTTCTAATCCAGGGTTTCCCAAACTTTTCTTTCTCATGACCCGGTTATTTTTATACTTCTCCTTTGTGGCCCACTAAAATTTGGGGGTGGAGCCAGGAGACTTTGGGGGTGGAGCCAGGAGACAGGAATTATGTCATTTCTTGTGGTGTCAAGGACCAAGCGATGTCACTCCCAGGGCACACAACCAAAACTCCACCTTTTCCTGTGATGTCACTTCCAGGGCACACCCCCAAACCTGTCTCTTCTTTGGAAGTAAATTCATTTTCAGAAAAATCTCTCTGAAACTCATGCTGAGCCAAAGTGGGAGTGGAAAGTGGGCGGTCCTCTCTTTTCACTCCCACACCTGCATGCTCCTATCTGTTTGTATATTCTTCTCCAACTTGCAAGCACTCCTAATGCCCATGTTCAATTGCCTGCACCAACTACACATCCCTTCCTGAACAGCACTGGTCAGTGTATGCAGTTGGGAGTGCTGTTGCCATTGCCATCAGGAATGCCAGCACTGTGTACCACCCACACTGAACCCTGGCAGCTGCTCTACCTTAAAATATACTGACACATTTAATAGGCCCTTCCTTCAGCTGCTACTACTGGAACCCTGCCTCAAGCTACAACCAAGCTTGCTTGGTTTCAAGAAAATCTTTTGACAGCTATTTTTCATACTTTTCTTTGGTTGAAACATAGGGAAATTGCTGTGAAAGGTAGCAGAGTATTGTACTGCAATCAATGAATTAATTTCAAGTTATATGTTCATACAAGCTTTTCTGGAGTTATCCCAAAAAGGATATTTATGAGGGACTTAAAGCTTTTTACTGGCTGTGTTCCCCATGCCTTTAAAAGCAACCTGTTGCACAGATACTTAGCCAGTGAACTACTTTCATCCTTATTAATATCTACAGGAGGAATTTAATTTTGGTGTCAGACAGCTGTTAAAAGCAGGGCCAGTAAAATGGTGCCAAGTTCATAGCACCATCTCTTCCAGAGCTATTGAGATATACCACAGTAATCTCCAATAATCTCTTTCTGCCTCACACCTCTTATTCTCATTCACACACACAGAAATCTCATAGAAGGCCACCTGGTTACAACTGGGGGGTGCTAACTTTTCATTGGCAGAGCTCCTATGTCTGCAACAACAGTATGATGAACAGAAAAGTTTCATCCAGCAAAAATGGAAGGAAGGAAAGAAAAAGGGAAAGAATGAAATGGAAGGGAAGGGAAGGGAAGGGAAGGGAAGGGAAGGGAAGGGAAGGAAAGGAAAGGAAAGGAAAGGAAAGGAAAGGAAAGGAAAGGAAAGGAAAGGAAAGGAAAGGAAAGGAAAGGAAAGGAAAGGAAAGGAAAGGAAAGGAAAGGAAAGGAAAGGAAAGGAAAAGAAGGACATGGAAAGAAAGAACATAAACATAAGAGGAGCCATGTTGGATCAGGCCAGTGGACTATCCAGTCCAAAATTCCCTCATACAATGCCCAAAAAGCACCAGAATGTCCACTAGTGGGGCCAGGGCACTAGAAGCCCTCCCACTGTTGCTTCCCCCCCCCCCCCCCGCAGCACCAAGAATACAGACAGAGCATCACTTGCAGGGAAAGAACGAAAAAAAGAGGGAGAGGGGGCAAAGAAAAAAAAAGCCTTCCTCACCATCAGATGACCCCAGCCAGCAAAAATTCCTCCCAGGGGTCATTTGGTAAAAAAACCCAGTTACTGGAATGCCCACTCTCCGCCCCTCCCAGCTGAAAAACACACACACACCCTTCTTTGCCATCCAGGCCTTCTGGGGAAATTTCCCCAAAAGAACATACTGCAAGGCACATGAAAGCTCATACCTTGAAGAACACTTCATGGGTCTAAATGGATGCCAGCTTTTCTCTCAAACACTGGGAGCGGGGGAGAAGAAAGGAGAGGCAGCCCAGCTCCTCTCCGCACAACACAGAGATGGGGGCGGAGCTAGCTTTGCTGGGGGCTGGGCTAGCTTTGGCTTTTCTTGTGACCTGGTAGTGAGGCTTCTGTGGCCCAGTACCAGGTCACGCCCCTGCAAATGGGAAACACTATTCTAATCTATTCCCCAAATTGTTATTCCTGTGCAAAGCTTTGGAGTCCAGCTGGCCTAAAAACCCTGTCTGCTTGATTTCCCTTTTCTCTCATTTATCATAAGACATTTTAATGCTGTAACCCAACTAGTAATGATTGCAAGTTTTATCCAAGCAGTGAACCGGACAGAGTAATAAGGTGTCAGTGCCATGTATAATCTCTCTTGCATGAAATAAGCGAGCAAAGGGAAGAGGAAACAAACCTAGTTTTAAAGTTAATAGTGGCTAAATGTAGACAGAGGAAACGAAAGCAGCAAAATTAAACCCTGGGGCACTCCTGACATTATGGCAATTTTAGATGTGCCTCATCCACCTGTACATTATCATTTATCTAAGAAATGCATAATCTTATTGCAAGCTGCATATATACACTTAAGCCAATTTCCAGCAGGCTCTGAAAATAAAGAAGCATGATGGTTTCTACTAAGAACTTTTGTGCAATTAAGCTTCACCATTTCTGTTCTCAGAAATCTAAGAAAAGAAAATGCAAACAACACATTCTAATCCCAGCCCTTTAGGAAAATCTTCTAAATAACCTCTGCTGAAGAGGGACATGTGCAAGATGAATGAGAGATTTGCATGAATGGACATACATAAGACCGCATGATCATGTGCAGCTGTGTTTATTCCAATGGCTCTTTTGTAGATGCTGCTGGACCTGCTCTGAAGGGAAGGAGGAAGATTGGGTTTGGAAGTACAAGGTCTGATTAAAAGAAACCCCTGAAACACCCAGATCCTCAAAGTTCAACAGTCAAAAAACCCTCTGAGCCATTTTCATCAGGGAAGGGAGGAGTAAAATCTTCCAGTGCAAAGGGCGGAAGGGAGTCCACTCTGAGAGTAAGGGGGAATCCAGAGCTTTTAAAGTACCATCTTTAGTCTTTCTAGGCAACATCAGGTTTGGAGGCATAGATCCAATTTAAAAGGCATGCCTGAAACCCCTGGAATGCACAGATCCTCAGAGTGCATGTCTCCTTATGTTAACAGTCTTGCAGAGGGCAAGTTTATTGCTTGTAGAGACAGTGGGCGTTTTCGCACTGACCTTAATCAGCAGCGACGCCCCTCTTCACCGCGCAGGATCGGCGCAGATTTTGCACTAATTGCAGCGGAGTACCCGGAAGAGCCGGAAAGTCCCGCGGCTTTTGCGGCGCAAATGGAAACTGGGTTTTGGCGGTTTCCGTTTGCGCCGCAAAAGCCACGGGACTTTCCGGCTCTTCTGGGTGCTCCGCGGCAATTAGTGCGAATTAGTGAAGAGGGGCGTCGCTGCCGATTAAGGTCAGTGCGAAAACGCCCAGAAACACCTCTCCATACATCACCTTAGTCCAGGGCACTGCTTGGGCCAAAATAGACCAGGATGGATACCAGCCAGACATCAGCCTGCGAAAACAATTTTAAAACATGAGTCAAGAGCAGCTGCTTGCTACAGCACCTTCCTTGCCCTGCAGAGATGCATGGCTTTAGAACAATGGGTCACCCAGGATCTATTGATTCACTCAGCATAATCACATCATCACCCCAGCCTCTCTTCCCCTCACCCATTACCCCCTGATTAAGTGGCAATTAATCAACACAAATCTTTTTACTATCCCGATTGTTCTTCCTGTCCAGTGCTTGTGGAGTCATCCAGCCTCCCACACTTTTTTTTCTACTTCCAGTTAAGCCATTTAGAGCCCAATCCAGAGGGGGCGGCGGAAAGTCTTTTGGGAGCAGACGAGCCAGTACGTGGGCGCAGGAAGGGTTTACAACCAGCGCTGCCCCAGAGGAGGGGAGTTCTGTGGGCGGGGGGATGCCTGAGTGCCACTCCGTCCGAGGGCAGCGGCACCTGAGGGATGCACCAGAGCGTGGGCAGAAGTGAGGCAGAGTGCAGCTTTCAGGCGGAGGAGGGGGTGGAGTTGGAGGTGCAGCCAGGCTTAGGCGGCTTCCTGAGCAGTTTGGCCCATGACACGCCCCCCCAAGAGATGCAACTTTACGCCTACAAAAATCAGCAATGTGCCCCATAGACACTCATTGAAACCAAAAACAAAGGTCACCTCCACCACTGCGGAAGCTCGCAAACCCCTTAGGGAGTGGCATGATTGCCTTGCCAATCCCCTTGCACCTCGAGCTGACGAGCCCCCTCCCTAGCACCCAGTCATGGTCTCCCCCCTCTTAGAAATACTTCCGCTCTGTCCTCACACAACTCAGTTGTTAGGAAGAGGAGCGTGTGGCGGTTTTGCACCACGCGGTTGCTTTGACAGTATCTTTGACTTGGAGGGGGAGACAGAGGTCTCTCCCCTGGAGTTAACTGCTCTTGTTTCCAGGTCTCCACAGGTTCCGGGCTCCCAGAGGCTCTGAATGCAAGGACTGTTGCCCATGAGAGGAGAGAGGGGCCCTTGATGATATGCTGGGAGGGATCCCCAAAGTCATTTAGTGAGTTGGGCTGACAGCCTACCCCCTGAAGCACAAAGCAGGGAATTTACAGACACCTCCCCCCGCATTCACAGTCACCTCCCCCCAGTGAGCCCTGCTCCAAGCCCAGAAGATGGCAAAAAGACCCTCCAGGATCCCTGCCCAAGCTGACTGACCTCAAAGTGGCAATTGGCATTTCCCTGGGCATCTGCTTCAAAACCTCCAAAGAAGGAGGGACAGTGGCTCAGTGGTAGAGCATCTGCTTGGTAAGCAGAAGGTCCCAGGTTCAATCCCCAGCATCTCCAACTAAAAGGGTCCAGGCAAATAGGTGTGAAAAACCTTAGCTTGAGACCCTGGAGAGCCGCTGCCAGTATGAGTAGACAATACTGACTTTGATGGACCGAGGGTCTGATTCAGTATAAGGCAGCTTCATATGTTCATATGACTGGGTAAGTTCCACTGCCCCCCCCCCTACCGGCCTCCCCCTCCCCTCGCTCTTGACCGCTCGGTGTGCGAGCGTCTCTGGCACTTGAACCAGGCAGTGGGCTCCAGCAGGGGGCATTTGCTGACCCCGCTCCCCTGTGCTGCAGCCTGCTCCCTTCCCTTGGTCTGCCCTCTGCCACATTCCCAACCCGTGGCAGGGCACAGGGTGTGTGTTTGTGGCAGCTGCCCCATTGCAGGGAGGTGGGTCAGAGACTGTCCCTTTAAGAGAGCGCCCGGCTGAAACGCAGCCCGCTCTTCCAGCCGCCGCCCCTGCAGATGCTCTTGATCTCTTTCTCCGTTTTGCAGGTGGGACTCCAACACAGAGGCTTCCGTGTGTGTTGCTCCACCGCCCCCCCACTCCCTCAGCTGTTTCTGCCTGCTGCTCGGAATGGAGCCCCACCAACGGCAAGACTGCCCAGTGCACACCAGGGAGACTGTTGCACTCTGTTCCAGAAAAATAAAGTCTGAACTGCGCCCTCTGTTGTCTCTCCTGTTTGGCATCTGCTGCACATTCCCTGGGCAACCCCCCTCCCCCCTGTCAATGGCCTCTCCGAGGGAATGCCTGGGAGGGTGGGAATGGTCTATGAGCTGCCACGCTGCCCCCCCCCCCACGTGGCTGGACAAGGGAGGAGAGTGCCGCCCCTCAGCCTGTATGGGCTGACAGCCTACCCGACCCCACAGGGCTGTTGTGCGCAGGGCACTAAGGGGGGGCTGATGAAGTGAACTCAGAGTTCTGCAACTGATGCACTTGCACTCTGAGTTCTGCGGCCCCCGGGGGAGGTGTTCTGTGCACATGGCAGGGGGCATCAGGGCAGGGGGATGTCTGCTGCTGGGCTGCTCACTCCCAGACACACATTCCAGCTGCTGTCTAGGACAGTGAACTCCTGCACTCGGTACTTTCTGCTTGTCTGCCTGCCATTGGCAGAGTCTCTGACAGCGGGAGGGTGTGAGGGGATTCACGGCTTCTCCGTGGTCCCACGCCCCCACCCCCACCTCGCCACCAAACCAGGCTTCTCGGGCGCGCATGCCCAGCCTCACTCCTGTTCCCTCCCTGTGTTGATAGGCCGTCTCTCCTTTGCCTGTGATGGTCTGCCCATCATTGGCTCTGTTCTCTGTTTGGGGGTGGCTTGGGGATGGCTATCAGCCTCTCTGGGGTCGCCTCTCCCCATCCCTGACTGCCATGAGCCGCAGCACATGCGCCAGGACTGGCCAATGGGGGGGGGTGGGCTGGTCCTCCCTTCCGGCTGCTTCCACCTCCCTTCCGTGCCTACACCAGTGGCGTTGCCATGGCGACCATCTCCCTCATGGCAAGCTACGCCTCTCCACACTCCAGTGTGCCGAAGTCCTCAGGAAGTCTACTAGCGGTGCGGCAGCTACGCCATGGCCGGTCGCCCCTTATCTCTGGATTGGGCTATTAGTCATTGTTTCCTGGCAAATGCATCATCCTCACCTGAGGGTGCATTTTGCCCTATAACTGGACCACCCTGCTGCCCCAGCAGTGTGTTTTTCTGACTACATATACCCCCACTTTGTGGGTTTCTTTGTTTCTCCTTTACAGAACAAAACACTGTTCTTTTCTCTCTAGATCTGTTGCTTTGAGAGTTCTCTTAAAGGGAAAAATCCTGGTATACATAGGTGGAGAATCCCAGTTATTCACCTCTTGCTCTGTCTCCTTTTCAAATTCCCCCAACTAATTAGGAGACTGCCTGTTGGGGTAACACTTGAGCCTGCTGCAGTGCTTCAGTGCATGGCAAGGAGAGACTGAAAAAAGCATGTCAGTGTGAACTGATCATACCGATAGTGCAATCATTGGAAGCAACATGACAATGACAAAAACACAAAAGCTGGTGGCAGTCTGGAAAATGCCATAGTTTAAAAGACATTTTTAAAGAACACTAAGACACACATGGGAGGGAAGGAAGCAACTCACCAATTGTTATTAGAGCAGAGAAGCTTGCTCCCCAAGGATGGAATAAAGAGTCAGACACAGAGTATTGGTTTAAAATTGGGCCACTTTAATCAATATTCTAATAAACAGCAAAGGTACCCCACCAGTGGCCTGGCCAGTGCTAGGGGTCATCGCGACTGCTCCCTTGCCATTAACGGGCGAGAGACCCAGCCCCCCAGCCAGAGCTTAGTGTTACTCAGCTCCCTCCAAGCAGGCCCAGCAGGGAGGCACGCACCAGAGGGCCCAAACCCAGACGCACGTTTCGCCAGAAAGGCACCCTCTAGCCGAGCCTCCCGAACAGTCTGCATTCTCCAAACCCGGGTCTTCAAACCCCAAGGTTGATCATGCCAGACCCCAAATTCCCCAAAAGGGGGATGCTTCACAGTCCTCCCCTAGCCGCATAGTGCCCTAAACCCCAAAAACCTGCCACTAAAGTGACCACCTATTTAACAGCACCTCCCGATAGCCAAATCCTCAATCCACTGCATTGCTAAGTCTCTCTCTCTCTCTCTCTCTCTCGGCTTGACTTCGCGAACGAAGATTTAAGAAGGGTGCAGTAGTCCACGTCTGCTGCAGGCTCGCTGGTGGCTGACAAGACCAATGCGGGACAGGCAGATCCGGCCACAGTGGCTGCAGGGAAAAGTCTGATTTGAGGTTGGTGCTGTAGGAGTGCGATTCTTCCTCAATTTCCTTTTGTCCTCAAGACCAGCTATGCGTGCGTTCTCAAAGGAAGAGACAGCCTGGTGGATGGTGTGCCTCCATGCTTTGCGATCTGAGGCTAGGTCAGACCACTGGTGATGGTTGATGCGACAGGTGCCAAGGGATTTCTTCAAGGAGTCCTTGTACCTCTTCTTTGGTGCCCCTCTATTTCGATGGCCGGTGGAAAGTTCGCCATACAGAGCAATCTTAGGAAGGCGGTGGTTTTCCATCCTAAAAATATGCCCTGCCCAGCGCAGCTGCGTCTTCAACAGCAGTGCCTCGATGCTTGTAACCTCCTCCCTCTTGAGGACTTCAGTGTTGGTCACAAAGTCACTCCAGTGGATGTTGAGGATGGTGCGAAGGCAGCGCTGATGAAAGCGCTCAAGGAGTCGCAGGTGATGACGGTATAAAACCCACGATTCGGAGCCGTAGATGAGGGTTGTCATCACAACCGCTTTGTAAACATTGATCTTCGTGCCTTTTTTCAGATGCTTGTTGCTCCACACTCTTTTGTGCAGTCGGCCAAATGCACGGTTTGCCTTTGCCAGCCTGTTGTCAATCTCCTTGTCGATCTTGGCATCTGAGGAGATGATGCACCCCAGGTAGCTGATTGCTATGTAGGGTAGGCAAAAAACGCACCCCAGCCACTGCCAATCAGCCAAGGTGTAAAAAATTCCTACCTGGCTCCTCCAAGGAGGCAACCAGCAATTGCCCACATAACATGCAGGGCGGGCGGGAGGGCCGATCGTCTGCTAAGACGAAGGAGTCGACAAGGAGCGCAGATCCCGCCTTTTTCTCTGCACGCCGAAACGGGCATCCCCTGACTCTTCCCATCCAGGGAAGCAAACTCTGCTCATGCAGCCTAGCAGCTACGCTGCAGGCTGCAAGCATAAGATTCTGTAGGAATTCAGTCATTTACTTTAACCCTGCACTTAACTGGATAACAACCAGGCAAATCTTGCTGTAGGAGAGCAATTGCTATGATTTCAAGTGAAGTAGGCACAATGCTCAGATTGTAGGCATCACGCCAACTGTTTCCTTGCTCTTACTTAAAAGCAAAATGAGACAGGTGGTCACTGGCTGGTATCTCAGGCTCCAAGGAATTTTGTACCTGTAGTCCCCTCCCCTCAGCAACCCTGCTAGTGATGTACTGACAGTATCATAGCACTTGGGGAAAAGCTTGTTGTTGGCTTACTGCCTGAGGTACAGAACTGCTGGGACAATTACTAGATCTCTCCTGATGGAAGATAAAACATGCAAACTGGCATTAAGACAGATGTTGTAAATGAAATATATTTGGCATTTTTCCAGAAGACTATTAATAGAACAGGATCATACAAGTCCATTTATCAAGATACACAGTGATTTGCTTCATGGGTCATCCAACATGTGACTTGGATTCATGACAAAGTCAATTCACCTGGGGCAACCTTTTGATAGTTTGTGCAGACTGACTGAGTCCTAAATTCAGGTTGCCTGTATTCTTATCATAGATCTGAAATCAGCCACAACTTATGTCATGTTTGCCAAAGGTAACTTTATAGCGGGCTGTTATTAAGCATAAATCCATGTACAACTCACAACATTTTTGAATGCTCATTTTCCCAGTCTTGATGCATTTAGTTTATATTACAAGTGGGGAAAAATCAGTCTCTATTTAATTCCTGATAAGTGGCTGGGTGTTTTGTGTGTGTTCTTTCCTGCCATAGTTAATAACACAATCATTTTCTAAATTCAAGAAATTATTAGATGGCCTTTTATTAAATCTAATACATTTCTTGATTTGTTTTAGTGTCTGCTCATTTCCCTGTTATTGTTTTAAATTCACTGGGGATAATTTTAAACTAATCTCCTCATCATATTGCGGAGAAGCCCTCATCAATAAGCACCAAAAGGATGATTAAAATATCACTCCATGTAAAACAAATGAAGTCAAAATTACTGTGGGGAGTAAATTGCCCTTGCAGAGACATAATGTCAATGCCTTCATTTAGGCAAGATTTGTTATTGAAAAACAAAACTCTCTTGGAAGCCTAAGCAGGTACTAGCTCAAATAATTATCTTTAAAAAAAAAGATTTAAAAAAAGATAATTGGCTTTCATTTACATATATTCCCCCATTCAGATCCCTCTACTAGTTACCTACCTGCTTCTGCATCTTTACTTTAAAAGTTCTTCATGACCTTGTTTCCTACAGCAAATGCAAACACATAATTATGTAAGAACATGAAATAAGAGCCTTGCTGGATCAGCCCAGTGGTCCCACTAGCACAACATCCTGTTCACTACAGATGTTTCTGGGAAGCGTGCAAGTTGGGCATGAAGGCAATAATCCCCAATGACTGGCACCTGGAGGGAGACTGGGGAAGGGGGAAATAGGGAATCTTTAGCAAATCTTGACTAAGGATAAGCTAAGAAAGAGTTGCTAAGATCACTCAGGAAGCATCATGCAAAGTGTGCATTTCAACATGCATGTCTCATTCTAGTCTGACATTTTAACCACTATATAACAGTACACCTCATTACTTCTCACACATCAACTGGATTTGTTGGTATTCATGCCCAGTTACCCTTGTTTCTCCCACTCCTTTTTTATTGTTTCCCAGGTTCATGTAATTTTTTAAATTTAGATTTGGAAGCTCTATGGGGTATAATGTTACACATATATTAGAGATGCTATAAGAATAAGTAACTTAGAATCATAGAGTTGGAAGGGACCTCCAAGGTTATTGAGTCCAACCTCCTGCTCAATGCAGGAAATTCGCAAATACCTCCCCCCCCACACACACACATACAGTACATCCCCAGTGACTCCTGCTTTGTGCTCAGAAGATGGCGAAAACCTACAGAACCCCTTGCCATACTGGCCTGGAGAAAAACTGCTGACTAAACTTGCCTATGGTTAAAGCTATATACAATTACCTTTTATAAAGATGATTTGGGGTTTTCAAAACACTTAACATGCACTGTTGAAGTAATTGTTATGAAAACCTTGTAGGTCAGCATTCCCACACAATAGATGGATATTGAGGCTGAAATAGTGTCATTCTTAAAGCCACCTACTGGGTTCATAGCTGAGGTGACATACCAACTGGGGCTTTCTTGCGTCATAGCACATGTTAGCTGCTACATGCACTACAATAGTCTTCTCTTCCTTCAGCTGAACCCCTCACTGAGTTCTCCTAACTCCAGCTGTCTCTGAAAGTCTCCTCTTCAACCATCTACCAGCTCTGTCATTGTTGTGTCCTAGGCTCAAATGGGAGAACTGTTACTTTTGGAGGGAACTGTTACTTTTGGAGGGAAGCTGAACAAGCCAAAGCTTGTACTCCACACCAGGGTTCCAGAGAAGGCCTAAGCGTGCCCAATCAGGGGAAGGATTGAAACATAAGTAGCCAATCAACATCTAGGCTCGTACTGTACCCTGATAGGCCCTTGGGGCCCTGTAAATAGCCAATCCATGTACATAGTTAAGGACCAATCAGAAGGGGGCAAGAATTGTATAAAGGAGCGGGAAGTTTGAATAGAGCTCAGTCTGTGTGTGTGTTCCTGAAGTAAAGCTTGCTGAAATCACTCTCCGACTCTGGTCTCTTACTGCGCCGACCCCAGTACTTTACACTGGCGACGAGGATGGGATGCCAGTAAGAACCAGCAACAGAACCAGGAACACGGAAAGGTGGCTAAATCCAAGCCATCTGGGTCCGCACCTCCGCTCTGCACACACCCCAGCTCGCAAGCCGCCCAGACACGCTGTCAAGAATGGAGGCTCCAGCCAACCTCCTACAGCCCTTTAGCATCGATCGCCCCGAGCTGTGGGACTCGTGGGTCGAAGGCTTCCAGTCATACCTGACCTTCCGGAAGATTACAGAGACTACCATGCAGAGAGCTCTGCTTATCAGTACGTGTGGCACGGAGACCGTGGACTTAGCCAGGGCTCTTCTTCAACCCAGGAAGCTCTCAAAGACGCCGGTGGACGACATCATCAGCGCTCTGGAGAAGTATTTCCAGCCCCAGCCAACCAAGCTCACACGGCACTGGGACTTCCGACAAAGGACACAGAAGGCAGGCGAAACCACGATGGCGTTCTTGACAAGCCTGCGCCGGGTGGCAAGCCGATGCAGTTTCGCAGACTTCAACGAAGCCCTTCTCGACCAGTTTGTATGGGGCTTGAGGGACGAAAAACTAGTACAGAAACTCCTGTCCCTCTCCGAGTGCGACCTAACAAAGGCAATCGATGTGGCCACCAGCTGGGAGAAGGGCAGATCAGCAGAGCCACGGCTGACAAGACAGGCTGCGGCACACCAGATCAACCCTGAACCATCTACAGAGGACTCAGACGAGGACAAAGCTCTACAAACCGGCTATCATTCAGCAGGAAGGAAGACCACCCATGCCCCACAGGGCATGAGACACAAGACACCACCTGCATGTGCAAGCTGCGGGGGCCAGCACGAGCGAAAGACCTGCCGATTCCGGAATGTCACCTGTCGACTCTGCAACAAGGAAGGCCACATCGCCTGTGCCTGCAGATCCACATCCCGAGCACGCGTCCCGCAAAGATCTGCGCACTCCGAAGGCCAGCCAGACTTCGAGACCGACGCTCTCCACTCCCACCCATACGCGGTACAGTACCTACCCTCGCCAGTCAGGCCCTCCAAAATCCGGGTCAATGTAGGGATCGGGGGGGTGCCCTGCCAAATGGAGGTGGACTCTGAGTCAGCATCATCTATTATAGCGGCAGAGACATTTTTTAAAATCCCCACCAGGCTGAGGCCTCGTCTCAGGGACCCGGGGTTTACCTTAGTGGACTTCCAGAAGAATAAGGTGCCTATCTTGGGAGTAGGCCCGGTCCCAGTCCAATACAAGGGGTTCAAGGGCCAGCTACAAGTGCTAGTGGTCAAGAACCACCTTACAAACCTTTTGGGTCTCGACTGGTTCAAGCCCCTGGGAATAGAGATCAGGGGGGTCAATAAGACTGTCAGAGTGGACTTTAACAAGGTTTGCGAAGAGTTCCTGGCCGTTTTCGATGGCACCTTGGGCTGCTACACGGGTCCCCCGGTTACACTACACCTCGACCCCACAGTGCGGCCTATTAGGCTTAAAGCGCGGCGAGTTCCATTCGCGCTCAAGCCTAAAATTGAGGAGGAACTGGATAAACTGATTGCACAGGGAATACTAGAGCCTGTCACCCATGCAACCTGGGAAACTCCCATCGTGACTCCAGTCAAGCCCAGTGGGGAAGTGCGGATTTGTGCAGACTATAAGTGCACCCTCAACAAGGCTCTTCAGGCCCACGCATACCCTGTGCCCATCGTCAGCCACGTTTTAGCCACCCTAGCCGGCGCAAAAATTTTTTGGCAAGTTGGACTTGGCCCAAGCTTACCAACAGCTGCCGGTGGATGAGGCCACGGCCAACGCCCAAACAATTGTGACCCACCGGGGGGCCTTTAGAGTAAAGCGGTTGCAATTTGGCGTGAGTGTGGCTCCGGGGTTGTTCCAGGAACTCATGGACTCTCTTTTAAAAGGACTTCCCGGAGTCACTCCATTCTTCGATGATGTGCTGATCGCGGCAGCCTCGCCTGAAGAATTCGCCGCCCACCTTAGAGGAGTCCTACAACGTTTTGAAACAGCCGGCCTCAAGGTCAAACGGGAGAAGTGCCTCCTGGGTGTGAATCAGGTGGAATTCCTGGGGTTCTCCATCGATGCCCAGGGGGTCCACCCCTCCGACGCCAAGCTGCGTGCCATCAGAGATGCTCCAGCGCCCACCAACAAGCAAGAACTCCAGGCCTTCCTCGGCCTCCTAAACTTTTATCATGCTTTTCTCCCCCACAAGGCAGCGGTGGCCGAACCCCTGCACCGGCTTCTAGACAAGAACCGACCCTGGGCGTGGGGCCGCCAGCACACTAAAGCCTTCCAGGATATCAAGGGCCTCCTGATGTCCAACTCCGTCCTTGCCCATTTCGACGAGACCCTGCCCTTGGTCCTTGCATGCGACACATCCCCTTATGGCGTGGGGGCAGTTCTGGGCCACCAACTCCCTGATGGGACTGAAGTCCCTATCGCGTACTACTCGCGGACCCTCTCGTCGGTGGAGCGGAACTACGCCCAAATGGACAAAGAAGGGTTGGCAGTCGTGGGCGGCGTCAAAAAATTTCATGATTACATCTACGGCCGGCCCTTTACCCTCTATACGGACCACAAACCCCTCTTGGGCCTTTTTGCATCGGACCGGCAGACCCCTCAGGTGTTGTCCCCACGGGTCCTCCGTTGGTCCATTTTTCTAGCCGGCTACACCTACACCCTAGTGCATCGCCCGGGCAAGGCAATGGGGCCATGCTGACGCCCTGAGCCGCTTGCCCTTGCCTGACGTGGATCCTGATCCAGCCCCGGCTCATCAGATCCTACTGATGGACATGCTTCCGGGCAGGCCATTGCTCGCCCGCGACGTTGCTACCCACTCCGCTCATGATCCAGTCCTCTCCCGTGTCTTGGACTGGGTGGGGAGGGGGTGGCCCAAGGGCTCGACTGGGCTGGAATTTACTCCGTTTGCAGCCCGGAAAGACGAACTATCCACCCACAAAGGCTGCCTACTATGGGGCAACAGAGTCGTCATCCCCAAACCCTTGCAAGACCAAGTGCTGAGAGCCCTGCACGAGGCACACCCGGGCATAGTCCACATGAAGGCTCTCGCACGGAGCTATGTCTGGTGGCCCGGCCTCGATGCAGAAATTGAGGCTTGGGTTAAAAGGTGCCCGACATGCCAGGTGTCAAGGCCTGACCCCCCACGTGGCCCAGTGCAATCATGGGAATCCACCAAAACCCCCTGGTCAAGACTGCGTATGGACTTTGCTGGCCCCTTCCATGGGCAGACTCTACTCATACTATTGGATTCATACTCCAAGTGGTTGGAGGTGGTCCAGGTGCCCTCACCATCGTCGCAGGCGACCATCACAGCTCTGAGGGCCATCTTTGCAACCCACGGGTTGCCGGAGACTATCGTCACAGACAACGGCACAGCATTCACGTCCGCAGTGTTCCAGGACTTCTTGGCCAGGAACCTCATCAGGCACATTCGCTCTGCCCCGTTTCATCCAGCCACCAACGGCCAGGCAGAGCGGATGGTGCGCACGGCAAAGGAGGCCTTGAACCGTCTGGGCCCCTCAGACTGGCCAAAAGACATGGCGTGTTTCCTAATGGCCTACCGGACCACACCCACCGCCTCCACAGGTCGCAGTCCAGCCGAACTCCTCATGGGCCGCCGCATCACCACCCTGCTGGACAAGCTGCACCCTGACCGAGCCCCAGACAGGCGACTGGCGCCGGAACACCTTAAAGCCCCCAGAGGGTTCTACCCAGGTGAGACAGTGTGGGCACGGAACTATGCCACCACTGGCCCCGCCTGGCTCCCTGGAAAGGTGGACCATGTCACCAGACCGGTCTCCTACGCAGTGGCCTTGGAGGGTGGACATCTCCTGAGGCGACACATCGACCAACTCCGAGGTTGCCTGCCTGCCGGGAAGCCAAGGTCAGAGGCTCCAGATCCAGACACCGTAAGTCCCCGAGAGCCTGACACAGAACAGGGTTCCGTGGAGCCAGCTTCGGCCCAGCAGGAGGAGACCCCCGACCGCGCAGCTGAACCCAGGTCTCCCGAGGCCGCCATCCCAGATGTCTCCAGCTCTGCAGCCGCGGAACCACCAACCGAGTCGGAACGCCCAGTCCCCTCGGAGCTCCGACGCTCGACACGAGACCGCCGCCCTCCGGCATATCTCCAGGACTATGTCACCTGATAGCTGGAACTATGGGGGGAGGGGTGTTGTGTCCTAGGCTCAAATGGGAGAACTGTTACTTTTGGAGGGAACTGTTACTTTTGGAGGGAAGCTGAACAAGCCAAAGCTTGTACTCCACACCAGGGTTCCAGAGAAGGCCTAAGCGTGCCCAATCAGGGGAAGGATTGAAACATAAGTAGCCAATCAACATCTAGGCTCGTACTGTACCCTGATAGGCCCTTAGGGCCCTGTAAATAGCCAATCCATGTACATAGTTAAGGACCAATCAGAAGGGGGCAAGAATTGTATAAAGGAGCGGGAAGTTTGAATAGAGCTCAGTCTGTGTGTGTGTTCCTGAAGTAAAGCTTGCTGAAATCACTCTCCGACTCTGGTCTCTTACTGCGCCGACCCCAGTACTTTACAGTCATCATTCCACTTCTCTTCCTCTTCAGTAGGCATGAATTCTGAGAATATTTGGAAAGGTGTGTGTTGTATTCCAAGAGCTATAGCTCATTCCACTGTTGGTATTTAGAAGTTTGTTCGTTTAGAGAGTCTGTAGTCTGTGTTGAGCAGATTAGGCATCCCTCTGTGCTAAAAAGAAATAAGGTGGAGGAAAGAGGACAGTAGGAAATACAAAAGAATAAATTAAATTTTGTTTTTTGAACCCTGCCTATGGTTTGTTTATTGTATACACTGTATTGGAATAGTCTCCTTCCTCTTTCTGATATTTATGTATCTGGGTTTCATTTCATGGGGTGGAGTCCCTCCTAGTTCTGTTTGTCAGTTAGAACTGTAGGCTGCATGATGCCCCCATCCCCGTATTCTCTGGCTAATAAATGGATATTGTTTCGAACACACAGGCTGTCTCTCTGTGAACCTAATAGCAGGAACCTGAGTGAGTACCCAATTCTGATCTGCACTGTCCCGTGCTGCTTCTAGGCCTAGTATCCTTCAACAGGATTGTCAACAGTCTTGCAAAACTATAATTTCTTGGATTTCTAAGGGTGGTCTGAGTTGTCCTTCTGTTTTGTCAGTCTGGCAGACCTAGTCCAGGGTTCCTCAACATAGTGCTTGGCGCTATTTCCCCTGTCCCCTGCTGAGTTTTATAGAAAGTGGGAGGAGCCACTATAATGGAAGGCTTGTCATTGCCTGTCCTCATTAAAATGAAAGGGATCTCCACATTTGCAACAGGAACAACATCCTAAAGGATCTCATGCATTAGAAACTGTGCCTGGATCAGAAATTAAAAATAAAAGAAATAGGACAAAACAAAATATCACATAATACTAAAAGTTACATGGGTGTTTCAAGTTATGATAGCAGCAAAGTTAGCTTGTAGTCTTCTTGAAATGGAGACCAGAAAGTTTGGTAAACCCAACTAAACCAGGTGGTGCTGGATCCAAAATCGATTTCAAGATGTCATCGAGGAATGGAGGCATGAAACATGGCCTCTCACACTAGGGCTGCCAAGCTCTAGGAATCGTGGTAAAACTCTATGGTACCATAGATTTTATCACAATTCCTAGAGCATCCTCCATGTGATGTGACTAGCATGATGACATCACTTCCAGGTGACATCATCGCACTTTGATAGAAAGAGAGAAGTCCCCAACTATAGCAGCAGAGGGACTTGGCAACCCTGTCTCACACTCTGAAGAGGATTTGGGAAAGGGATCTGATTGTTTACTGGTTTTTACATTTTCAAAAGGAGAGTACCCATTTTTTTGCCCCCCTAGATCAGTAGCCACCCAGTGTGACCTTGGCTCCCTCCAGGAAGTCATCCCACCAGATGACATGCTTGTTTGTGCAGTCACTGAAGGGGGAATGGGGGGGGGGTGGGCTCCCTCTGGGTATCCTACCCCCCCAGGGAAAGTGTATGCGCAATACATAGCCTCTCCTCTCCCGGTGTAGTGAATGCCGCGTGGTCACTGTCTGGCTATGCCTGGCAGATGGTCACTGCAATGGCCTCTCCTGCATTACTGCATCCGTAGCAACACCTTCTCGATGGTCCCCCCCGTTTTTCACAGAGTTTGCTACGTCATGGTGCGACCGAATTGTCCGGCGGTATAACCGGATGGGCAGGCTGGGCCCACCAACATTGCCAGCCTAAGAGAAGGAAAACCCTAACATCAAACCCGGGCAGATAGAGCTCGTTAATGTAACACCTACCACCTGGAGGACTCGCTGCCGGCGTCCCGGCTTACTGGGCCATGGCAGATGACCCCCAGGTGAAAGGGTGGAGCAAGTACCACGCACACTGGGCTTCACCTAAAAAATTCCTCTGCGCAGGCCTGAAGGGCATATCCACATACACAACCCACAACGCATCAAGTCCTGCAGCGATGGGCAAGGGGCGAAACGGCAGGTGGAAGGTGCCACTGGAAGCCGCAGTCCCGATCCTGCATGTAGGCGGTTCAGGGTATTGGTCGCCTGATGCTAACCCGGAGACGAAAGCATTTTTCGGCAGCACCCTGAACGACCAAGCAGCCTTATCTACGGACAGCACTGCTTGCTCCACACGGAGAGGGGCCTAGAAAAGGTGGCCTAAACAAAGCTCGTCTCCTCCACCCCAGTTGGCTAGCCGCGGTCAACGGGCATCCTTACTTGCGGTCAAAAAATAACAACAAAGAAAAGGCATGCACCTGCCTCACAAAGTGTGCAAAGACTAAAGCTTGCGTGTTGGAACATCAGAACCATGCTTGACACAGTAGACAGTGGTCGCCCTGAACGACGCTCTGCTCTAGTTGCCCACGAACTTCTCAGGTTGAATATCGACATAGCAGCTCTCAGTGAGGTCCGTTTCCCTGAGGAAGGTAGTCTTCAAGAACACGGTGCTGGCTATACCCTCTACTGGTCGGGTAAGTCAAAGGCTGAGAGCCGCCTTTCTGGCGTTGGCTTCATGGTCAGGAACTCCATTGCCTCCAAACTCGAAAACCTGCCAACAGGTCACTCAGATCGCATCATGTCCATGCGCCTCCCACTTCAAAACAAGCAGCATGCAACACTCTTCAGTGTGTATGCCCCAACCCTTCAAGCAGATCCTGCAGAAAAGAACAAGTTCTATGCTGATCTACACAACCTCGTACGGAAGACCCCTACAGAGGACAAGGTGATCATCCTTGGCGACTTCAATGCCAGAGTAGGTAAAGACTCAGAAGCCTGGAAAGGAGTACTTGGCAAACACGGCATTGGCAACTGCAATGACAACGGGCGCCTCCTGCTAGAATTCTGCATGGAGCACCAGCTCACCATCACCAACACTATCTTCCAGCAGAAGAACAGTCTGAAGACAACCTGGATGCACCCACGGTCCAAGCACTGGCACCTTATCGACTACATTCTGGTGCGCCAGAGAGACCTTCAAGATGTCTTACACACCCGAGTAATGCCCAGTGCAGAATGTCATACGGATCATCGTCTTGTACGCTGCAATCTCCGTCTTCACTTTAAACCCACACCCAGGAGAGGAGGTATCCCTTGGAGGAAGTTTCAGGTTGGCAGTCTCCAGTCAGCCGAAGTTAAAGCTGCCTTCCAGGCAAAACTCCAGTCAAGAATTGAGGACCCCAGTTGCCCCACAGACCCTTCTCCAGAAGCACTCTGGGAACACCTAAAAACTACCGTCCTGCAGATCTCTGAAGAAGTCCTCGGGTTCTCCACAAGGAAGAACAAGGACTGGTTTGATGAGAACAATCAAGAGATCAAAGATTTACTGGCGAAAAAGAGATCTGCCTACCAAGCACATCTTGCTCAGCCCTCCTGTCCTGGGAAAAAAGCAACCTTTCGCGCTGTATGTAGCAACCTCCAGTGCAAGCTTCGAGACATTCAGAATGAGTGGTGGACCAAGCTTGCTGAGAGAACCCAGCTGTGTGCAGACACTGGTGATTTAAGAGGGTTCTACAAAGCCCTGAAGGCAGTATATGGTCCACCATATCAGACTCAGAGTCCCTTGCGTAGTGCAGACGGCCAAGTGCTCCTCACAGACAAGGCATCCATATTGAACCGGTGGTCGGAGTATTTTCAGGTTCTCTTCAGTGCCAACCGCGTAGTTCAAGATTCAGCAATTCACCTCACCCCACTTCAACCAGTGAAAACAGAGTTGGATGAGATCCCCACTCTAGAAGAGACTGTTAAAGCCATCAAGCAACTGAAAAGTGGCAAGGCAGCTGGAGTTGATGGAATTCCACCAGAGATCTGGAAGCATGGGGGCACAGTACTACATAGCTCACTTCACAAAGTACTTGTCACCTGCTGGGAACAAGGCAAATTTCGCGATGCAATCATCATCACCCTATACAAGAACAAAGGGAAAAAGTCAGACTGCTCCAACTACCGGGGGATAACCCTGCTCTCCATCGCAGGCAAAATCCTTGCCAGAATACTCCTGAACAGACTGGTGCCCGCCATTGCAGAGGAACTCCTCCCAGAGAGCCAGTGCGGCTTCAGAGCTAACAGGAGCACCACCGACATGGTATTTGTTCTCAGGCAGCTCCAAGAGAAATGCAGGGAACAGAACAAGGCTCTGTATGTGACTTTTGTCGACCTTACCAAAGCTTTCGATACCGTTAGCAGGAAAGGCCTGTGGCAAATCTTGGAACGTTTAGGATGTCCCCCAAGGTTCCTCAGCATGATCATCCAGCTACACGAAGACCAGCGAGGCCAAGTCAGACACTGCAACGACCTCTCGGAGACCTTCCCAATAGGCACAGGTGTAAAGCAAGGCTGCGTTCTCGCGCCAACTCTCTTTACAATCTTCTTTAGCATGATGCTTCAAAGAGCCGCAGTAGATCTAGATGATGACGATGGTGTCTACATCCGCTATCACACCGATGGCAGCCTGTTCAACCTGAGGTGACTAAAGGCCCACTCCAAGACAATGGAAAAACTCATCCGAGAGCTACTGTTTGCTGATGATGCTGCACTCGTCTCCCACTCGGTATCAGCTCTGCAGCATATGACGTCCTGCTTTGCAGAGGCTGCCAAGCTATTCGGCCTAGAAGTTAGTCTGAAGAAGACAGAAGTTCTCCACCAGCCTGCACCCCAGGAAGATTATCACCCTCCCTGCATCACTGTGGGTGAATCAATTCTGAAGACAGTCCAGCAGTTCAGCTACCTGGGGTGCATCATCTCCTCAGATGCTAAGATCGACAAGGAGATTGACAACAGGCTGGCAAAGGCAAACCGTGCCTTTGGCCGACTGCACAAAAGAGTGTGGAGCAACAAGCATCTGAAAAAAGGCACAAAGATCAATGTTTACAAAGTGGTTGTGATGACAACCCTCATCTACGGCTCCGAATCGTGGGTTTTATACCGTCATCACCTGCGACTCCTTGAGCGCTTTCATCAGCGCTGCCTTCGCACCATCCTCAACATCCACTGAAGTGACTTTGTGACCAACACTGAAGTTCTCAAGCGGGCGGAGGTTACCAGCATCGAGGCACTGCTGTTGAAGACGCAGCTGCGCTGGGCAGGGCATATTTCTAGGATGGAAAACCACCGCCTTCTCAAGATTGCCCTGTATGGCGAACTCTCCACCGGCCATCGAAATAGAGGGGCACCAAAGAAGAGGTACAAGGACTCCTTGAAGAAATCCCTTGGCACCTGTCGCATCAACCATCACCAGTGGTCTGACCTAGCCTCAGATCGCAAAGCATGGAGGCACACCATCCACCAGGCTGTTTCTTCTTTTGAGAACGCACGCATAGCTGGTCTTGAGGACAAAAGGAGATTGAGGAAGAATCGCACTGCTACAGCACCAACCCTAAATCAGACTTTTCCCTGCAGCCACTGTGGCCGGACCTGCCTGTCCCGCATTGGTCTTGTCAGCCACCAGCGAGCCTGCAGCAGACGTGGACTATTGCACCCTTCTTAAATCTTCGTTCGCGAAGCCAAGCCGAGAGGGAAGGGGGAATTGACATATGTCCAGTTGACACAGCTATAGTTGTGAGAGGTATGGGTGATGGCCTGGGCAGGTTGCTTTTGCTGGTGCTGGGGAGCCATACAGCCATACAGTGTTCCTCTTGTTAAAGGCCCAGCAGGCCCTTTAACAGGATATACACAATCTGCAGGGAGTCACAGTGGCTGTGTGTGAATAGGTTGTAGGGTCTGATGTTACAAACATCTAACAGGGACACATAAACACATAGACCTGTTGGGGACCAGCACTTCCAGCAGAGTCATGCCATCCTGGAGGATCTGTATGGCAGCCTTCAGGGCCCTCTTGAGCTGGCTGCTGCTTTGGTTGCCAGCCTGGTACTTGAACTTGTACATGGAATAGTGCGTTTGGCCACCAGCTGGCCCTTGGAGAAAATGCAGTTGTTCACCAGGAAGTTGAAGAGCTACTCAAAGTTGAGCTCAAACTTAAAGGTGGGGCTGGTCAGGGTGTTCTCCTTGGGCAACATGTCATAGTCTGCCATAACTCTGGGGTCCCCAGAGCAGAGCATGATGGCCTGGGTGCTGTTGGTGATATCATGGGGCTGTCCATTGTGGTCCCTGACAAACTGCTCATGAAGCACCTTGAATTCAGAGCTGATATGGTGGGCCCCATTGAGCCATTTGTAGTCTCTCATGTGGGATTAATGACCCAGGAACAGAGACAGACACTGGAGGCATCACTGATCATTTTGTTTTTGCAGATGTAGCTGGGGTCAAGCTTGCAGTAGAAGCACGTGATGATGTATTCGCAGAGGTAGTCAGAGCTGGCAACCCTAACACCTGAAATAATGATCTAACCTAATAACTTTCCAAGACACTTCACATGAGTTTCAAATGGCAGGGTTTTTCACACTGCAAGTAGCCTTAGCTTGGTAAGCACCAGGGTTTTCCTTAGTCAATGTGTTCTCCCCTTCAAACTTTCCTTCTTTTTATTCCCCCTTCATTTTCTATTTTCCTCCTCCCAGGCTTTCCATACATTTTTATTTATTTTTCCTTCTCTTGCTCCCTTCTCCCATAGGCTTTCTTTCATTTCTTTTCATTATCCTTCTGCAATGCTTTTGCAAAGCAAGGAGGGAGGTGTTATGTTTGGCTGTGCCTTCTCCTGCAGCCATTTTGGGGTGGTGCTCATCACCCTCTCTACAAAATTCCAAAGGAAACTGCAATTCTAGTCCAAGGGATGAAACTGAGACCGATTTCACACTCACCCTACACCACTCTGATATTCCTCTTTTCAGCGCAGCATCCTTCCAATTTTCCACTATCTGTCCCGGGGCTTCAGCCTGCGTCGCTGTTTTTGCACCGCAAAGAGAAACTGGTTTTTAGCGGTTTCTCTTTGCCACCCAAAAATGGCAACGCAGGCTGAAACCCCCGTGCAGATAGTGGGAAATCAGAAGGATGCCATGCTGAAAAGAGGAACATCAGAGCAATTTAGGGTGAGTGCGAAATCGGTCTGAGTCAATTTAAAACCAACTTTACAGTGTACATTTAGCAAAAGTCCTGTCCATACAGATGTGAATGACTTCTTTGCAGGGATAGTTTTTGCATTTTATGGAGGAGTCATGTGAAACTTGCTCTTCAGACATGGTGGTGAAGTAGGGAGAACAGGAGCATGACTCAAATGGAAATTCCTATTCTCTCTTGCTTATCATCATGTCCAAAATGGCTGTGTGCAGGGAATAGATTGAGCTGCAGTCATATTTATGGCTGAGTGGAATGCATAAACCCCAGGTGGGCCTTGTAATAATTAAGCAGTCAGATGTGTTGGATCGAGCAACATGGCTGATTAACGGGTGTCTGATGCATCTAATCTCCTCATGCCGCCAGTACAGCTGAACGGAACATCAATCATAGTGCAGTATCATGCAGTCTATTGAGATTATGAAATGGGTGGTTAGAGTATTAAAATGCTAGTTGTCCTTTTTATCCTCCCTATTATTTATATAAATAGTGATTTACTCTTCTAACACTGGAACACTGCAGTAATTCTTCATTGGTTTGTTTTGGGGATAAAGAAATCTTCTCTCCTTTTGATGGAAAAGTGAAATCTTATGCCAAAACTTTATTTTTGAAGAATACTAACTACCGGTATTTATCTCCCATCTTTGGCCACCTCCATAGCAAGTTGCTATGGTTACCAATTTTTATTCTGCTCTAGTATGCCAGGTGTATTGTAACCCAGGGCATCTCAGGTGTTAAGCGTCAGAGATTCAGCACCTGCTGAGGCCAAAAAAGAATTCTAACACATGAATTCCATATGGAACACATTAGATGTATTCTCCCATGTCATCGTTGTATTCCATCTCTTCAATATTTATAGCAGCTGCATATTCCTTTTAGTTTAGTGATCACTGGAGCTTCCCACGGCATCTCTATGTAAGCAAAGCTTATTACTGTTATCATCAGCATCTCATAGTGCACTGAATGGTTGTGTACTTGTCAGCAAGGCAGTGAAACAACTAGGGACTCTGTATACTTGTGGAACTCCCCAGACATACAGAAAAGTACAAATGCATAAATTTAAAAATATAGAAACTGATAAATTAAGGGGTGGGAGATAATACAAAAATTGTCCAAGGAAGACCAAGCATTTGACTCCAGAAGACTGAGAATGTTGAGGGCAGCTGACATTAAGAACAAAAGGAAACCAGAGAGGGCAAACTGGAATAACCGAACCCCTAAAAAGAAATCTTTAATTCCCTTCTCAAATCCAGAGATTTTATGGTCTTGTGTCAAGTTAAAGCTGAAAGAAACTGGAAAGACTTAATTAGAGTTAGAGCAAAAGCACTTCTTCCAGTCCTAATTAATTGCCCACCAAGAGTCCTTTTAGCTTGAAAGGAGGCAAAACCCCTAACAGCTTGACATATTCTGCAGCGTGTGTGTGGAGGGGAACGAAAATAGGTTTGTATTCCTTTACTCCAATTTCCCCCCTCCCAAACCTATGCAAGGAAGAGGTAAAGATATACCCTCTGTCCCTTGCACACAGGTTCAGGGCTACATGTGCCTCTTCCTATTCATCCATCTGTACTATAGGGAAATTGCAGTGCAACCAATATACTGATGATTGTCGGGGCTCCAAGGGAAGAAAGCTACTCTATGGCCTTAGCAGACTCAGGCAATTGCACTATGAGGAATTTTCCAGTCTCATTTCCTAGCAATTCCTCTTGGGTTTTAACTTATTGCTATTTTCATCAGCATTCTACATTGTGCTTTACAGAGTTAATTTAGAAAGGATGAGGGAGATCTTTGCCCCCAAGGAACTTATTGACTAAAGGGTTGATTCAGCCCCTCTCCAGATCATCTTCCTGTACCAGTGACACCCCACACACATACATTGTGTGCCGTGTACTGTAACTCAAAGTGCAGCACACACAGAGGAAGAGGATTGTCCTCTCAGAGAGCCTTAATATGAGTTACATTCCTTAAGGATCCTGTCTTATCACCAATGCTGATTTCTCCACGCCTATTACCTCTCTGCATATCACACCTCATCCCATCACACCTTCTACCATCTTTTACCTGCTAATGTCATTTGGCATTTGAAATCACTCCACTTTCCAATATATAGGACAGATGGACTCACATTCTAGCTATATCTGAAGTGAGCTGTGACTCACAAAAGCGCATATCCTCCTGCCATAAAATTTGTTAGTCTTTAAGGTGCTACTGGACTCTTTCTCTTTTCTGGTACTTCAGACAGACTAACATGGCTATCCATCTTGATATATCTTAAGGATAGGGTTCCCAGCTCTGGGTTGGTTAACACTTGGAAATTTGGGAGGTGGAGCCTGAGGACAGTGGGGTTTGGGGAGGGATCTCAGCAGGATATAACACCATAGAGTCCACCCTCCAAAGCAGCCATCTTATCCAGGGGAACTGATTTTGGTTGTCTGGAGATCAACTGTAATAGTGGGAGATCATCAGGTGCTACCTGAAGGATGGCAACCTACTTAAAAGTCTGCCTGGGTCCTGTCAAACCAGGCATGCACTGGAAGCTCTGTGTTTGGAGTACCCATCAATTTTTGAAACTTAATTCTCAGGCACATGAGGGACCAACTCGGATTGGGACCTTGGTGCACAGGGAAAGGCGGCTTAAGAGGGGTTTATAACAGCACTAATAAAAACACAGCAAAATGAATAATAACATTATGAATAAGGATGAGCACAAATCAGCTCATGAACTAAAGCCCATGATAAATGTTGATCGATTAAGTACTTGTTTCTTTCCAGTCTTCATCAAACCTGGGACCAATATTGATTCAATTATATAGATTCTTTACACAATTTTCAAAAAAGAGGGACTCAGAGTGTCTCCAGCAGCAATTTCACATCAGCTACAGCTCAGTATGTGGCTTCTTGTGCACAATTCTTTGGGACTTGAATATACATGTTTTGGACATTTGGACTGATTTCTATATACTTCTTAGTAAATTGGTCACTAGCTTGCATTTTTTGTTGTGTAATCCATTATAGTGACCTCTCTCAGATCGTATTCTATTCATGATAAATGTTGGCCAGTTCATGAAGGTCAACTGGTACAAACCCTCCATGAACTTTCCAGCTGTTTGTGGCAGTTCGTGAATGGATACATTTCCAGGCAGACTGCCTCCACTCAATCTAAATGTTTACAAAACTTCAAAGGGACAGGAGAGACAGAACTTGGAGAGCATGTAGAGGAGCATCTGGGAGAGGTCCCCAGTGACTGATGTCTCTAGCTTGCACGGGAGCAGTTCAATACATTCCTGAACCTCCTGAGCCTGTCCCTGTCAAAATGGCCACCTGTCAATGACAGGCACAGGTTCAGGAATGTATAGAATAGATCATGTGCAAGCTTGAGACACCAAACTCATAAAGGATCTCTGGCTGACTCTCCTCTACCTACTCTCCAAATTTGATGAGGATTGGATTTACAGGGTCTGAGTTACAGCCCCTCAAAGAAAGTGCCCCAGGAAAATGCTTTCTGGGAAAATGACAGGTGGTCATAAGAGTCTTTCATCTCATAATTCATTTCTTCCTTTTAACAAACTGGTCATTCCCACCTGACACAATAGTGCATGTTTTGGCACACAGCTTGCCAATGTTCTTAATACCTGAGGGGCACAACTGCTGCTATCTCTGTTGTCCTCACATGCTACCTCCAATGACATCTGCAGCAGTCACTTGAGTGGCCATGCTGGGTTGCATGGTTTTCTACCACAGAACTTATGCTCAGCTGGATAGCAGTGTGAATGTTTGACAGAGATGCATTTTAAATTGCATATATCTGTAATAGAGGAACTCTTTAGGAGGCTGTAGGATTAGCAGTTCAGTCCTAAGTAGGGTCACATCCATTTAAGGCCATTGATTTCAGTGAACTTAAAAGGGCGTAATTCAGTTTAGGATGGCACTGTAAATAAAGTAGAAATCCACCAACTCTCCTACTACCAGGGAGGAACATATTTTGCCATGGCCATGCTTTTTTGCTCTCCTAATTGAAGTTTCCTATTTTTGATAGTTCAAGCAGTTTCCAGCAGAGAATGATTAGCATGAAGATGGATTGCATAGCTTGCATAGCAGAACAGAGTAAATCTTTCTCATGGCAATCAAAGGAAGGGGGCATGACCCTGGCTGTCGGAGGCCTAGTTAAGTGCTTGTATCCTAACAAGGAAAAAAAAATTAAAAGTCTCTTGCTGAGTAGCTTTAGAAAGTATGCAACAACTTTCCTGTTGTAGGTCAAATTGACCTAGTGCTGTTCTGTTCATTCCCTCAGGTTGGACAGCAATAATTACAGGTACGTCCCACTTTCATCTTGAATACTAAGAAAATAGCGCTTGGTTAATAACCTCATCTTTAGTTCCAAATAATCACACTTGCTAATCACTAACCTTCAGCCATTCACAAGCCTATTTCATTAGATCTAAATTGACTTATCTTCCACTGAAGTGAAGTAAAAGCAAGCTGCAGAACAGTCTGACTCCCCTCCCCCTTCTCCCTATTTCCCTGAAATACTTTCATATCACTGTGCCATTTTCTGTTGATTCTGAGCTAATCAGCTTTAAAAATCCATTTCCCAAAACACGGCCATTAATTCTGTTCTGTGTCATGGTCTGAGAATGCATCTAGTGTAACCAAAACCTTCCAATAACATAATTCACACACATTCACCTAAGTTAATTATAGCGTCTCCAGTTCCTTCTTTTATTCTTTTTTATAAGACAATCTATGCACTTGGGCAATATAATATGAAAGAGGTTAGCACAGATGTATGGAGTATTTGCCCATGAAATCCTCATTCCTCAGGCCTAGTTTGAAGTGTATGAGCATTCCTTGTTGTCTGCAAAGTCAAATGATAACTTACATGTGTGAATAGACCATCACAAATAGACAGAAAAATCTAGGAGTAATTTATTTCAGCAAAATAGGAATTTATTTTATTTTTTTGCCTCCTTGTTCTTTTAACTGTAGTCTAAGGAACATCATGATAGGTGAATTGAGGGATGGGGGGGAATCTGTGGTGGAAAAGGGAAACGGAAAATAATTGTCCTCCCCGCCCCCAACATTAGCAGAAATCCTACACACTATTACAATAAGAACTGTGTGTTTCAGTGTTGCCGGTTCTCCAGTTTATCAAATGCACTAGCATCCAGTGTAAAGAAGTTAAGCAATCTATTCTACATGCACATTGTGCATTAAACCTAAGAACCAGTTAGATATTTTACACAGCAAGAGCATCTGTCCTGGTTGGCAAACAATTTGAGGTGTGAAACATCATTTTTAAAAATTAAACATGCAGCAAATACATGCTAGGAAATCGCAGCCAACTTGATATTGTAGATAATTATATTTTGCTAGTATATCTTTAAAAATAAGAACTATCTTTAAACATGGATTGCACTCCCGGTTTGGAGAGCAAAGACAAATCATAAGTTTCCAATTCAGCTGCAACAGCAAACCATGGCTTGTGTTAAGCAGGAAGTAACTGACTGAATTGGAGCATGGAAAGGGAAGAGGGATGAGAGTGCGCTAGCCCAAGGCTTGGTCATATGATGCCAAACCATGGCATGTGAACCAACTTTATGTATTTGTGTGCACTTAGCCTACAACCATGTATCAGCTACATAATGTCAACTGCTCAAAAGCCCCTTGGTACTAATGGAAGAAATCCTGCTTCTTTAGTTATTGCTTCCTTGGCATTTAGATCCTGTTTTCTCTGTGTCCCACTCTGTCATGCCCATGCAGTCTGGTCTTCAGAAATCTGATATTTTAAAACAGAAAGACAGGCTAAGCTTCTCTCTTCTATTATGCATTTAGTTCTAAATTAAATGCTTACACAACACAGCTGCAGAATTGTGGCCTGTGCATTAATTTTGATTGTTGGCCTTAACTTTTTTCATGTTGAAATTACATATTTATTAAAATTCTGTTTTCTTTCATTAATAAAAGCTGGGCAAGATGGCGTCGAGGCAGCTGCTCTGATTCACAATGCTCCTCAAGTGATTAGCTATTTTTTTAATTAATAAAACACATCTTTCATTATGATTCCTAATAATAAAAGCTAATATAATTTAGTTTGCTAATATTATGTTTCAACTTATAAATATTAACTAACAGACATTATTTTATTAAGGATTATTACTTGTTTATTAAACACTAGTAGGTTTGGGCTAGTGAAGCAGAGAAATAACGAGGTCCGCACACATTACTGGTATTAAATAAAGTTTACTTTTGGCACCAAGAGCAGAACTTAGTCGGCAATGGGCCCCCAAAATGGCTAGATTCCCATCATTCTACATACAGACCGTTTTATTCATACAGGCTTATCTAATTCAACATTCTCCACCCCCCAGTAACTTCTAGTATTTTTCCACTCCTGTCTCCTTCCTTTATCAGCTCCAGCAAGAAGCTTCTCTGAGGCCCCTTTCTTATCTAATACACATCCAGAGGCCTCAATGAGGTCACTGTCTCTTTATCTAATATAAAACCTTGAATTTACACCCACTTGGGGCTGTCTGTGCTTCTAACGAAGGGTTGCATCAGACACCCTCTTTTTGAAGGCAGAAGCATGCTTTTATTCATTATCATAGGGGTATTCATTAATTATTCAGGGGTCCCCCTTCACTAGTTGAGAGTAGTAACATAATTTTTTAAATTTAAATTTAGACTCATCCACTGTGTGTTGTCACAATGCTTTCTGGCTCTGTGTGTTTTTAGCAGAGTTGATAGGCACTTTCACATGCACTGAATAGTGCACTTCTAATTCACTTACGGTGCACTTTAGAACTGAATTTTACTGTGTGAAATGGCAAAATCCACTTGCAAACCTTGTCTAAAGTGCATTCAAAATGAATTGAAAGTGCATTATTCAGAGTGTATGAAAGTGCCTGATATGTCTATTGTACTGTGCAACTAGTACTGGGCTGAGCAATGAGGCTGTTTGTAAAGAGGCTTGCCATGTTAATCTATGGTAGCAAAAGAAAATAAAAACCTTGAAGACTAATAACATTTATTCTATATGAGCTTCCATAAGTCATGCTCCATATATGCCCAGGAGGTTGTTATGTTCAGCCTCCCAACATCTGTTGGCCATCCCCGGCCCAAGAGACACCCGCCTTGCCTCAACTAGGGCCAGGGCTTTTTCGGTCCTGGTCCCGACATGGTGCAAACAGCTCCCTACAGACATCCAGGCCCTACCTGGCTTATTATCCTTCCGTAGGGCCTATAAACAGAGCTGTTCCACCAGGCCTTTAGTTGAGGCTGCAGGCGTCTATTCTTGATCTGATTGGCCTCTCCTATCGGCACTGTCACCTGTGTTACAAAATGGATTAACATCTGCCATCTCTATGCGATATCACTATGTGAGAGGGCCAGGCTGGGCAATATGTGATATGGTAAACTTCTCTGAGCGCTGTTGAGCTGTCTGTTTTTAAAATGTTTTAATTGTATTTTATTGTTTTATCATATGTTGTACTCCACCCTGAGCCCTACGGGGAATGGGTGGAATAGAAATATACTAAAATAAATAAAAAATAAATAAATGCTCACTTCTTCAGTCTGAGTGATGCTTTCATGAGCATATTTTCTTGAACTTGGGTAAATTTAAGAGCCGGGGAGGGGGGGGGAGGAGGAAGAACCAAATGGGAAGTCACAAAAATAAACAAAAAATCAGGTGCTACAAAAGATACTGATTAAAACACTCCACATAGCTAGGCCTGATATGCTTCCAGTACCAATGTGAGAGGATGATGGAGAAAATAAAGCCCCGCTGATTTAGAAGACAAGAGATCAACAATAGTTGGAGACCAACTACATGTTACAGTGGGAGATCTATCATTGGGTGGGGAGGAGGTGTATGACTCTGGTGTGATGTTGAGGATTTAGAAATAGCAAAGGATGGGATGGGGTGTGATATAGATTGAACCACAGAGCAGGGGAAAGGAGAGTTAATTCTCACCCAACGTTTCTCTGATCAAAAATTCCCTCCACAGCCATTTTAATTCATGGTAAGGAACAAACAGATACCCTTACTGTTGTGTATGTGATACTGCATCTAAATGTGGGTTGCTAGTTCCTGCCTGGCTCATGTTCCCATTCTGGTTGTTTTCTGCAAATAAATTACACTTTGGCCTTTCTGATCATAGGTCACCATCAGCTGTAGTTAGATAAAGGAGGGATAGTCACACCTTGTTTCTTCCTAACATGTATGCTGCATAGCCTCCAATATTTCATGGATGAAATCAGGAACATGCTTGTAAAACCCTACTTCTTTTAGCATGGACTGCCATTCCCAAGTCTTCAACCCCACTATTCCACAGTACCAAAGGCTCTGGTCCACTTGTTTTGTATTTCTATATTTAAAAGGCAAAAGAGAGATTATTTATTAACTTAAAGATTAGGGAGGGGCATGGCTCAGGTATAAATCACCTGCTTGACATGCAGAATGTCCCAGGTTCAATCCCCAGCATCGCCAGCTAAAGAATCAGGCAGTAGGTGATGTGAAAGACTTCTGCCTGAGAGAGTGACCAGTTGCTGCCAGTCTGAGCAGGCAATACTAACCTTGATGGATGAAGGGCAGTACAAGGCAGCTTCATGTGTCTATGTACTAGACCAGGGGTGGCCAACAGTAGCTCTCCAGATGTTTTTGCCTACAACTCCCATCAGCCCCAGCCATTGGCCATGCTGGCTGGGACTGATGGGAGTTGTAGGCGAAAAACATCTGGAGAGCTACCGCTGGCCACCCCTGTACCAGACAACTATAGTTGTCCTATAGTGTGATACTGATAGTTCAAAATGTGCCTCAGTAGCTGAAAATTAGGAAATTGCAGGCTGTACACATGCATTTTTATGCATGTGTGCCAGATGTTACAGCTGTGCATCCTCCAATGGAGCCCATCAATGGAAACATGCACTATGTGTGATGTGTGGTCACCATTTCATGTGAATAGGGCAATGTTTTGATTTTCCATAAGTACTGAAGCTGTATTACAAAGGAAAATGGATACATTACCCTGTTCATGTGAAACAGCTACCCCACATATCAGGAGCATTGCAGGAAGCATGCACTCCCATTAGTGGTATCCCAGTATGCATTAATATGAAAAGAATATGAATATGAGCAGAATTTCAACAAGGCATCCCCACAAGACCAAAACAAGAACATCCATGTGAATTTCTTTTTCTCTCTTTTTTGTGGGGTGGGGGTGTATTTTGTATATTTGTGTGTGCACATGCGTGTGTGTGTGTTTTGCACCTGGCAACTGACCCCTACTCAGCACCTGGAGGAAATTCAGAAAGGTGGCTGAAAAAGCCTGCCTTGGCCTCGGTATTTCAAGCAAGTCTCCCATCCAAGTACTAACCACAGTTGACCCTGCTTAGACTTCCAAGATCTGATGAGATTGGGCTCGCCTAAGCTATCCAGGTCAGGGCTGAGTGTTGACACTTTGCGGAGGTTTGTCCCATTCTTTTCCATGGCATGTTTGAAGCCCTCATAATTGTCAGTGTTTTTCAGCCATTGTGTTTGGCTGTAAGAGGGTTTCTTGAATCTAGCTGTCTTTTAATAAAGAGATGATTTACAACACACCAGGCAATCCTTCACAAACACATTTAAAATTGCCACATAAATGAATTTTAAAAACTTGCCTGAACCAGGAATCCACTTAAAACAGAGAGTTCCAGCAAGACCGTTCAACACACTCTCAAGTGATTTGCTAAGGATCCTGCCTTAATCAGAGTCTGGGAAACTTTCAGAATAATATACTATTTGCTGAGGAAGATTGCAGTCCTAAGAGTTGAGCGTAAGAGCCTTATTGAACAATAACCGATTTATGAAGAGTATTGTTTTCCTACCTGCTATGTCTCTAAGCCAGTGTTAGATTCAATGCCTCAGGAGCCCGAACAAATTCAGATATTAATATTGCCTTCCTTCCATCACCTTTAATGTTGGCTAAAAGCCAACTAATTTGATTTTGTGCTTATTTAAAATGCTTCATTTCTACCATCAGGAAATGGCTTTTTGCTAGGGGATAATGTTACTTTGGACTTTCCCGATTTGCTTTGCTTGACCTTTCTGTTTGAGATATTAAAACAAAATTGAGTTATTATATCTATTTATTAAAATGGCTAAAAGCAGCACTTTCCTCCCTCTCTCTCCACTTTGCCTCTGCTAAAAATCACACTGCCATTTTGCGCCTCATCATTTGGCACAAAGCAATTTAACTGGGACACTGTGTGGCCAGCATTACCTCCTATTACAGATGGCCGAAGGGCAGGGAGCCGTGGTTGATAATAGCAGTTTTCTATGCAAGTTCGTGGCTGGGGTGAAATTTAAACAGAGGACTGCTCAGCTCAAAGCCAGTTAGAAATGAATGGCTTGAATATGCTTGCACATGTTATACCAACAATAAAACCCATGATTACATCGTTTCTGCCCCTACTGTACAATGAATGGCATTCCATTTAATTTGAAACAATCGGTAATGAGATTAGGAGCCCAAGTGTTCTGTGGATGGTTGAGAGGAGGGAAGCAGCTTCAGAGGCTACCAGCAGAGAACTGAAAAAGAGAGCAGCCATGTTCCACTTTCCTTTTGCTCTACCCAATGAGGGTAGAAACCTGGAGATCTCCAGCTATTACAATATATCTCCAGACAACCAAGATCTGTTCCCCTGGAAAACATTATGGGTAGACGTTATGGTATTACATCCTGCTGAGGTCCCTTCCCTTGCCAAACCCCACCCTCCTCAGGATCTATCCCCCAAATCTCCAGGTATTTCCCAACACAAAGCTGGAAACCCTAACTGCAGCACTGCAACCCACATGTATTGTGAGAACAGAACAACCAAAATAAGATGCTGGTGTGCTTAACTAGGATTTATTTACTGAACTATCTGAAAGATACAGAGGAAAACAAAGTTCAAAAAAATTCTGTTTCTCTTCTGGGCTCTACCTACTCTTCCTCATCCTCATCCTCTTCTTCTGTCTCTGAAGCTCCTTTGCCAGCCTTTCAAATCAGGACCAGGATCTAGATGAATGTGGGGTTTCAATCACATGTTCAGCTGTACAAGAATGTAACATGAGAATTACTTAATGCACATATTAGAAAAATCAAGAGTATGTGAATGTGTAAACAAGTCTACACTGATCCAAGATGGAGGGGCTAGGAGTCGCTATCACCTTTTGAAAATAGTGGAAAGATCTGATCTTGCATCTCCCAGTATTGCATCTAGTTAGGCCCTAAGTAAAAGAGTCAGTAATATCAGTGGGAAAAAGGAAAAGGGAAAAAGGCCCAAACTACAAATGTGTGAAAAAGGTAATCAATGGCAAATCAGGATCATCTAGTCCAACCCTCTGCACAATTCAGGAAATTCACAAATAACTTCCCCCACACACACACATAGTGACCCCCACTCCATGCCCAGAAGATGACAAAAAAAAACCCTGCAGAATCCCCAGCCAAACTGGCCTGGAGAAAAATTGCTGCCTGACCTCAAAGCAGCAATCAACATTTTCCCTGGATATGTAAGAAAGGGCTACAAGAACTCTGATGCAACCCCTTCCTGCCCTCCTTCCCATGACCTGCCTAAGTTCACAGAATCAGCATTGTCAAATAGCCACAGGCCCAGACCTCCTACTAGGCATCTTAGGAAATCGCCTAGGGTACTGCTGGCCCAGGGGCACAGAATTGGACCCCCAGACCAGTGGGGCTTTCTTCCTGCTTTTGCACCCTGGGGTGGGGCTGGTGGTGGGGCTTTCTTCTTGCTTTTACACACTGGGAGTCCATTCTGTCCTATTGGCCCAAAGGACATAATGGAGAGATTGGGTCGCAGCTGTGGGGTGATGCTAAAGAAGTGATTTTCAATTTTAAACCCTCTCTCTGTTGTTGCACCGCAGCTGCGGCCCATCCTATGGCCCGCAGGATAGAATGGACTCCATTCTATTCCTTTGGAGGTTTTTAAATAGAGGCTAGATGGCCATCCAGACACCCTGGGAAAGGCTAACTACTTGCTCCCCACTGCGCTGATAAGCAATTCTATCCTATAGGCCCACAGGTCAGAATGGAGAGATCGGGCTGCTGCTGCAGCGTGACATTAGAGAAGGGGTTTTAAACTTTAAGCCCTTTCTCTGGGGTCTCACTGCAGCAGCAGCCCAATTTCTCCATTCTATCCTATGGGCCTATAGGATAGAATTGGTTATCAGTGCAGTGGGGAGCAAGTAGCTAGCCTTGCCCAGGGTGCCTGGATGGCCATCTAGCCTCTGTTTAAAAACTTCCAAAGGAGGTGAGCCCACCACCTCCCGAAGAAGCCTGTTCCACTGAGGAACCACTCTAACCATCAGGAAGTTCTTCCTAATGTTTAGCTGAAAAACTCTTTTGATGTAATTTCAACCCATTGTTTCTGCCCTGATCTTCTGAGGCAACAGAAAGCAACTTCCCCACCATCCTTTATATGTCAGCCCTTCAAGTACTTGAAGCTGGTGATATATCACCTCTCAGTCATCTCCTCTCCAGGCTAAACATATCCAGCTCCCTCAACCTTTTCTCATAGGACTTGGTCTTCAGACCCCTCACCATCTTCGTTGCCCTCCTCTGGACACATGCAAGCTTATCTAAATCCTTAAATTGTGGTGCCAAAACTGAACACAATACTCTAGGTGAAGTCTAACCAGGGTAGAATAAAGTGATACTTTCACTTTGCTTTGCTCAACTATACTTCTGTTGATACAGCCAAAATCACATTTGCCTTTTAGCTACCGCATTACACTGCTGACTCATGTTCGATGTATGGTCTATGAAGACCCCTAGATCCTTTTTGCACATACTACTGCCAAGACAAGTCTCCCCTATCCTATAATGATGCATTTGATTTTTCCTACTTAAATGAAGAACTTTACATTTATCCCCATTAAAATTCATTTTAACTTTGCTTCAGATTGCACTATAAATCCCCCACCCCAGCAGTTTGTCTTCTTTGTAGTCTTTAAGCAGAAAAACATGAATTTTTAACTGTGTATTGGGGGAATTATCTGGGAGATTATTTGGAATAAGGAGTTGATGACTGGAGAAAGAGAGAAATGCCCTCTCCTCTCTCATTTACCCTCAATGACAGCAGTTCTTCCTCACATAGATAAATTATGAGGCCAAGCCACACATATTGGTGTGTAACATGTTTCTGGCTCCTCTGTGGCGGAAACTGAAGGCACAACACCCAGGAAGGGACTCATCACAGCAACACAGCTGAAAAAGAGATTAGGAAGGACAGAGAGTTAAAGAGGTTAAACTGCCTTGATGAATGAAAAGAGACTTTGTTTTCTTCAATTTCCGACAGATTCTTAATTGGTAGCAAATACCTCTTGAAAGAAAAAGGTTTTCTTAACAAATGGGGCTGAAGAGTAGGGCTTTTGTACTGCTGCCTGGTAAGGAATTCTTATTTGCCAGATTTTATCTCACCTTTTCTTCAATAGGCCTGCTTCCATGTTTCAAAGTTCTCATGCTGGTTGGTGGATGGATTTTATGGGTCTCCCAGATGCATGCTTGTAACTGTGGTGCGCAGAGAGAAAACACTTCATACCACCACCACCTCCTGTCTTCTAATTGTCCTGTAGAGTTGCTGTTGGTTCTGTTGTGAAAATTATGTGCTTCCACATAAATAATGCAATTACAAGCCTAAGCCAATAGCAGCGCCATAAGTCAGTCTACAGATCGGGGGAGACCCAAATCATCTGATGCCGTGTCTCCCTGGCTGCCACAGTTGTGAACAGAAAAGGCCTTGTGTTTGTCTGAGGCACAAACTCCCATCACAAATCCCATACAAAGTCCCGGTGTTGTCCACCAATAAACAAAGACTTTGCAATGTGTAGTGAGGGAGTTTAATATGTATGGGTGTAAAAATTGGGCAGTGAAAAAAGCTGACAGGAAAAAAGTTGATTAATTTGAAATATTAGAAGCTAAATACTAGCAGCTAAAATGACTAAACTGAGCCTATTCAGGTTTGATCACATTATGAGAAGACAAGAGTCACTGCACTCGACAAGACCATAATGCTGGTAAAAGGTGAAGGCAGCAGGAAAAATGGAAGGCCCAACATGAGACGATTTGACTCAATAAAGGAAGCCACAATCCTCAGTTTGCAAGAGGTCCCTCTCCCCCCAAAATCCAGCAAGATGTTGTTAACAGGAAAAAGCCCAGTGTTCACACTAAAAATGAGAAGCTTAATGCTGTGATTAGAGAATGTAGAACAGGGTTCCTAAACAACTGAGCTGTTAAAACTGAAGAAGTAATTGAAACATCAAAATCTAGAGAGACGTCTTTTTAAGAAAGTGGCTGTGCTGAAGCTACATTCCTTAGGAGCACCCAACTTGTGAATTTCAGTTGGACTATTTCCAAGTTTGGACTTATATCTATTCATTTGGGGATGGGGTTTTTTTTGGCCCCCTTAGGGTTTCTGTTACTTTAAAAGGCCTTAGCACCACTGGCCTCTATCAATATTATATTGTTTATTATGTGTTGTACACAGTCCTTGTAATATATTTTTGCAAACTGTAAGATGGTGTATTACTTGGTGGCCTTGATCAATTAAATACAAATCAGCAGCTAGGTATAGTGGTCCAATATACCCTCTGGTCTAAGAGGAGTATGGCATGTCACTGTTAGGGTCAGCTACAAGCCGGGGGTGGGGAAAGGCAGGAATGGGGGCAAATGGTACTACACCAGCATTGAAACGTCACTTCTAGAAAATACTGGAAGTGACATCATGACATAGAGGTGACAATCCAGGTTTTGGGCAAAATTTCTGTGGTAAAAAAGTTTTGCCCAAATCCTTGAGTGTTGTCTCATTATCATTATGGTGACATGAAGTGACGTTGCACCACCAGCATGGCACCTTTTAAAAAACATGAAAAAGGGAAGCAGAAAGCTCTGGTCTCCCTAGCTATAGAACCTGGCTGGTGGTGAGGACTGCAAGTCATTTAGGCCTACAGCACAGCCTAAACCACTACAAGGGCTATGGCACATATAGGATTAAGCCATTGATGTGTATTTGCTCACAGAGTATGTGGAAGGGCAAAGCAAAGTGTAACTTTGATTTAGTCTTTGGGATGACTAGCCTTATATTGAAGAGCCATTGTAATTATTTAGTCTTAAATAAGTAATTACTTTTTTCTGCTTCAATTTTCAGAAAATAATTATATTACTCATGGTTCATTAACTGCTTCCAGCAGAATACCTGATTTTATTTAATTAACTAGACAGAGCTTTTTACTTTCTTTCTTTCTTTACATTGTTGATTAAGCATTACTTTCAGAAGATTAGCAACTTGTCCTATTTTTGAAGCATCATGATCATGATTTTAATATATGCTTTTTTCACTCCTCTTTAAAAAGAAAGAAAACTGTAATATTGCAGATGAAAGTGTTGTGGATCTACACAGCTGTTTCTGGAACAGAAGCTGCACTATCAAAGGATGTGATCCTGCAGGTTGTAGGTAAGGCAATGATGTTTTTCTAAGAGATTTTCTCTCTGTAGCGCCAGTTTGGAAACCAGGAATGGAGGAAACTGGGGGTAGGGAATGTTTTCAGCTAATGAATGATGATTGGTGGTGTCTGAGAAAAAGAACCAGGAGGAGGGTTTGTAAGATGGATGCTGCTAGAAGGATAAAAAGATCCCTGCTGGATCAGACCAATGGCCCATCCAGTCCAGCATCCTGCCTCACACAGTGGACAGCCAGTTCCTCTTCCTCTGAAATGCCAACAACAGGGCATAGAGACAAAGGCCTTCACCTGATGTTGCCTCCTGGCACTGGGATTCAGAGGATTAGTGCCTCTGAATGTGGAAGTTCCCTTCAGTCACCACGGCTAGTAGTAGGGTTGCCAATCCCCAGGTGGGGGCAGGGGATCCCCCGGTTTGGAGGCCCTCCCCCTGCCTCAGGGTCATCAGAAAGCGGGGGGGAGGGGAGGGAAATATCTGCTGGGAACTCTTATTCCCTATGGAGATGTATTCCCATAGGAAATAATGGAGAATGGATCTGCAGGTATCTGGGGCTCCGGGAGGACTGTTTTTTGAGGTAGAGGCCCCAAATTTGCAGCGTAGCATCTGGTGCCTCTCCCCAAAATACCCTCCAAGTTTCAAAAAGATTGGACCAGAGGGTCCAATTCTATGCACCCCAAATGAAGGTGCCTCTATCCTACATTATTTCCTATGGAAGGAAGGCATTTAAAAGGTGTTCAGTCCCTTGAAATGTGAAGGCCAGAACTCCCTTTGGAGTTCAATTGTGCTTGTCACAACCTTGCTCCTGGCTCCACCCCCAAAGTCCCCAGATATTTCTTAAATTGGACTTGGCAACCCTAGCTAGTAGCCATTGATAGACTTATCTTCCATGAATCTATCTAATCCCCTTTTATGCCTTTGACCATCAGAATCTCCTCTGGCACGAATTCCACATTTTAATCACTCTCTGTGTAAAGCAGTATTTCCTTTTGTCCATGTGGCAGAATTCCAAGTGAGACTGGGCCATTTCCTGTCTGGTAGCCATTTCTGTTTGGTTCTTTTTCCATAAGGCTTTGCATCTCACTCTCAAGCCTGGCCTGTTCTGTCAATACACTCTGCTCTAGAAGACTTGTTGACATATTTTAGATTCGGTCTTGAAGTCATAATATCTATGCTTCTCCATGGTTTGCCCTTGACACAGAGACCACCAGTGATGCAGATTGTTATTTGAAGAAACAGGACTTATTGGGTTAGAACAGATAAAAGGAGGTACTTCTTCACCCAAAGGGTGATTAACATGTGGAATTCAATGCCACAGGAGGTGGTGGTGGCTACAAGCATAGCCAGCTTTTTGGGGGGCCACTGTGTGATACAGAGTGTTGGACTGGATGGGCCATTGGCCTGATCCAACATGGCTTCTCTTATGTTCTTATGTGATGTTGCACTGTCACTATGATGTTATTCCCTCCCATCTTCTCCTTCCTCCATCCCCATTGGTTACCTGCCAATGGTGGCAACCCTTGTTCCTGGGAAATACCGCAAAAGTGGGGGAAAGTAGTTGAATTGTCTTCTTATCCAAACTAGGGATGGGCATGAACCGCATTTTTGCTGTTCAGTTCATGGCTGAACCATGAACTGAACCATGAACCAATATGAACTAGGTGGTTGCAAACTGAACCAGTTCATATGAGTTTGTGAGCCATTTAAAGTTTAAATTCTTGCTTTCTGCTCCATGAGAAAAGTGCCAGGAAGCAGAAAGCAGGGGTTTAAATGGTTCAGAGCCATTTAAACTGTTGCTTTCTGCTCCCTGCAAAAAAACATATGGGGAGCAGAAAGTGGTTTAAATGGCTCCAAGCCATTTCACTGCAGCTTTTGGTGGTGAGCAAAAAGCAAGGGGGTGAAATGTGTCCCAACCATTTCAGACCCAGCTTTTTGCTGGTCGGGAAAAACTACAGTCAGCAGAAAGCTGGGGGTGAAATGGCTTGGAGCCATTTAAATGCCTATTTTATTCTTCCCATGACTTTTCATGGGGAGCAGGAAGCAGTGGTTTATATGGCTTCTTTTTTGCAAAGAGCAGAAAGCAGGGGTTTAAATGACTCAGAGCCATTTCTGCTCTTCACAAATTGCATCAAAATTTGTGGAAGTTCATGGCAGCTCTTCAGTTCTCAAACTTCGTTTCATGAACCATGAACCAACCAAAATTCATTATGAACTGCAGTTTGTGTTCATCCATAATCCAAATTTATTACCAGGAAAGACTAGTCTCTATGTCTCGTTTGCCCTTCTGAGAGCTAGGTTTTCCCTGAAAGTGATGTCAGTCCTCTCTAGAAATTTTGGTCCATTTCTAGAGAGACATGGTGTCACTTCCCAGTTTTTCTGGAAATGACATCACATTATTGGCCAGTGCCCCTCCCCCATGTTGCCAGCTACCCTGGTCTGCTGGTTGCCAAACCAGGCAACCCTACTGAGAGCCAAGGAAAGCATTCTTGGAAAGCATATGGCAGACCTCAGTATCCCTACTTTTATTTATTTAAAGCATTTTAATGCTGCCTTTCTACTTGATTTAGGGTTCCTGTGACAGTGAATAATTAAGCAAATTAAAACAAGCTTTTTAAAATTACATACACACATGTAACAATTAAAAACAATTAAACAAAGCACAAACAATAAAACAAAGCACATAAACATGAAGGAGAGTCAGTGAGGGAAAGCCAAATGAAACACAAAGTATTCACTTTGGCAGAAGAGAATGATAGAGGGAGGCCAGACAAATCTCTCTGGGAAGGAATACCGTGATTTTGGTACCACTACCATTCTGCTCTAACAGTAGATGGCTCTATATTTATTTATTTATGCATGCATGCATGCTGATTTTTAGTCCTCCCTTTCCTAGGTCAGGCTCAGGGTGGATTACAACATAATAAAACAGTTAAAATCACATCATAAGAGAGTTAAATTTAAAAAATTAAAACCATTAAAATGAAATAAAATAAGACAGCGTCAGTGATATGTACATCCTTCACAGATTGAAACACAGGATGCGGTCAGTGCAGGGAAGCCAATTAGTTGGTATAAGGACACCCGCCTGCCTCAGCCAAAAGCCTGGCGGAACAGCTCCGTTTTACAGACCCTCCGAAATAGCAGTAAATCCAGTAGGGCCCGCATCTCCTTGGGGAGCTGATTCTACCAGGTTGGGGCCAGGACTGAAAAGGCCCTGGCCCTGGTCGAGGAAAGCCAGACGTCCTTTGGGCAAGGAGTGGTCAGAAGATGTTGATTGGTCAATTGTAGAGGCCTCCAGGGCTCGTATGGGGAGAGACGGTCCTGTAGGTATGTAGGTCCCAGGCCATGTAAGGCTTTAAAAGTTAATACTAAAACCTTGACATGTATCTGGTACTCAACTGGTAGCCAGTGCAGACTGCGCAGCAGCAGCTGACTGCCTGCCCATACAAGCAGTTCAGTCAGCAATCATGCTGCTGCATTCTGCAGTTGCCGGAGTTTCCAGATCAGTCCCAAGGGCAAGCCTGCATAGAGCAAGTTACAGTAATTCAGCCTGGAAGTGACCGTTGCATGGATCACTGTGGCTAGGTCCTGGGAAGCCAGATAGGGCACTAGTTGTTTGACCTGCCAAAGATGGAAGAAGGCAGACCGTGAAACTGCTGTGACCTAGGCCTCCATAGAAAGGGTGGCATCCAGAATCACTCCCAAATTCCTCACTTTCTGAGCTGGCACGAGAGGTGCACCATCCAGCGTGGGAAGTTGGATACCCGCTCTTAGCCCCCCACGGCTCAGACACAGGACCTCCGTCTTGACTGGATTAAGCTTCAGCCGGCACAACTATAACCAACCAGCCACTGCTTCCAGTGCCCTGGTCAAATGAATTGGGGCGGAGTCCAGCTGGCCATTCATCAGCAGATAGAGCTGGGTATCATCTGCATACTGGTGACAATCCAGTCCAAAACCTCTGGCAATCTGGGCAAGGGGATGCATATAGATGTTAAATATCATTGGTGAGAGAATAGCTCCCTGCGGAACACCACATTCCAGTGGAGGTCTGTTCGCCAATCACCACCCTTTGTCCCCGACCACAGAGAAAGGAGAAAAACCACTGTAAGGCTACCCCCTGAACTCCAATGTCGGTAAGGCGGTGGGTCATTAGATCGTAATCGACCGTGTCAAACACTACTGTAAGATCTAGGAGCAACAGCAGCGCTGACCCGCCTTGATCTAGATGCCTTCTAAGGTCATCCGTGAGGGCTACCAAAGCAGTCTCCACCCCATGACTAGGACGGAAGCCAGACTGGAAGGGATCAAGGGCAGATCTACTCCTTGGCTAATCTGAAAGTTTCAAATACAAGACAGAGCTCCCTTTTTTTTACCCCAAGTCTCCATTAGCAGTTGGGGACTAAAAAAATTACTCATTTGTCAACAATGCTTAACTTATTGATGAATACATTTGAATACATTGATGAATACATTGTGTGTGTGTGTATACACACACACACATATATATTGGCCACTGTGTGACACAGAGTGTTGAACTGGATGGGCCATTGGCCTGATCCAACATGGCTTCTCTTATGTTCTTATCTTTAGTTAAAGGCCAAATAGTGCTCAAATTACAAGGTAGCCAACTGGTACCATCCCCTACTTCTTGTGAGTTAGTGATGGCTTTAGAAAACTATGGACTTCTTCACCCAAAGGGTGATTAACATGTGGAACATTTTTATATACATAAAAAATTTTTGCCACTGTGTGACACAGAGTGTTGGACTGGATGGGCCATTGGCCTGATCCAACATGGCTTCTCTTATGTTCTTATCTTTAGTTAAAGGCCAAATAGTGCTCAAATTACAAGGTAGCCAACTGGTACCATCCCCTACTTCTTGTGAGTTAGTGATGGCTTTAGAAAACTATGGACTTCTTCACCCAAAGGGTGATTAACATGTGGAACATTTTTATATACATAAAAATTTTTGCCACTGTGTGACACAGAGTGTTGGACTGGATGGGCCATTGGCCTGATCTAACATGGCTTCTCTTATGTTCTTATGGATGGTGTGCTTTGCCCTCTGTCTCTGTTTTAAGGCCTCCCCATTGCCCCAAGACTGAATCTCCCCATCATGTCTCTCTATGTGCCTGGCTGAGGATGGCAGTCTCCTCTCCAGCTCTGCATTGCTTTGTTTACTTTCTCTAGTTCCAGCCATGCTGTCATCCCAGACAGAACTGCTCTTTAATGTCCTGTCTAAATGTCCCTCTCAGCACCAGCAGGCATACTTGGTCTGGTCAGAATGAAGAGGAGACTGATGGCTGGATCCATACATCACTGAATAATGTGCTATATTAATCCTGGATTTTGCCATGTCATCAGCGTGGAAGCTAAGTTTTGGATCCAACTTAACTGATTCAGACTATTGGTCATTCTAACTCAATGTGGTCTACTCGGACTGGCAACAACGTTTCAGGATCTTAAAAGAGAAAGGTCTTTTCTCAGCCACTGCTGCCAGCTGTCATTTGACTGGAGGTGCAAGCTAGTTTACCTAGGACATTCTGCAAAAAATCCACAGTCCCTTCCTTTCTCTTCTCGTAGATTTTTATTAAAAGTTCATTGATTCATAAATGTATGTTGTACTTTACACATCCAGTTTTCTAAAAAGTCCACAGTTACTTCTGTTTCCAACATTTAACTAACTCAAGTTAAATCTTTCAGTTCACACTATCCTCTGAATAACCTAATGAATTAAGTAATGGTAAAAGATGCAGTTTTCACACATTATGGTATATATAAATTTTCCATCCCCTAATACACAGACTCATTGCAGGGAAAAGAAACATTTATGAGTGCTCTTATCCTTTAAACAATAGCATTTTTTAAAAAAACTGTTAAATAAGTGCTACCTGACCATTAGGCTTTGTTTATTTTACCATCTAATTCTGCTAAAAGGCCAAATTTGACTCCCCCATGCTTCCACTCAAGATAAGCTAGTACTCTGCCATTAAAATTTTCACATGGTTCTATTTGGCCCTCCATTCCAATAAACAATTGATTTAAAACTTTCACGGACCATTTGAATAATGCCTTGCAACCAAACTGCATTACATTGTGAAGATTTCAGATTTTTCTTTCACAGCTGCCCAAAGATATGGATTTTTTTTATCTGTTCCATCTGCAAAATGTAATGAATTCTTGTTCCTCTTTATAGGAACTGTCCTCCTGACTTAAATCTTCCCAGAGAACCTGTTTACTAGCACTTACGATTCAGGCTGTGGGATCATAAATTGCCTGTTATGAACTGTAGATCTGGGGCTGTAAAAGTGGAGGGGGGGGGGAATCAAGGAGATGCTGACCAAGGAAACTACATTATGGGCATGAAAATTCCCCCAAATTGCAGGAAACCTGCAAGGTGTACTTTTGATATTTATTAGCCCTTTTATCTCATTACAGAGCACGGAAATTCTGTACGAAGACAGAGTGTGTGCTTTACAACAATTTCATAAGAAGGCTTCCCTTCCTCAGCTGGGTGTGATCATTAGCTGGATTTTGTTCTCAAGGCAATTTTTCACTCAGTAAAACTAATTGATTTCAGTTATGATTCCCTATCCAAGGCAGCTTCAGACAGTTTATTGATCGCATAAACCAAATCACAATGACTGCAACCCTTGCGCAATTAAGGACACGCAAGTGACAGGTTCTTCACCTTTTGTTTTGATGCTGAAACAAGCAAATGGGATCACTGGTGATTATTTTCAGAACAGATCTTTACCAAAAGTATATCTGGAAGCCATGCTTTCTGACCTCAAAACCTGCTCCAAGTGAATCCCATATGTGTGGGGCTGGAATGGAGAGAACATGTAGGAGACCAAACTTCCATTTTAGAATACTCCAAAAGCAGCCTTCAGTTAGATCGGGCAAAGAGAAAGATCCAGAGTGACCAATCCTGTGCAGATTTACAAAATTGGCAGACTTCCACTCTCTCTAGCTTTATTATTATTTATGAGGTGAAAAACCGTCATGTCTAATGAGAGGGTCCATCCTGCTACCTCTTCCTCACAGTATTTATCACTCATGACCTTATGAAATATATGCATGAGATGGGATGGGGAACACCCTGTTTCTTTCACACCAGCAATGGCTACGAGTGAGCTAAGCCCTTCCACAGCATTGATGACTCCCCCATTTTGCCACTTCCAGCAGCTGCAGAGGTGTTTGAATACGCAACACTGCCTTATACTAAGACAAACTATTGGTCTCTCAAGGTCAGTATTGCCTACTCTGACTGGTGGCAGCTCTCTAAGATCTCAGATGGAGGTCATTTTAACTGGAGATGCCAGGGTTTGGACATGGGATAACTGGCATGCAAAGCCAAGCCATTGAGCCCTGACCCCCATCCAGCAAGGTGGCTTGGCTAGTGAATCAGCCCTCTCAGCAAAAGGTGCACAGCAGAGACTCCTCTTCCCCTCATCCTCCTTGCAATTACCCCCAGCTCCTTCCTCATCCACATTCTCCTTCTAGCTCTCCAGGGACAAGCAAATAAGTAGCAGCATCAGTTAGAAGAAAATTGCCATCACTTATAAGCCAACTCTCTGGCAAGTAATAGTGATGAAGAAGACCAGCTGCTGTTAATCCCAAAAGCCATACTGAGGTGTACCATTACAGGAGAGTGGTCTCCTGAAGGCCCTGTCAAGTTCAAGAAACCCCCAAAACTGATGCCAGGAGTGAGATGCAGAGTGATTTGAACCCAGGTCTTTCTGGTCCCACTCCAACCCAATGTACTGCTTTGGTTTGCCTATTCTCTGTTAATTACAGCTTCTAATAGGAAATTCAAGACCAGGAGCTTTCTATATAGGCATTAACATCTGGCAGGAAGATAACACTCTGTCACCTCTGGAGACTAATGCACCAAGTGGAGACATGGCTGTGTGAAAGGAAAGGAATCTGAGAGACTGTTTGAAGGAACTTTGAAGCCCAGATTGCAAAAAATTACTGTCATATCTAGACAAGCAATTGCTTATGCAGCCTAGCTTACAGTCTGTATAGAAATGAGCAGAGTTGTGGGTAAATGGTGATGTTATTCTATACTGGGGAGGGGGGGCAGTGTTAGCTCCAAAAATATCCTCATGACTGGCAGCATATCATGGCAAGAATGCCTGTGACGCTAAGCAGAATTAAACCAAGGCCCCTTTGTATACCTTGTGGCTGTCACCGGATTTGGGCGGTCATACCGAAGAGATACGATCATGAGGTACAGAGCCTGTAAACCTCAAGAGGAGACAAGGAGATGATGGATAGAATGAGGTCAGCTATCTTAGAGAGGTACAGAAGGATAGGAAGAGTGGCATTTTTGGGGAAAGCAGCCATTGCATAATTACAGAGAGGAGGAATTGTATAGAAAAGGAATGGGAAGGGGTCTACATAAAGTCTGGAAAAAGAGTAGGACACTACTAAACACATGAAGGTGCCTTATACAGTGGTCTATCAAGGACAATATTGTTCTTTCTGACTGGGACCAGCTCTCCAGAAAAGATCTTTCACCTCATCTACTACCCAGTTATTTCAACTGGAGATGCCAAAGATTAAACTTAGGACATTCCACATACAAAGCAAATGCCCAATAGGGTTCTGAAACTGTCCATTTAGAATCCTTGTCTACAGCTTCAATATTTTTGTGTCTTGCTCAGATTCCTTTGCATGCATGAATCCAGAACTACAGTTGCAGGCTTACACCCCCTTTCTTGGGATGATGAATCCTCTTCTTCCTGCAATAATTAGAAATGCAAAATGTAGAACATAAGAGAAGCCACATTGGATCAGGCCAATGGCCCATCCAGTCCAACACTCTCACACAGTGTCCAAAACCCAGGTGCCATCAGGAGGTCCACCAGGAGGGCCAGAATTCCAGAAGCCCTCCCACTGATGCTCCCTAATGACCTCACTGAAAGCGTCACTGTCCTAGACATGGTGTTCCATATATACCTTGTGGCTAATAGCCACTAATGGACATCTGCTCCATATGTTTATCCAATCCATAACATCAATCCATATGATCCTCCACACAGGAGAGCCAGTTTGGTGTAGTGGTTAAGTGTGTGGACTCTTATTTGGGAGTTTGATTCCCCACTCCTCCACATGCACCTGCTGGCATGGCCTTGCGTCAGCTATAGCTCTGGCAGAGGTTGTCCTTGAAAGAGCAGCTGCTGTTAGAGCCCTCTCCAGTCCCACCCACCTCACAGGTGTCTGTTGTGTGGGGGGAAGGTAAAGGAGATTTTGAGCCGCTCTGAGACTCTTTGGAGTGGAGGGCGGGATATAAATCCAATATCATCATCATCACATTTCTGCTCCATTTAATTTCTGCTTGCAAGAGCAAGGAAGCTTGCAATATAATGAAGGCACACCAGGCATTTTGCAGAACTAAATATTACCAGGAAAAGCACAGCGAGGACATGGGGCACTTTCACACATGCTAAATAAAGCAGTTTCAATCCACTTCAACAACTCTTTGCAAGTGGACTTTCCTATTTCTCACAACAAAATCCAGTTCCAAAATGCATTGAAAGTGGATTGAAAGCACGCTATTTAGTACATGTGAAAGTGCCGGTGAGCTTCCTGGTTTCTACATCTCAATTGCAACATCTCATTTCACCCTCAGGTCCCAAGTTCACAGTAATACTCCTCCCCACCCACCCCGAATCTTATCCCAGATGGGGCCTGGCAATCTCCCAGAATTACATAACTGATCTCCAGACCTCATACATCTGTTCCCCTGAAGAAAATGGCTGTTTTGGAGGGCAGAGGCTATGGCATTATACCCCAGTGAAGTCCCCCATCCCCAAGCCCTACTGATCCCAGACATTACCCCCAAATCTCTAGGAATTTCTCAACCAAGAACTGGCAACCCCACTTGCAACTCATTGGGACAACCCACCCACCCCGCCTGTTACCTCCAAGCCTCCAGTTATCAATTTCCCTCCACAACCCCATACTTGGGCCATACTGATCTGAGAAGGCAGGGAGTTGCTCAGCTGAAGAGCAGATCAAGCATCCTCCCCTCCCCAGCTGGGAAGCCAACCCAACTCATGGTGTGGCATTCAAACTGCACAGCCTTCAGAGAGCAGCTGCAAACAAAGCCAACTTTATGCCTTGGCATGCCAGCATGCATTATGACAGTTCATACATGTACACCGAGTAGGAGTGTCTGGAGTAGTTTCCCCCCTCCTCTGATTCTGGCAACTGGTCAAGATGATAAACTTCTGGTTGGCTCAGTAACAAGATGAAAAACTCCTGGTTGACTCAGTAACATTCTAACTAAGTGGCGACTACAGCCAGCACTACAGAGGTCCCTTTCCATGTTGGTTATTTGACCCAAGTTTGATAGCATTGGGGGAAAGGGTTCCCCCCCACTTCCCCCAGCATCATCCATTCATGCACCCCCTGGGTTTCCCCCAGCTTTTCTTCAACTTCCCCAAACCTGTTTTGCTGCAAATTTTTAGCGAAATTGCTGCAAAACCTGGATAGCTGCCATATAGGAAGGCAAGTTCAGTTTTCCCCAGTCCTATGCACACAGTAGCTATTTTCTTTGTTCATGTCTGTTACATTTGCAGTGGCCATTCCCACCCCTACTACTGTGTGGGACTTTTGGTTTGTTTGTTCATTTTTAATCAGCAACTGCATAATGTTATATAATCAGCAACCTGTGTATCAGGATCTTTGAGATCGCAGCTTTTTTTTTTAAGTAAGTTTCTTGCCCCTTTTGTGGCAAATATATGCCATTCCCTGTATATTTCCACAATGAAAAAAGATAGAGAACAATGAAAACTGGGAAATCAGAGAACCATATTGTCATAATGTCATATCATGATATTAATTGCCAAGTCCCAGTGGCATTGCCACCACACTGTGTCAGCATCCACAGCAACAATGCAAAACTACATTAGCCTGTCCCCATGTGAAAGACATTACTACTACATACCTGGTTTGAAATACTATACAAAACAGGCCAGATTCTTCCTGTGAGCAAAGTCCCACAAGACTAACACACTGTGAGCTGGAAGTCATCAAGAGGATTCCACATAGTGAGGACTACAGTCCTTGCCATATGACTATAAACCTGGCTCCTTATAGCCCAATTCTACTGTACTTATTCAGAACTATGTCTCACTGATTTGTGGAGCCTATTCATAGAAATAAGTGATTGCAAGTCAAATTTATTCTAGAAATAGCAGTTATGTTACAAGCAGAACTCATTTACCTAACCAGTACTCTGTTAGTTAGATTGCCTTATGATTGTAGATGACCATTAGTTAAACTTAGCAGCTTTTCGATAGGGTAGCAGGCATTTTTGAAACAAAGGCAAGCCATTTCATCTCTTAGCCAAGCCAGCCTGTTCTTCACTATCAGTCTCTGTGTGCTCAGGATCTGAAACAAACTCCTCAAATGCATAATAAATGGAATGTGTCCAGATAATGCTCTCTGAAGATTTTTTCCCTTTGTTTGAATTATGAATAAAGGGAGAGCACATGACAAGCAGGAATTGCATCTACTCAAGAAAGTGAATTTAGAAAAATAACATACATCTCCTAGTAGCTCCAGACACTGTGTTTCCAGGGGCTCGTCCTAGTTCTTGAGTGGCTGAAGTCATTCATCTTTTCACAGCCAATGGGATTAATCCAGAACATTTGGAAGCAAGCCTGGTTGATTTCCAGGGAACTGAATTCCACTGAATCAAGTGCACTGGAGTACAACTAAAACTGGCTTTGGTCTCAGTATTCTATCTTCATTGATCAGCGGCTGCAGAATTCCCCATCAAAACCAAGGCCAGAGACCGTCAGTCATCCTAATGCCTTTGTACTCCTTGACCAAAACACTGAAAACTGGGAGACAGTTTGCCTCCCACTAAGCAGTGAGGCAGAATACATTGCCTGCATATTTTTCCTTCTGTGTCCTTTAGCAAAAGAGCTAGAGAGTGACAGTTTTAAAACACTGAAGAATTGGACATTCTGAGAAGCAGCTGGGATATCCTCAGGGACGCTCATATCTCTTGGTGGCTACTACCCTGGGGATAAAGTGGTGAACTGGGCCTCAGAATACTATGATGCCCCTCTTTTCTCCTATTCCAGGTAGCACTCTTCCCTGACCCAGATGGCTCAGGCTATCCTGATCTTGGGAGATCTCAGAAGCTAAGTAGGGTTAGTACATGGATGGGAGACCACCAAAGAAGTCCAGGGTTGCTACCAAACAACCTTTGAATGTCTCTTGCCTTGAAAACCCTCTGGGGTTGTCATAAATTGTCTGTGACTTGACCGCACTTTCTACCACCACCAAGAGAACACACAAAGAGAGCTGTGTTTCTTGAAAGCTTATGCTACAATAAAAATTGTTAAAGGTGTTGCTGGACTCTTTACTATTTTGCAGCAACAGACTAACATGGCTAAGTCCTCTGGATCTATGACACAAAGGAAAGGTTGCCAGGAAACCTTGCCTAAGCCATGATGGAAATACCTGAATTTCTTCATAAGAAGACAGCTTTGCCCAGACCTTTGTTGTTCTACACATTGGGGCACAGGAAGAGCCCATTGCCTGTCTCCTGATTCATGCCGCAATGGTGGGAGTTAATGATGCTGACCTTTCAGTCTAGATTCAATGCAAAAAATGCCACTACTTAATTTGTTACTGGTCAGGAGTATGAGATTTTTAAGAACTGTATTTCCAAAGGCAACAAAGCTATCCCGCTGTCTACCTACAAAGTCAACCACAGTCTGGAGGAAACTTCACGCTTTAAGCAGCAGAGCTTGAAAAGGGTGAAGCTTTGCCCTACATATGGCAATGCTTTCATATTCGCTAAAATATCTAGGATTTCAAAGGGAAAACAGAATTGAGACCGAAAGGACATGCTAACTGAAATTATGCAGGACATCCATCAGATTAGCACAGCAGTAATGGGAGACGGGGAAAAAATACTCCGAGCAGAACAGAACAAAGCGAAAGCATTGCAGATCACAACTGCTGCAAGGTCAGAATAAAAGTTAATTTCACTGCTTATTAAAACAGAGTGGGTGATTCAGAAAAAGAAAAGAGAGTGTAGAGTGTGAGCACAGGAACAGCAAAAGACTTTCTGATGCTGCCTTCCTTATCTGATGCTTCGGTTATGACTGCCGTGCACAATTTATGATCCGCTGGACCATAGGAGGTTTACAGAGCCAGCTGGGTTGCCATATCAGACTGTGTTCAGCTTGGTAGATTCACATCAACTTTCAGATGGCACATATTTATGAAGAGAGAAATCTGCCCTTGAGACCACCAGGGAGCTCTGCCCACCGCTGTTCGATAGGCTTTGTTCAGCTGTGGGAATCCAGTTGAAAGAAGGACCATTCTGCACATGTTCAAAGGCAGGGGTGAAAGTGGCTCTCACATGTTTCCTGCCCTAAATCCTGTCATAGCAGAAGCAACTCAAGAGGAGACTCACAGATTCTATCATGTCACTACCACCTCAGCTTCATCCCAGGTGGGGCTTTTTCTGCATCCCAGCGTTGTTCCTACTGTGAGGCATAGCCAGAGGGCACTCAAGGAGCCCTGCTCTGAGTGTGGGTGTCTGTGATGAACAGTAGCTGAAGGGGAAAAGGTAACACAGCCCTCTCCATACCTTTCCATGCAGTGCTTCTTCCTGAACCCAAAGCTTCTGAAGGGTACTCTTAGCTCTATCTTTAAAAAAAAACAAAAACAGTCTCATCATACCAAATAATCCCCCTTACAAATTGAAAGGAATACAAAAATGCTGCTTACCTTCCACAACAAGGTCTCCTTTACACAAGAATGGGATTCCAGGTCTGTTCGTGGACTGTGTCCACTTGCCTGGCAGTATCTCTTCAGCTATGTCCCACCATGCTGCTGTTGGTCCTCAGAGCTCCACAGCCCCAGCGTTTGTCAGAAGCAACAGGCAAAACACATTGGAAGTGAAAGCCCATGAAATCTCTCTTTACGGTAAGTACTCCAGAGGGGGCAACAGAACTAAGAAGGTGGACAGGTCAGTATTGCAGTGTTCTTCCTCTTATCCTGACAACAACACAGCTGACTTTGCCACCAAACTGTGCTATTTAGTTTTCATTCATAACCATGACAGATTTGGCAACAACCTGTTCCTCCAGATCAATGGTACAGCCATGGGCACCCATGTACCCATGTTGGAGCAACATTTACTAGACTCCCACCCACTCATACCTTTCTTATACCTGCATTACATTGATGACATTTTTTATTGTCTGGACACACAGTAAATAAGCCCTGGACACATTCCACCAGGCATTCAATGACTTTCAACCCACCATTAACCTGACAATGATCCAATCTATGCAAGAAATAAATTTTCTGGACACTACTGTAAAAGTACACAATGGACACATGGTTGACACCTTATACTGGAAACCTACTGACAAACATGCCTCCAGCTACCATTCTTTTTTTTGTATAAATAATCTTTATTTGTTAATCTTTTTAATCCATTACAACAAATATTTTTTATATTTCCAACACGCCCTCCCTCCCTCCCCCCCCCCTTTACTCCTAGTCTCTTCCCCGCAGCCATGGGCACAAAGTCTTAATCTTCCACTGAATGTCCGTCCTTCCTTCTATTGCTGTCCATTTTAGGTAGGTCTTCCATCTGGTCGTAATTTCCTTGGTTTTCTCATCCCATGTTGTCATCTTGTTAAGTACCGCCACGATGTCTGACTGTATAAATTCAAACAAATAATTGTGCCAGATTTCTACTGTCCATTTACTTTTGTCCTTCCAACCCAAAGTAATGACCGCCTTACCCACCAATACCATAGCCTTGACTAAATTTTGCATACTCCTGTCTATTATCCGGCCACCCATTGTACTTACCAACATCAGATTAAACTCTAATGTTATATTGCATACTTTTTTGATTATTTCAATAATTTTGTTCCAAAAAATCTTTACTTCCGGGCATTCCCACCACATATGAGCATACCACCCTTTAGAAAGTTTACAATGCCAGCATAGCGGACTCAGTCCTGGAATCATATTAGCTAATTGTGCTGGGGTCTTATACCATTTTGTAAGAAATTTATATTCAAGTTCTTTAAATTTGGTTACTTTGATTTCTTCTATTCCTTTCTTAATCTTTTCCACTGACCTCTCTGATATCCTGCCCTCCTGGCTCCATCTCCTCTGTAAATACGCTACTATTTTTTCCATATTTATTATCATCATTCTATATATTTTCCCTACCAAACCCTTTTTCTGCTTTGCCATGTCTTTGTATAATACTTCCATTGGCATGTCTATCCAAAAATCTTCATTTTCACTAATCTTTTTTACTGTCTTGTATAGCCCAGCTACTTTTAACCAGTATTGTTTTCCTATTTCTTCTGTTATTTCCTATAAGGATTTAAGAATTCCACTTCGAAACATGTCTTCCACTCTGCAATAACCTTTAAGATTTAACCTTTCCCACCAATTAGTTTCTTGCACTTCCTCATTGACAGTTTCCAGGGGTGCCCATCTAGAAACTCTTCCTAACTACTGTGGGTGCCATTTCTTCCAGACCTCTAATGAAGCTCTTCTAGGGCCTATTGTTAATTGTAAGTCTTTGTTCGTAACTTTAGAAAAAATGCCTGATCTCCCAATTATTTATTTCATTCTCAAAATTGACCCACTTCTGAGTCTTTTCCTCACCTATTTCCAATAGTGGTTTTAGTTGGAAGGCTTCATAATAAATATTTAGGTCCGGAATTCCCCAACCAAATTCTGATTTATGATTATATATTATTCGCTTATGGAATCTGCAATTTTTACTATTGAATATCCATTCTCTTAATGCTCTATTCCATTGTTCAATTTTATTTTTCCTTGTTCCCAAAGGCAACGTTTGAAATAGGTATGTTAACTTTGGTACCCAAAACATTTTAACAGTTCTTATTCTAGATGATATCCCTAACGTTTTATTTTTCTATCTTTTCATGTATCTCTCTATTTTTTTCCATATTTTATCATAGTTATCCTTTATCATTTTATCAATATTTTTATGCAGAACTATACTTAAATATTTATATCCCCCAGAGAGCACTGCGATCAGGGACAAAAAATCTGTTGTCCGCCCCTGGCCCAAAAGAAGCCAGGCTATGTGTAACGAGATCCAGGGCTTTTTCGGTGGCAGCGCCAGAACTTTGGAACACCCTCCCAGAAGCTATAAGGGCCCTGCGGGATTTATCTGCGTTCCGCAGGGCCTGTAAGACCGAACTGTTTAAACAGGCTTTTGTGATCTAACTGAAAAAGGGCTGCCACCGGACACCGGTGGGTCTGATCATAGTTAAGAAGTCAATATCGCCTATACTGGATCGAAATAGCGCTATAGAATGGTTTTAAAGTTGATATGTAAATTATGGTTTTATATGTTTTATTGGATTAATTGTTTTATAATAATAATAATAATAATAATAATAATAATAATAAATTTTATTTGTACCCCGCCCTCCCCCGCCGAAGCAGGCTCAGGGCGGCTAACAATATGATGACCAATGGTACATTAATTAAAACAGTAATAAACCACATAGTGACCAATGGTACATTAATAAAACAATTACATTAAGAACATTAAAATTAAGCATTAATTAACCTTAAAAACCAGTTAGAACAATTAACTAAAACAAACTATAACACTATCATTGACGCTATTCTAGTTAGTGCTGATGGCAGATTTTCTTCGTTGTAAAATTATAATTCAGCTGTTCATAAAAGCTAATTTAAAAAGGGTGGTCTTGCAGGCCCTGCGGAACTGATCAAGGTTTATAATGTTGTAAGCTGCCCTGAGTCCGCTTGCGGAGAGGGCGGGATATAAATGAAAAGTAATAAATAAATAAATATATATATATATATATTTCTTAACCCCCAATCCTATTTTCGTTGACCTATTTATCTCTTGCCTTTCTTTTCTATTGACATTGAAATAAATAATTTCTGATTTTGCCAAATTAACCCCTAGCCCCAAACACTTTTCAAAGTCTTCTAGGATAATCTTAATTTCTTTAACCCCCTCTTTAGGATTAGTCATAATTACAATAATATCATCTGCAAAAAGGTTAAGCTTCATCTCTTCGTTACCTTTTTTATAGCCCTCTATTCTACCCGAATTTCTAATCCGTTCCGCTAGTTGTTCCATTGCTATTATGAATAAGAGAGGAGATAGAGGACAACCCTGTCTTACTCCTCCTTGTATAGGAAATACTTGTGTATAGTTGTTATTCACCCTTACTTTCGTATTCCCTCCTTTATAGTTCTCCTGAAGTCCCTGTAGGAACCTTTTCCCTATCCCAATTTTCCTCAATATTTGCCATAGAAATTCATGAGATAGAGTATCAAAAGCTTTGTAAATGTCTAGTTTTAATAATCCTATTGTTTCCTTCTGACCATGATATAGGACATTAAGTCTATTTCTAATGGGGTGTGTGATGTTTCTACCCTTAATGAACCCATATTGGTCCTCTTTGATGATTGTCGAAATGACCTTCTGAAGTCTATTAGCCAATATTTTTGCGAAAATCTTATAGTCTTGATTTAATAGACTTATTGGTCTGTATGACCCTACCTCTTCCGGGACCTTTTGAGGTTTTAGGATTAATATTATTTCTGTTTCCCTCCTTGTATCTGGGGCATTCTTTCCTCCTAACATTTCATTGAAAACTGCTTGCATTTCAGGTGCAATAATTTCAATCATTTCTTTATAGAATTCACCTGTTAAACCATCTAGCCCTGGTGATTTGCCTTTTTTAAAACCTTTTATTACATCCTTTATTTCCTGGACTGAAATATCGCCTTCTAATGCTTCGATCCTCTCTTTCTAAAAAGACAGACTAATTGACTCCTGGAACTCCTTTATGGGCTCTTCCTTACACAATTTTTTATAAAAATTCTCAAAGGCCTTAATAATTTCCTTGGGGTTTTGTTGAGTTTTTGTTAATTTTTATACTTCTAACCTTCTGTTTTGCTTTTTTAGTCTTCAAATAATTCACCAATCATTTTGCCGTATTAATACTATTTCTCTGAAAATCGTTCCTTACCATAATTTTCTTTTTCCATATTGTAGCTATGTCTAATGCCTCCAGCTATTTTTGGATCTCTTTTATTTTGTTCTGTTTTGCAGGGTAATATTTTATCATTTGTTTCTTTTGTAACTTCTCCAATTCCTGAAATTTGGCTTGTCTTTTGTTGTACCATTCTCTTTTCATCCTCTTTTCGCTCTTTATACAATGCCCCCTTATTACCGCTTTGGCAGCATCCCATAATATATTAGTGGGAACTGTTCCTCTATTTTCCTTAAAATATAAATTTATCTGTGTTTACATAAAGTTTCTATCCTCTTCTTTTGCCATTATTAAATTATTATATCTCCAGGGTCTATTTGTTATTGGTAAATTTAACTCTAACTCAATACTTATAGGAGCATGGTCAGATATCCAGATTGGAAAGGTTATAATTTCTTTTATAGACATATTGTTATTCTTTTCCAGGATTATGTAATCTATGCATGACGCCGTTTTATGCCTACTAGAAATGTGTGTGGGTTTAGGTCTAGAACTTGTAAATTCATGTGCCTCTTTCAATCCCCATTCTCCCAACTTAATATTTTTATTCTTTGTTATGTCCATGTTAAAGTCCCCTGCAACTATTAATTCCCCCTCTGAGAATTGCTGAATCTTTTTGAAGACCTTAATTAGAAAATTCTTTTGTTTTTTGTTTGGTGCGTAAATATTCACTAGGGTAACTCGTTTACCTTCCATTGTAAACTTAGCTAATAGGTATCTACCTTCCTTATCCATTAATGTTTCGGTATCCTCTATTGTTAAGTTCTTATGGATCAAGGTTGCCACCACCCCTGGCCTTGGAAGTCCCTCTAGCTTCTGCTAAGACCTGCCAATATGGATCTTTTATTAACGGTGTTCTATCTTTTTTTTAATGTGTCTCTTGCAGACACATCAAATCTATCTTTTGTTCTCTAGCTAATTTAGTTAACCTATAGCTCTTCAGATTTGATGTTAACCCATTTACATTCAGTGAAAGTAATCTTAATGATCTATCCATTTTCTTTATTTTTTTTCCTCATTGGCCTCCCTGGCTGTGGGTGTTTATCTATATATATTAGAAGATGCCTTCCCTTCCCCCCCTTCCCTGTGGATGAGACAAAAATGTGGTTGAAAGCATCATCCCGTCTCCCACCTTCCAGAGTGTATGCATCCCTAATCTCCCCCTACATATCATTCCATATAATTAGCTCATTAAACTCTTGTATACTTCCCTTTATGAGATATCCTCAAGAGAAGCTGTCTTTCGCCTTTTATCGAGCCTGCTTGATGCTCCTTCTCCTGGATCGTCAGGTGACGCTATGGTTTCCTCTTCTCTATGTGTACTCAAGTCATCTGTGGCAAGTCCCAATCTTCTCAAAAGTTCTTCTGCTTTCTTGGGGTTTCTACCTATCATCCTCTTCCCATCTTTAAATATTATTATTGTAGATGGGTACACCCATGAAAATTTTACTTTTTTGTCATATAGTTTTTTCCCATAAGGTCTCATTAGGTTTTTCTGTTTAATAGTCTCTTGGCAGAAGTCTTCTCTCACCCAGACCTTATTGCCTCTGAAGGACAAATCCTTCTTCTTTTTAAAAGTTTTATAAACTTCTTGCTGTAGCTTCTCACTTGTAAGTTTAATAATAACATCCCTTGGAGCCCCTCCCTCTCCTGTCTATGGGCTCTTTCAATTTCTTGAGGCTGAACCTTAACTCCTTCTTCTTCAATCCACTCTCTCAGCGTTCCCTCTAGAAGCATATTATTTATCTCTTCAGTAATTCCTGAAAATATGAGGTTAGCTCTCCTGTTCCTGTCTGAAATCATTGCCAGCTGGCTAGATAACTAATCTATTTTTTGTTTATTTTTGCTTGCAAGTTCCTTGGCTGAATTAGCCATCTGAGTTGTAATTCTAAGCTCTTCAGCAATACTCGACTCTGCTTCATTTACTGTTTTAATTTCTTCCGATAGCTGCCCCAGTGAAGCTGTTACGATATTTTGAAAAGCAGCCAGTTGCTCAGATAACTCCCTAATGGTCTTCGCCATCCTCACACTTTACTATACCTAATGAGAGCTTGTATTCGCTCAGGGCGTTGCCTCCTTAGAAGAGTAAAAAATAATTGTTTTCTTACCCTTGGAACGCTGAGAAAAGGCTTCTTTCAGTCACCAAATACTCCTACAGCACTTCCTTCTTACTATTAGCCTTGAGGACAGACTTATCTCAATTTATTTGAGCTTTTAGCAAATTATGCTGAGGAGAGAACAGGCCAGCTGTCGGCTATCTTCAGCGCATGCGTAAAACTCTCCAGCTACCATCCTAAGCGTACCAAATGATCCCTTGTATATGGCCAGGCTGCATCTGCTTCAATCCTACAGACAGAGATTCGCATCTGAGGGATCTACAGCAAACCTTTTGGGAATCAAAATATCCACCTGATGAAGTCAGGAGACAGATCAACAAAGCCAGAATGGTACCCAGAAAAAATCTGTCCCAAGACAGACCCAAAAGAGACAATAACGTAACACCACTAGTGGTCATATATAGTTCTCAACTCAAAACAGTTCAATGCATCATCAACTACTTTCAACCTCTACTAGACAATGACAACTCTCTTTCACAAGTACAAGGGGGGCAAACTTTTTTTTGTGCACAGACAACCCCCCCCCCTTCAATTTCAAACAACTCCTCACCCACAATAATGCAATATCTAATTTGAACATGGACACTGGTACCAGAGCTTGCAATGAACCCAAATGCCAACTTTGCTGCCACATACACACAGACAACACAATCACTGGACCTTACTACATCAAATACATCATCTCAGGCTTATTCACATGCTCATCTTCTAACATTGTATACGCCATTAAATGCCAACAATGCCCTTCAGATCTCTACGTAAGGCAAACAGGACAAACCCTACATTACCAATAAATGGACACAAATCTGTCATCAGGAATCATAAAACTGAGAAATCTGTAAAGCAATTCTGCCTTCCAGGACATTCAATTGGTGACCTCAAAGTAGCTGTTTTATTGCAAAGGACCTTCAAGAACAGAATGGAAATTGCTGAATTACAAATTATTACAGCACTTGGAAAAAAACCCAGGACTTAATAGTGATATTGATTTCTTATTTAACTACATATGCTAAACTCATTCAGTCCTTACAATGTATTTTCGTCAAGAAGGGCTATACATCCTCTGTATTTTAGTATATTCTTTAGAAGAGTATATTAGTATAGTTTTAAGAACATAAGAGAAGCCATGTTGGATCAGGCCAATGGCCCATCCAGTCCAACACATACATATATGTATGTATATATGTATGTATACACACACACACACACATAGGGTGGCCAGACCGTCCCGGGCACCCGGGAATGTCCTGGTTCTGGCCCCCTATTCCCGCCTCCCAGGCTGGCTATACCGGGACGCGCAGGGACACTCCTTCCCTCACTCGCCGCCTTCCCCGCCCGTGCGCGGGGCCCGGCGGCAGTGGCGGAGGCCGGGGAGGCGGCGGAGAGGCCGGCGCTGGTCGCTGGAGGCCCTCCAGAGACTCTGGAGGGCCTCCAGCGACCAGCGCCGACCAGCGGAGGCCGCGGAGAGGCGGGCGCTGGTCCCTGGAGGCCCTCCAGAGTCTCTGGAGGGCCTCCAGCGACCAGCGCCGACCAGCGGAGGCCGTGGAGAGGCCGGCGCTGGTCCCTGGAGGCCCTCCAGAGACTCTGGAGGGCCTCCAGCGACCAGCGCCGACCAGCCGAGGCCGCGGAGAGGCCGGCGCTGGTCCCCGGAGGCCGTCCAGAGACCAGCGGAGGCCCTCCCCGGCCTCCGCAGCCGCCGACAGCCCCGCCAGCAGCACCAGCCGCCGGGAGGAGCGGCCGCCACCCGCCCTGGATGAAGGTAAGCAGGGAGGGAGGGGGCCGAAAATGGGGGGGGCAGCTGGCAAGAGGGGGCGGCCTTCCTTCCTTCCTTCCTTCATTCATTCCTCCCTTCCCTCCCTCCCTCCCTTCTCCCTTCCTTCCCTCCCTCCTTCCTTCCTCCCTTCCCTCCCTCCCTCCCTCCCTCCTCTCTTCCTTCCCTCCCTCCCTCCTTAATTCCTCCCTCCTTCCTTTCTTCCTTCCTCCCTCCTTCCTTCCCTCCCTCCTTCTTTCCTTCCTTCCCTCCTCCCTTCCCTCCCTCCCTCCTTCCTCCCTCCTTCCTTTCTTCCTTCCTCCCTCCTTCCCTCCTTCCTTCCCTCCCTCCCTCCCTCCCTCCCTTCCTTCCTTCCCTCCCTCCTTCCTTTCTTCCTTTCTTCCTTCCTTCCCTCCCTCCTTCCTTCCCTCCCTCCTTCCTTTCTTCCTTCCCTCCTTCCCTCCCTCTTCCCTTCCTTCCCGCCCTCCCTCCTTCCCTACCTCCCTCCACCCTTCCTTCCTTCCCTCCCTCCCTCCTTCCTTTCTTCCTTCCTTCCCTCCCTCCCTCCTTCCTTCCTTCCCTCCTTCCCTCCTCCCGTCCTTCCCTCCCTCCCTCCTTCCTTCCTTCCTCCCTCCTTCCTTCCTTCCTTCCTTCCTTCCTTCCTTCCTTCCTTCCTTCCTTCCTTCCTTCCTTCCTTCCTTCCTTCCTTCCTTCCTTCCTTCCCTCCCTCCTTACTCCCTCCTTCCCTCCTTCCTTCCTTCCCTCCCTCCCTCCTTCCCTCCCTCCCTCCCCCCTCCCTCCCTGTTTTGGTGGTTTGATATATGGTTACTTTTGCATTTATTGGCATTTGCATTTATTGGCAATAGCTTGTGTAATACAGCATTTTGACTTTTTTTTTTTTGCCATATAGATAGGGTGATCATTTTCCTATACTACTTGTGCTTTGCGTATTTTTCAAGTGCTTGTGTATTTATGTACATTGTTTTCATTGACTAAGGAGGTATCTGGTATTTTCTGGTTGCTGACCTAGCCAGACAGCACAGGAGACCAGCAGAGAATATCTCCCCTGTTTCCCTCCCTCCCTCCCTCCCTCCCTTCCTTCCTTCCTTCCTTGGCTCTCAAATATCCGATGTTCATGTCTTGCAGCTCTCAAACATCTGACCTTTATTCTGTGTTGCTCTTTTGTTAAGCAACTCTGGCCACCCCTGGAGTAGACAATACTGACTTTGGTGGACCCAAGCACTGATTCAGTGTAAGGGAGCTTTGTGTTTGTGTCTTCTGGTGCAATTTTGTTCTCAAATCCTGTATTTACTTCATCAGTATATGGGATAAGGCACTTTCTCAACTGTGCTGCATAATGCAGCCTATTTATTTTGTCCTGTTTGCTCTGTTGGCTCTATCTGCGCCACCTTCATCACTTTCGGGGTGTGGATCCCCCAGTGGGGTGGTCTCCCGACTCCCTCCGCTGGCTGTTTCTGATAGCCCTGCGCCCCCTCTTTCATTTGATATGTGTCCCGTGCGGGTGCCACCCTCCCGCCGGGAGATGCCGCAAAATGAGCCCCCTTGAGGCTTATGGCGGCAGGGCTCGGGGGAAGCGAGCTAGACTGCTGTTCCTTTGAGGGGTTATAGAGTGTTTCGAGCCCGTCCCTGTGGCATTGGTCCCATCGTTGTGGGGCCCAGGGGGCCAGTGCAGCGGCACGCTGAAGCAGCCTGTCGGTCACTTCCGGGTTCCTGTCCTGCATCTCGACCTGTGTTATTAGTGACAGGCTGCTTCGGCGTGCCGCTGCACTGGCCCCCTGGGCCCCACAACGATGGGACCGATGCCACAGGGACGGGCTCGAAACACTCTATAACCCCTCAAAGGAACAGCAGTCTAGCTCGCTTCCCCCGAGCCCTGCCGCCATAAGCCTCAAGGGGGCTCATTTTGCGGCATCTCCCGGCAGGAGGGTGGCACCCGCACGGGACACATATCAAATGAAAGAGGGGGCGCAGGGCTATCAGAAACAGCCAGCGGAGGGAGTCGGGAGACCACCCCACTGGGGGGATCCACACCCCGAAAGTGATGAAGGTGGCGCAGATAGAGCCAACAGAGCAAACAGGACAAAATAAATAGGCTGCATTATGCAGCACAGTCTCACTGGAATCTCACTGGAATCTGACTGGCTTCTCAGCATGGAACCCGTTTTCTCTAGTCTTCTCACTTTGAAAAAAGTAAAAAAAGAGTTTCATTTAACTTTACTTCCCCCTTTCCCTCTCTATAAATAATTTTTGTGTTTCCGGCGGTGATATTTGGGGGATTTTTGGGGACGTCACAGGAAGTGCTGTGAAGTCACTTCCTGTTTCCGGCAGTGGCATTTCGGGGAAATGATGTCATTTGGGGGGGAAATGATGTCACAGGAAGTGATGTCACTTCCTGCTTCCGGCAGGTGGTGCGGGGGGAATGATGTCACAGGAAGTGATGTCACTTCCTGTTTCCGGCAGGTGGCGCGGGGAAATGATGTCACAGGAAGTGATGTCACTTCCTGTTTCCGGCGGTGGCGTGACATCGCCGGAAGTGACGTCACTTCCTGTTTCCGGCAGAGCACACGTGCACCCCTACCTTCCCCCCAAAAAAGGTGTCCCTGGCTGGCCTTCAGACACTATGGCCACCCTACACACACACACACACATATATATATACACACTTTGGCTAATAGCCACTGATGGACCTCTGCTCCATATTTTTATCTAAACCCCTCTTGAAGCTGGCTATGCTTATAGTCGCCACCACCTCCTGTGGCAGCGAATTCCACATGTTAATCACCCTTTGGGTGAAGAATTACTTCCTTTTATCCGTTTTAACCCGACTGCTCAGCAATTTCATCAAATGCCCACGAGTTCTTGTATTGTGAGAAAGGGAGAAAAGTACTTCCTTCTCTACTTTCTCCATCCCATGCATAATCTTGTAAACTCTGTCATGTCACCCCGCAGTCAACGTTTCTCCAAGCTAAAGAGCCCCAAGCGTTTTAACCTTTCTTCATGGGGAAAGTGTTCCAAACCTTTAATCATTCTAGTTGCCCTTTTCTGCACTTTTTCCAATGCTATAATATCCTTTTTGAGTGACCAGAATTGTACACAGTATTCCAAGTGAGTCCACACCATCGATTTATACAGGGGCATTATGATACTGGCTGATTTGTTTTCAATTCCCTTCCTAATAATTCCCAGCATGGTGTTGGACTTTTTTATTGCAATCGCACACTGTCTTGACATTTTCAGTGAGTTCTCTACCACTACCCCAAGATCTCTCTCTTGGTCAGTCTCTGCCAGTCCACAACCCATCAACTTGTATTTGTAGCTGGGATTTTTGGCCCCAATGTGCATTACTTTGCACTTGGTCACATTGAACCTCATCTGCCATGTTGATGCCCACTCACCCAGCCTCAACAGATCCCTTTGGAGTGCCTCACAATCCTCTCTGGTTCTCACCACCCTGAACAATTTAGTGTCATCTGCAAACTTAGCAACTTCACTGCTTACTCCCAACTCCAAATCATTTGTGAACAAGTTAAAGAGTATGGGACCCAGTATTGAGCTCTGCGGCACCCCACTGCTTACTGTCCTCCACTGTGAAGACTGCCCGTTTATACTCACTCTCTGCTTCCTATTAATGAGCCAGTTTTTGATCCACAAGAGGACCTGTCCTTTTACTCCATGACTCTCGAGCTTACTAAGGAGCCTTTGATGAGGAACTTTATCAAAAGCTTTCTGGAAGTCAAGGTAAACAACACCTATTGGGTCTACTTTGTCCACATGTTTGTTTACCCCCTCAAAGAAATGTAACAGGTTAGTGAGGCAAGATCTTCCCTTACAGAACCCATGCTGAGTCTTCCTCAATAACTCTTGTTCATCAATGTGCCTACTCATTCTGTCCTTGATAATGCTTTCTACCAACTTTCCCGGTATTGAAGTCAGACTGACTGGCCTGTAATTTCCCGGATCTCCTCTGGAACCCTTTTTAAAGATGGGGGTGACATTTGCTACCTTCCAGTCCTCAGGAATGGAGGCAGATTTCAATGAAAGATTACATATTTTTGTCAGGAGATCCACAAGTTCAACTTTGAGTTCTTTTAGAACTCTTGGATGTATGCCATCCGGACCTGGTGACTTATTAGTTTTTATTTTGTCTATCAGTTGTAGGACCTCCTCTCTTGTCACCTCGATCTGACTCCTTCCAAAATAAGTGGTTCTGGAGCAGGCAAACACTTCTCATCTTCCACAGTGAAGATGTAGGCAAAAAATGCATTCAGCTTCTCAGCCATTTCCCTATCCTCCCTCAGTAATCCTTTTACCCCTTGGTCATCCAAGGGCCCCACTGCCTCCCTGGCTGGTTTCCTGCTTCTAATTTTTGCAATGTAATGCAATGCAAATTGGAATATATTTCTCTGACATAACACTGCACCCCATGCCAAATGGGGAAAATGCTGTTAGTTATCTCCATGCTTGAGAGGAAACAAATGGAGTGTAATAACCAAGTCCCCATTAAACTCTTAACTTCCCACAATTAGGAAGGATACTTTTACACATTTATCTCCTATTTTGACATATTTATTGCTTCGCTGTTCCCCCTCTGTTGACTGTATGAACTTAAGCTTGCTATTTCTGTTTTGTTTTCACATATCTTAAAATATCTTCATCATGCTGCACCCTAGTTTGTTGTTCAGCCTCTATAAGTTTGAATGGTTTTCTTCCATTTAATTGTATCTTAAAGTGTGCATGCTCATGAAAACTCATAACTTGAATAAAACTTCGTTGGTCTTAAAGGTGCCACCGGACTCAAGCTTTGTTCTGCCGCTTCAGACCAACACAGGTGCCTACCTGGATTTATCATCCTTCCTCTAATCTATTCTGCTGCTGTCTCTTCTGTCCCAGAATTTAAATCTCAAGGACTTCCATCTAGCTGCAAGCCCTTCCTCTTCTTGCCTTTGCTCCCTCTCTCCCGACATCCATGAAAGTGACATGCCCTCTCAGAAACTCTGTTGATCTTACAGAGCTTACCGATGCTTTTCCTATCACAGTATGGATTTTTAACAATAAAAAACATCCATTTCTTTTCTAAAGAAACAAGCTTCACATAGATTTTATTCTAAAAGCAGCCTGAACACAGCCAGGTCCTACAAATAAAAGTTCCCAGCGCCCCAGTGCATTGGGGTCCAATCAATTGATTGATAGGGGTCCACTACTCAGGGTTGATCAGGCTGATCCAGGTAAGGTTGCCAGCTCCAAGTTGGAAAACTCCTGGAGATTTCAAAATGGAGCCTGGGGAGAACAGGGACCTCAGTGGGGAATAATGCCATTGAGCTTATCCTCCAAAGCAGCTGTTTTCTTCAAGGAAACTGACACCTGTAGTTTGGAGATGAGCTGTAATTCAAGGGGATACCCAGGTCCCTCCTGCAGGCTGGCATCCTTAGGACACCTCTTTCTGTAGTACCACTCAGTACAACTCAAGTGGCAGGATCAAAGCCAGGCTCTGCTGCAGCAAGCAAAGGCTTCTCGCTTGCTGCTGCTCCAAAACATTGTCCTACCCATGGAAAATTCCCAGTGATCTAAATGGTCAGAGAACCCCCCAAAAACCCTGTATATTTGTTTATTTGAAACAGTTTATGCAATATTTCCAACTGATCAGGGTCCTCATGTTGGCATACATAAAAACATTAAAACAATTTTTAAAACATTTTCAACTCAAAAAATAATTAACAAACAATAATGAAACCAGGGAGGAGAGACCATAACAGTTTTGAGAAGTATGCCGAATGAAACAACAAAGTCTTCACCTGTCAGCATAAGACGCCGATAGAGGGAGACAGACAAATTTCCCCAGGGAGGGAGTTCCAGAGTTTTGGTACCATGATCACCATGGGTTACCATATGGTTGCCAACTTCTGATCAGAAAATTCCTGGATATCTGGGGGTGGAACCTGAGAAGAGAGGAATTTGGGGAGGGGGGGGAACCTCAGCAGATAATAATGCCACAGACTTGGTCCTCCAAAGGAGCCATTTTCTCCATGGGGATTGATCTCTGGAGATCAGCTGCAATTCCAGGGGATCTCCAGGCCCTAATTGGAAGCTGAAAATCTGTCTACCTTCCAATGGGGGAGGTGGAGTGTGCACTCATTCACTTTGCAAATGAAACTGATACTGCAGCACTTGTCTTAAATGTAATGTGAGAGTTACTCAACACATACACAAAGAAAAATCATATGTACATTTTATGCTCAGTGTAAGCACATTCACTGTAACATATACAGGGCTACAGCACCATGCTCAAAGGCACTTGCTTCATATCTGAAGGAGCAGCACCCAGCATGGAAGAGGATAGTGATAAATGGCTGTGGCTAAAGACAGGGTGGTGCTACAAGATCAGCAATGCCTATAAAGCATTTGGGTTTGCTTGGTTTTTCACACCACTGACTCAAAGATGTCAAATTGCAGCATTTTTACAGGGATGAATATATGGCCATTGCAGAACTGGAGGGGGAGGTCTTTTCCATAATAGAATTTAAACTATCATAACTTTTAAAATATTTTACTGTGAACGCTGATAGCGCTCATAAATGTCTCATCAGCAAACAGATTATTGAAAAGCAGCAAAGGAACATATTAAACCTTTCAAGATGAGGCCCATAGCCTCATTTATCTTGCTTAGGTCAGTGAACAGTTGTATTTCTCTGCAAATAACCCAGCAATATTAAATTCTGGTTGACACAACTAGTACCAATAATACATTGCTATTTCTCTGCTTTCCTGACAGTTTCAAAACTCCTTGGACAGAACAACTGGAGAAGAACCTACAATTACAAAAAAAGTTTGCTTTAAAATAAAATAAGTACTTGAGAGGGGGATGGCCAGCTACAGCCTTTAGCAACCCTGCCTAATTTTTAAAAAAAATTTAGGAGATTCGTAGATTTGCCCACAATTTCATTTGTAAGGAAAAAGAAACACTTTTCAATATTCATAAAAGACATGAGAAATTCCATCCTATCTTCTAACAATCACATGTGGGTACATCTGTAGATACTTAAATCTGCAGATCAGATCCCACACTGACAGAAAACACATAGTTCAGCAAATTAGATGTACTCACAAGATTGTAGAAAAATCTGATAATTTAAAGAAACTAGTGGGGGGGGGGTTAAATCCCTCCCCAAACTATCATGTTTTGTGCATGTACAGATAACAAAACTGGACAATGCCAGTCTCCAGGCAACCTTCTCCTCCACAGTTGCCCTTCCTAATGAGCAGACTGTACCTGTGGCTCCTGGGGACTTGGCTTGCACCAGCGCAGCTCCTGATGGCACAGCTGAAGTGGCCCCCAGGGCCTGGGAAAGTCAAGGCAGGGCAGCAGCCTAAGCTCTGTCCTAGCCAGTGGAGGGGGACCAGCTGGGGTGGGTGCTAAACACAAGGAGTGTTGTGGGGAGAGCTGGAGAGGGAGAAGATTGACAGAGAAGGGGTGGTGGAGAAATACACAGGGGTGAAGGATGACAGGGGGAATAAGTTCCTTGTGGTCGTGGGTCCCTCCCCACCTGTCAATGTATATTTTGTTTCTGATATAATACTCCTAATGTGCCTGGGCAGCGAAGCTCTGAGAGCGAGCAGAGAATAAGTGCTATAAGGGTGAGGTTTGGTTTTCTAAGCAGCTGGGGAAGTTGCTGAGAATTTCTGAGTTTGTGTGACTGCTGAAAATTCTGAGTTTGTGGTTGCTGGGGAACAGCTGTCTGTTTGGTTTGAGTGGGCCGAAGGTCATTGAAGGTGATTGTTGCTGATTGATTAGGAGTGGCTGTGTTCCCCACCCTCTTTGCTTATTAAGCTGCACGTTGCCAGAGGCTGAGCACATTTCAGAGAGCTCTGAGAGACAGCAGAGAAGCTCTGAGAGAGAGCAGAGAATAAGTGCTATGAGGGTGAGGTTTGGCTTTCTAAGCAGTTGGGGAAGTTGCTGAGAATTTCTGAGTTTGTGTGACTGCTGAAAATTCCAAGTTTGTGGTTGCTGGGGAACTGCTGTCTGTTTGGTTTGAGTGGGCTGAAGTTTTATTGATTAGGAGTGGCTATGTTCCCCACCCTCTTTGCATTATTAAGCTGTGCCTTGCCAGAGGCTGAGCACATTTCAGAGAGCTCTGAGAGAGAGCAGAGAAGAAGTGCTACAAGGGTGAGGTTTGGCTTTATAAGCAGCTGGGGAAGTTGCTGAGAATTTCTGAGTTTGTGTGATTGCTGAAAATTCTGAGTTTGTGGTTGCTGGGGAACTGCTATCTGTTTGGTTTGAGTGGGCTGAAGGTGATTGATTGGGAATAGCTGTATTCCCCACCCTCTTTGCATTATTCAGCTGCGCCTTGCCAGAGCTACGAGCCTTTGGCGCGAGCTGAAGGCAAGAGCTAAAGGACTTTTGGCCTATGGCTCTTAGCCTGGGGGCTCTGTAAGGACCAGGAACCCAGATCCCTATTTTCTTGTGTTCCCAATAAGGTAAGTAGACCCTCCAGAAGGGGAGCCATATAAACAAACAGGATTTAAAAGGGGACTGCATATTTTTGAAAAAAGCTATCATGAAGGTAGAATGCCAGCAGAGGGGTGGGGGCTTTCCAGTGTTTTGCACTGAGTGTCACATGTATGACTATCTGCCCACAGGACAAAAGTCTTGGGTGTGTGCTCAATGCAAGGAGCTCCTGGTACTCAGGGAACGAGTTCGTACCCTTGAGGCCGAGGTGACTGACCTGGAGAAGCAGAGACAGTCTGTTAGGCATTCTGAGAAGACTCTCGGGGATGTATTAGATGAGCCCCACTCTGAATGTGGCAGCCTCGTTGCTGCCAGGGAGCATGAGGGTCAAGAGGGAACAGGGCACTGGGCTGAGGATAAGGGGAATGCACCCTCAGTAAGGACCTCTTCTTCAGTTGGTGAGCGGGTATCTTTTCATGCCAAGGAACCATCCCTGGGCAGAGGGGGGGCGGTCTTGGTAGTTGGTGATTTGATCCTTAGGCAAGTAGACAGCTGGGTGGCAAAACCGCATACTGACCGTATGATGGCTTGCCTGCCTGGTGCGAAGGTAGCGGACATTACATGTGTTGTAGATAGGCTGACAGACAATGCTGGGGAGGAGCCAGTGGCCGTGGTGTATGTTGGCACCAACGATGTGGGGAAATGCAGTCGTGAGGTCTTGGAGGAAAAATTTAGGCTGCTAGCTAGGAAACTTAACGCCAGAACCTTCAAGATAGCTTTCTCAGAAGTGCTACCTGTTCCATGTGCAGGGCTGGAGAGACAGGCACAAATTAGAAGTCTCAATGTGTGGATGAAACGATGATGTAGGGAGGAAGGGTTTAAGTTTGTTAGGCATTGGGATGCTTTCTGGAACCAGCGGGAGCTGTACAAAAGCGACAGTCTCCACTTGTCCCCAGATGGAACCAAGCCGCTGGCGCTTAAAATCAAAAAGGTGGCAGAGGAGTTTTTAAACTAAATCTTGGGGGAAAGCCAACAGGAGATGAAATGTCTCTGGTTCGGGAGTACTCATCTCAAAGGGATGAAGGGTTAGCTCTTACTTTTCTACTAGGTAATGGATTAGAGTTGTCCACTGAGACGGTGACAAACAGTATGGACTGTCTGCCAAAGTCTCAAGGCAGCAGGAGGAAGGTTGTGGGCCTAACTAGCCTGGGAAATTATAGATGTTTGTATACAAATGCTAGAAGTGTTTGAAGTAAAATTGGTGAGTTGGAATGTTTAGTGTTGGGGGGAAACAAAGACATCGTGGGAATTTCAGAAACTTGGTGGAATGAGGAGAATCAGTGGGACACGGTGATTCCTGGATATAATTATATCGGAAGGATAGGGAGGGAAGGGTTGGAGGTTGGGTGGCTCAGTATGTCAGAGAGGGTATATAGTCCAGTAAGACTGAGGTCAAAGAATTAGATTCCCTTCTAGAAATGCTTTGGGTCGAAATAGAGGGCCCAAAAGGAAATTTAAGTATGGGAGTTTGTTATCGCCTACCAAATCAAAAAATAGAGGACGATTATAATATGATGGAAGGATTAAAGATAGTGACTAAACGTAAAAACTGTGTTGTAATAGGTGATTTTAACTACCCGCAGATTGATTGGGTCAATATGTGTTCAGGTCAAGAGAAAGAGACTGAGTTTCTAGATGCTCTCAATGACTGTGCTATTGAGCAGATGGTCACAGAACCTATCAGGAGTAGGGTGATCCTGGATTTGGTCCTAAGTAATGCCCAAGACTTGGTGAGAGATGTAAAAGTGATCACATCGCTTGGGAGCAGTGACCATAACGTTATTGATTTCACCATTTGTATAAATAGGGAGTTGCCCCAAAAGACCAGCACAACCACATTTAACTTTAAAAGGGGTAAATACTCTGAGATGAGGAAACTGAAAGGAAAGGTAAATACAGTCAAAACCCTTGGGGAAGCTTGGAGGCTATTTAAATCTACAATCCTAGAAGCTCAGATAAAATATATACCACAAGTTAGGAAAGGCACAAACAGGTTTAAGAGAAAGCTTGCATCGTTAACAAACAAAGTAATGGAAGCTGTAAAAGGTAAGAAGGACTCCTTTAAGTGGTGGAAAGCTAGTGCAAGTGAGATTAATAAAAGGGAACACAGGCTGTGGCAAATCAAATGCAAGACTGTGATCAGGCAGGCAAAAAGGGACTATGAGGAGCATATTGCAAAAAAACATAAAGACCAACAATAAAAATTTCTTCAAATATATTAGAAGCAGGAAACCAGCCAGGGAGGCAGTGGGGCCCTTGGATGACCAAGGGGTCAAAGGATTACTGGAGGAGGATAGGGAAATGGCTGAGAAGCTGAATGCATTTTTTGCCTCCGTCTTCACTGTGGAAGACGAGAAGTGTTTGCCTGCTCCAGAACCACTAATTTTGGAAGGGGTGTTGAAAGACCTGTGTCAGATTGAGGTGACAAGAGAGGAGGTCCTACAACTGATTGATGAATTAAAAACTAATAAGTCACCAGGTCTGGATGGCATACATCCAAGAGTTCTGAAAGAACTCAAAGTTGAACTTATGGTCTCCTGACAAAAATATGTAATCTTTCATTGAAATCTGCCTCCATTCCTGAGGACTGGCAGGCAGCAAATGTCACCCCCATCTTTAAAAAGGGTTCCAGAGGAGATCCGGGAAATTACAGGCCAGTCAGTCTGACTTCAATACCGGGAAAGTTGGTAGAAAGCATTATCAAGGACAGAATGAGTAGGCATATTGATGAACACGAGTTATTGAGGAATACTCAGCATGGGTTCTGTAAGGGAAGATCTTGCCTCACTAACCTATTACATTTCTTTGAGGGGGTGAACAAACATGTGGACAAAGAAGACCCATTAGATGTTATTTACCTTGACTTCCAGAAAGCTTTTGATAAAGTTCCTCATCAAAGGCTCCTTAGTAAGCTCGAGAGTCATGGAGTAAAAGGACAGGTCCTCTTGTGGATCAAAAACTGGCTCATTAATAGGAAGCAGAGAGTGAGTATAAATGGGCAATCTTCACAGTGGAAGATGGTAAGCAGCAGCGTGCCGCATGGTTCAGTACTGGGTCCCATGCTCTTTAACTTGTTCATTAATGATCTGGAGTTGGGAGTAAGCAGTGAAGTGGCCAAGTTTGCAATGACACTAAATTGTTCAGGGAGCATTGTGAGGCACTCCAAAGGGATCTGTTGAGGCTGGGTAAGTGGGTGTCAACATGGCAGATGAGGTTCAATTTGGCCAAGTGCAAAGTAATGCACATTGGGGCCAAGAATCCCAGCTACAAATACAAGTTGATGGGTTGTGAACTGGCAGAGACTGACCAAGAGAGAGATCTTGGGGTCGTGGTAGATAACTCACTGAAAATGTCAAGACAGTGTGCGATTGCAATAAAAAAGGCCAACGCCATGCTGGGAATTATTAGGAAGGGAATTGAAAACAAATCAGCCAGTATCATAATGCCACTGTATAATGGTGCAGTCTCATTTGGAGTACTGTGTACAATTCTGGTCACCGCACCTCAAAAAGCATATTATAGCATTGGAAAAAGTGCAGAAAAGAGCAACTAGAATGATTAAAGGTTTGGAACACTTTCCCTATGAAGAAAGGTTAAAACGCTTGGAGTTCTTTAGCTTGGAGAAATGTCAAGTGCGGGGTGACATGATAGAGGTTTACAAGACAATGCATGGGATGGAGAGGGTAGAGAAAGAAGTCCTTTTCTCCCTTTCTCACAATACAAGAACTCGTGGGCGTTCAATGAAATTGCTGAGCAGACAGGTTAAAACGGATAAATGGAAGTACTTCTTCACCCAAAGGGTGATTAACATGTGGAATTCACTGCCACAGGAGGTGGTGGCGGCTACAAGCATAGCCAGCTTCAAGAGGGGATTGGATAAAAATATGGAGCAGAGGTCCATCAGTGGCTATTAGCCACAGTGTGTGTGTGTGTGTAGGCCACTGTGTGATACAGAGTGTTGGACTGGATGGGCCATTGGCAGGATCCAACATGACTTCTCTTATGTTCTTATGACTACCTAAAACTGTTCCTGCTAGATGAATCCAACTCTTATATAGGAAAGGAAGACCTATTGCAGCAAAATACACTTCTGGTCTCTGGATCACTGTCTAGTATACAGTAAGAGTACAGAGGGTGGCTGCCCCATTCCAGATTATTGGCCACACATTGGATTTAAAGGTATCCTGCTGCTCATGGAAGGATTGTTTTTGTGAATGGAATAACTTTACATCCAGCCTCCTTGTTTAGATCCAATTCATAATTTCTATTTTGTATTATTTCTATGAGGTTTATAAATTTATTCTAACTAAAATTAAGGTGTGGAATTCACTGCCACAAATGTAGTGATTGCCCCTAGTTTAGATATATTTTAAAGGGGACAGAAATGTTCATAGAAGAAAGGTTTATCATTGGCTTAGGTCAAACCTTCTTTGGAGGCTTTTAAGCAGAGGCTAGATGGCCATCTGACAACAATGAAGATTCTGTGATTTTAGGGAGAGGTTTTTGTGAATTTCCTGCATTGTGCAGGGGGTTGGACTAAATGACCCTGGAGGTCCCTTCCAACTCTATGATTCTAAGATGGGTAGCCATGTTATTCTGTCTGTAGCAGTAGCAAAGAGACTAACAACATTTTTGGCAGGATATGAGCTCACTTCTTTGCATCTTGTTCTGAAAAAGTGAGCAGTGACTCACGAAAGCTCATATCTTGCCACAAGTTCTGTTAGTCTTTAAGGTGCTACTGGACTCTTGCTGTTTTCTACTTATCATTGGCTATTAGCTATGACAGCTAAAGAAAGCCTCCAGAAGCAGTGTTCCTTTTTTCAACACCAATTTCTGGAGTGGAGGTGGGATGGTAATAGCAGGCATTTGCTTTTATTTTTTATTTGTTGGCTTCTGGGAGACTCAAGGCCCAACCTCATATTACAGTGTATGCAAGTCCTCCACAAGGACCTGCAGTCGTACTGCAGCTGAGAGTTCCCAATGGGAACTCCATTTAAAACTCTTGTCACAATCCAAACCAGACCCTTGGCTACTTTAAATAGCGATCCCACCAAGAATTTGCAATTGCAAACATGGCTGTGAATCTTCATGGCAGACTCATGTATACTATAAGGTGCAGTTTGCCCTCATAGTTGGCCACTGCAGGAAGGAATCTGGACTAGCCCATAATGTTTCTAATAAATATTATCAGAAATATTTACCAGAGAAGAATCCATGGTTGTCTTAGACTTTTCTGTTCTTGCCAGAGGACAAACTTGGGGGTACATCTTGCTAGAGTGGATCCAAAGGCATACCTGGACCCGGGATAGTAACAGAGTGGAACTCAGGCAAAACTAGTCATTGCTTCAAAGGAAGGAATTATGAAATGTCTCTTGCTCCCCAAAACCACAGGCACAGTCCTGTATGGTGTCGAAATGGTAAAAAGCAGCTGCACATTCCAGCCACAGTTCAGCACTTTTCCATCCTGTTGATTCCCCTGGAAGAAGCAAGCACATGCAATACCACTTATTCCTGGCAGAATGTGCCAAAAAAGTAGCTTCCACTTTTTACTTTTCTAAGTGCAGAGACAGATCAACGTCCCACTTTTTAAAAGGAAAGAGTGCCCAGCAACCTGCAAACCCAAAACAATGCAACCCACATTTATTCCAAAAACATCTTTTTAAGAACTCATTGCAGCAGAAGTGTTTCCCCCCCCCAGGGAAATTCCTGCAATTTTTATTTACCTGGGTTTCTCTTGTCATGTTATATTATTGCTGAGAGAGTTTTCAAAATGATTAGACTTCAGCTGTGCAAGGAATGATTCTTTTTATACTTATCTGAATTGATCGAGGGTCTCCCTGCCCCCCCCTTAGACTTGGGCTTTTCATTTAGATGTTGCACAAGCAATTTGGAAAGTCCACTATCCTGAGAGCTCCAGATAACATTTGGCAACAGTGAGTATTAATAGCCTTTAGGCTTTGTTGAAAATGTGTATTTGATGTGTACATAACGTGAAATATGTGCAAACATGAGTAGAAGTATAGAAATATGCTAACAGTAGTACTTGAACCCTGGATCACTGTAACCAGTCCATCCTTCTTTACACTTATGTTTTCTTCTCACCCTTTGCCAATTGCTCCATTCCAAAGTACATCCCTGATACGTAATTTTTAACAGAGAGGGTGGGTCATAACTTGTATTGAGCAAGAGCTGAAGTGCCTCCAGCGTTAACTTTCTCCCAGACCAGTAAAGATACAGGCAAAGGACTCTTTAGCCCTAAACTTTCCCCAGCATGAAAGGCAGCAGAGACTTTGGCAGGTCCCTCCCCTTATTACAGAGATCAATGATCAGACTTCCCAGTAATTGTTAAGGTTGGGAAAGAGTTGAAGGCTGAATCCAAGCATCATTTTTGTAGCTATCTTTTTTCTCTCACAGTGGCCAATAACAGTCTGAGCGGGGGATGATTTTGACAAGAGAGAGGCCATTTTGGATCAGGCCAATGACCCATCCAGTCCAACACTCTGTGTCACACAGTGGCCAAAAAAAACCAGGCGCCATCAGGTGGTCCATCAGTGGGGCCAGGACAGTAGAAGCCCCTCCACTGTGCCCCCCCAAGCACCAAGAATACAGAGCATCACTGCCCAAAAAATGATGGGGAAAACTACAGAGGGGAAAGGGGTTAAGACCCCCTTCCAGCAATGAAGCCTTTAACAAAAGCTGGGAGATCTACAGACATCTGATGTAATGTGTCGTGTGATCTTGAGTCACTCACATGAAGATGCAGGCAAAGACTGGCATGGTTGTCCATTCATTGAAGTCATCTGACAACCTCTTCCAGCCCCACAATCTCGAAGATTAGGTATGCAGCTATCAGGACAGGGCCTTTTCTGTTGTGGCACCAACTGTGAAATGCCTTCCCAAACATGCTTATCTGATACCTACCTTTATTTCATTGAGTTGCTAGATGAAAAATTGGTTTTAAAGGAATTCACTTTGCTCTCTTTAATTTTATAGCTTTAAGGTTGGTAGTACTGGTATTTTTAGTTGTGAAAGTGCTTCAATTGTCAACTGTTTTGCTCAGTTGGTTTGTCTTCATTTATGTTTGCGAGCCACCGACTCTTAAAGAAAGGCCCAGCTCCTAGAGACTAAGTGAGGGTCTCACCAAGTCACCTGCAACACTATTTGCATTTTACTCTTATTGCCAGGCCAGCTTTGATCACAAAAACCAAGGGAATGGGTCAAACTCAGTGACCAAAAGTAGAATGAGCTACAATCCTCTTTCCTAGCAGTCAGCCTCATTAAATAAAACGGGACTTGTTTCTGAGTAATTCAGGTCCCAAGGTGTGGAATGACAGCCCCCAGACTAGAATGATGATCCCTGGGACAGGAAGGAGTGGTTTTCTAGGGTGGTTTTGGCCTCCCAGACAACCCTTAAACTGGCCTACCAAGATGCAACACCCCTTTTATTCAGTAAGCTGAATCCCAGGAAGGATTGCATCCTCACTGTGGTTGCAGAGACTATATTAGACTCCTTCCCATGTTTTTCTTCAAAATTAGTCACAAGTAGGCACACATAGATTTGCAGTGGGCAGCTTTAATTAGCAGAGTTCATTAGCACAATGTGTAGAATCTCAAGGAAAGGCAGAGTTCAACCTTCCCCCCTTAGAAATCTCTTCTGTTTGCTTGCTTTAAAAAAAAATTGAGCTCTTAATAAAGGGACTTTCCAAGAAGATGTAATCACCAATAGAGGGCTGCAGTAGCAAGGAGAAACCCTCACTCTATGAGAGGCATGTACAAGTTGCTGCTGCCAAACCAGCTCTCCCCCAGATAGGATTGGCACAGGCGGCTGCCATGCTGAGCCACTGCTGAGCCACTGCCTGAGCCTCAGATAAGGTGGAAGCCAGTGTCCATTGCCATGAGCAGGCAGCCCAAGCCTCAAACAAGGTGGATGTGGCAGGAGCCTGCTTTTCATCTTATTTGCCTCCCCCCTCCCCCCAAAAAAGGAGGGCTTAAGACTCCCCTGATACCCCTGGGGCTCTCTTTTCTTTCTTTTCAATTGATGCAGTTAGCTTGTGACAAATATATATTTTTAATATAACCTGCTTTAAAATTTAAGTCTTAAGTAATTCCTCCAGCCACCACAATGAGCACTTTCTATCTCAATATCCTTTATATCCACAGAACTATACTTCTCTCCACTAGAAGCACTGGTAATGTGAGTTTAAGAGAATTGCTGGAGATTATTTTTTAAAAAAAATTTGCTCTTCAGATGCTAATTTTATTTTGTAAGTACTGACCCATCACACTCAGTTAAGTGACCTTTTTAATGGCTAGTCAACTTCTCCCATAATTTTTTTTTACCTCATTCTTCTTTTTAGAGGGAGGTCTGTTTAAAAGGATCACATACCACCAAGTGTTTTCCAGTGACTGAGCAAGCAATCATTGACACTGTTAAGAAGCGTGGGGGGGGGGGGGGGAATTGAAGGCGCTCTAGCCATAAGTCATCTAAGTTCTTACAATTATGGAGGATGCTTCTAAGCACTCATAAATTGTGCGTATCTGCACAGGGCTATGGAGATAGGGACTGTCTCCCTCTTTCATCTGAAGGTAGGACCTGTGGGTAACATAATGTCAGGGCAGACCTACACAGGGTGACACCATATCTGCAACTCTGCCTATCCTCTTCTATCACAAATATTTAAGTGTAACATTATTTCATTGTGCATTTCCCTGCTTAGCTTCCTTTCACTGACTGCTACTTGTGGAATGGGGAAGCTTGCAATAGCATATGAGTTGTGCCTTACTAAATGTTTTGGGAAAGAAAAATAAGGAACACAGGCATTCAACAGCAGCCATGCATTTACCATAATTTTTTATGGTAGATTTGCCTCTGTTAATTCACCTTGCCCATTCCCAAGAGAAAAAATGTGGAAGTGTCGTTATTTTTCAGTTTATAAATCCCATCCTTCCTCCAAGCAGCTCAGGATGCCACACTTTTCTTCACACCAACATTAGTGAGGAAGCTTAGAGAAAACCTCCAGTTCAGCACCCAACCTGCAAAAGAAACTGTGTGAAAACTGAAAGGCGGCATTTGTCCCAAGCTCACCCACTGAGATTTGTGACCAAAGAGGGATTTGACCCTGTGTCTTCACAGTCATAGAGTGTCTCCAACACGCTAATCACTTATAACAGACTTGCTTTTGTATGTCTTGCACAACCAGCCTCAGATTGTCAATGATCCCTAAAGATCCAGAAAGCAACTTTCCTTCATCATTCACACAGAGTTAAAAAATTGTAGTTGCAACAGCTGACCAGTCATCCCTTTAAGTCTGTTGGTGTTTTTATCAATGGGAAGCTAATATTTAGAAAATGGTCCCTAGAAAGCTGGGAATATGTCTGAATTTTTGAATGGCAGTTCTATCCGAACTTGTAGAAGGTGACTCTCTTCTGGTAGCTGGTAAGAGAGGACAGAGAGACAGCAGAAAAAAGCTATTGGAATGTCTAGCCCAATGGAGAGCAGGTAACTATCAATTCTGCTTCAGAAAACAACCCTAATGAAAAATATAGCTTTCATGATGACATTTGAAACCATGTGGGTTTTCTTAACAATTTTCCTTTTGCAAGCCTCAAGCTTTTATTTTCAAGACCCTTCTATAATCTCATAACAGCATTATTACTTTTTTCCCATTTTGATTAATATTTTCTAGTAAATCATCCCAAAAGCATGCAAATATGCTTGTGGAAGAAATTAGTGAGCAGTATCTTTCAAATCCACAATGATACATACCGTTGCTATGCTCAGAGTTTATGATGGGAGAAAAGTGAAAATTAGCTAGATGCTTTGCATGGACTTGTCGAAGAACAAATCGACATTTCTGTAGATAACAAAATGGAACATGTCCTCCATGTAGGAATACAAATGCCTTTTGCAACGTAAATCAGAGTTAATTATGCCTCCATTGATTTCTCAACTAGGAACTTCAAAGTTTTAACGCCACAGTTAAGAAGCTGCCAATAAGATCAGCCTCCTGTTTGTGATAATATGCCACAGTGTAAAAATGATGATTCCAAGTTGCAGGTTATGGAGGTTGTCTGCTGCTTTGAAAAGAAATCAAACAGAGATACGGGGCTGCTGATTCCAGTGGCAGCCATGCATCACTAGTAACACTTCATTTTGGCTCAAGGTTTGCCTCTGTTAACTCACCTAACTCATTCCCAAGAGAACTGTGGACTTCTGTGGCTTGAACAGGAACCTCTCACACAGAACAAGCTTCTTTCAAAACAAGAGGGAGTTTTAAAACTAGTTTGCAATATCTGTCCAGGGGCTGGGGAGGGATGAGTTGTTCAAATTCTAGAAAAGAAATCAGAAAGTATTTCTTTAAAACATTTTAATGCTACCTTTTCACTCAACTATGGCCTCCAAGAAAGTGATCAAAACCATTAAAGCCAGCCATAAATATACACACACATAATTAAAAACAACATACATATATAGGAAGGTCAGTGAGGGGATGCCAAACAAAACAGAGAAAGTCTTCACCTGGCAGGACAGCATTAGAGGGGAAAAGACAAATCTCCTTGGAGAGGTACTTCCATAGTTTTGATGTCATGAAAGTAGCAACTTACATCCTGTCCTGGGTGTTTGAGGTGAAGGGAGAGAATAGATGGGCTACCTCTACCCTGTCTTCCACTTGCTCTTTCCTCTCCCCATACATTTACTTCCCTTCATTGGCAAGAGCTTTGCATGACAGCAATCCTCGTGAGCTCTCAAGCTGAGAGAGATCTCCAGCTTCTCTCTCTCTTTTTCTTCTCCTGCCCACTCTCCTCAATACAATGTACTATAGATGATTAAAACTTAAAAGTTTTCACTGATAACACCAATCCTGAAAGTAAGAGGCACATTTCAGATTTCACAAACAATTGAGACTTTAAAAAACCTAACTCAGATAGAAAGAGCATCCCTCTTGACTGATTTCTACTCTCCTTTGCAAAATAAAATATCATTAAAGGAAAATGGCTTTAAACATGCCATACTCCAAAAGCAATTATACACTAAACATCCAATTCAAAAGGTCAATCCATTAATGCTAGAACATGTTTATAATTGCTGTAATGAACCTGACACTGGAAATAGATAAGAGGGGTTGTTTTCTTGCCCATCTATCATGTTGCTTCAAGTTAACTGTGTAAAAGCATATTCAAACATATTCATAGTCATATGTTCAGATGCATCCAAACTGGCTGAATGGTGAAGATATGTTTCTGCACATTATGAATTAAAGGGGGGTGGGGGGTTGAAATTGCTGGTTGTTCATTGATCTTTAGTGCATTTTTAATGTATCCACTGTCACCCTTCCCTCAGCAACTTTGTTTTTGACTTTAATGAGCTAAAGGGATGCTGCAATGCATTCTGGTGTCAGGTTCTCTCTCTCTCTCTCTCTCTCGGCTTGACTTCGCGAACGAAGATTTAAGAAAGGCGCAGTAGTCCACGTCTGCTGCAGGCTCGCTGGTGGCTGACAAGACCAATGTGGGACAGGCAGGTCCGGCCACAGCGGCTGCAGGGAAAAGTCTGATGTGGGGTTGATGCTGTCTTGGTCGTTCAGGGTGCTGCCGAAAAATGCTTTCGTCTCCGGGTCAGCATCAGGTGACCAATACCCTGAACCGCCTACATGCAGGATCGGGACTGCGGCTTCCAGTGGCATCTTCCACCTGCCGTTTCACCTCTTGCCCATCGCTGCAGGACTTGGTATGTTGTGAGTTGTGGATGTGGATACCCTTCAGGCCTGCACAGAGGAATTTTTAGGTGAAGCGCAGTGTGTGCAGTACTGGCTCCACCCTTTCACCACAGGGTCATCTGCCATAGCCCAGTAAGCCGGGACGCCGGCAGCGAGTCCTCCAGGTGGTAGATGTTACATTAACGAGCTCTGTCTGCCCGGGCTTGATGTTAGAGTTTTCCTTCTCTTGGCTGGCAAGGTTGGTGAGCCCAGCCTGCCCATCCGGTTATACCGCCGGACATTCGGTCGCACCATGACGTGGCAAACTCTGTGAAAACGGGGGGGACTAGCGAGAAGGTGTTGCCACGGATGCAGTAATGTAGGAGAGGCCATTGCAGTGACCATCTGCCAGGCATAGCCAGACAGTGACCATGCGGCGTTCACTACACCGGGAAACGAGAGGCGATGTATTGCGCATGCACTTTCCCTGGGGGGGCAGGACACCCAGAGGGAGCCCACCCCCCCACCTCCCCTCAGGTGCACTACATAGTAAAATATGTACTAAAACTTCCTCTACATACAAATCTGATTTATTAAAACCTTAATAATTACCACAAATTTGGTTATCATATGGCCTTCCTCTGGAAATCCCAGCCTCAAGCCCTAGCATCTCCACATACAGGATTTTCATGTCACAAATGCTGATAAACACCTTTCTTCTGCCTGAGAGCCTGAAGAGTTTCAGCCTGGCAGACAATGCTGAAGTCAATGGCAACACAGCCTCAGTACAAGACAATTCAATAGGTCCCCATCTTCTTTGCTGATTTCTGCAGGGTCTTTTACTTGCTGCTGAGTATCTGCACTGACACCTGGACAGAGTCAATATGACAATCATGCCCTAGACTGCAAACAGGCAGAAGCTGAAGAGCTGCAGAGTTCTTCATCATTCCAATGGCTGAGCTGTTCATCTATAATGATGCTATGATAAAAGCTCAGGAAGAGTCATAGAGTCAGACTAAGACCCAGCCAGTCCAGCAACTTATGTCTCTGAGAGGATGCCATCTGCCGCAGGGAAGGAAGATAGGTAGTAGTCTCTCACTACTGTTATCCACACAATCATTGTTCCAGAGATACATTGCCTCTGAACTTCAGAGCTTTATGTAGCAATCATGGCTAACAGCCATACTTAGACTTTTCCTGCTTGAATTTGGTAGTCTTTTAAAGCCACCTAAGTAACATCTTGTGAAAATGAATTTCATACTTTAATAATATGTTATGTAGAAAAGTACTTTTTTTATATGTTCAGGATCTACTGCCAATTCATTTCATTGGGTCAAACCAAGGTCTAGAAATATGGGCAGAACTTTCTGTCCAATTTATCTATACAATGAATAATGTTTTAAATCTCTGTCGTGCTATTTTACAAAAAAAGAGCCCCAAATGAGTTCGGTTAGGCTTTCCCCAGTGGGACATTGATCGTTTCAGTGTCTTTTATGTACCTCTTCTAGCTCTAAAATTTCCTTCAAGAGATAGTAACCAGAGCTGTACCTAGTATTCCAAATGCAACCACACCATAGATCTACAAGAGCATTTTGTTTGAAAAGGAAGTGACCCATTTGTTTCCTAGTAATCCCTCACACCAAGCTTATGAACATATGAAGCTGCCTTATACTGAATCAGACCCTCAATCCATCAAAGTCGGTCTTCTACTCAGACTGGCAGCAGCTCTCCTGGGTCTCAAGCTGAGGTTTTTCATGCCTATTTGCCTGGACCCTTTTTAGTTGGAGATGCCAGGGATTAAACCGGGGACCTTTTGCTTACCAAGCAGATGCTCTACCACTGAGCCACCGTCCCTCCCTAAAAAAAAAGCACTGTCACACACATCAAGCTGGCATTTTCTTTGAGCTATCCACTATAGTCCCAAGATCATTGCTAATTCAGACCTATATTACACCAGTAACATTGAACCTCATTTGCCACATTATTGTCCTACTTACCCAGTATCTGAGCTTTTCCCAAGCTGCTTTCCATTTTCACCAACCTGAACCATTTGGAGTCATCAGAACCTCTCCACTTCACTGTTCACTACCAATGACAGACTATTTATGGACAAATTCTTGTCCTAATACAGACACTTCTAAGCACCTGGAAAAAAATTATGGGTGGATTATTCTTCCTTCTTACAGCAATAGCTTCTTAGCATGAGCAATCAAGATGAAGATCAGAATTTGTCTTCCAACAAACAGAAACCTGTCCAGGACAGGCATATCCAATTAATCTAATGGTTGCATTCAACAGCTTTGCTGATCTTTCATACTTCTCACATTAAAAATCTACTGCAATGTTCAAAATTTAGGATGCAGGATGCATAAGGATTGCAACCAAGACTGCCAAGTAGACAGCCGCAATGCTGTTCTTCACTGATTTTACCTGTATTTGCCATCACAGTTTCTTTCAAAATTCCTCTCGGTGGGGCTGTAACTCTGAAGGCTTAATTATAGGTTACCTCATATCTACCCCTGGTCCATTGGAAATATTTTCCAAGTAGATGTGAACTGTGAGTTCCAACCTCAGAACTCAATTGCCAGGTCAGCAAGGCCCAATTGAGACTGGGACCAAAGCATGAGGGCGATTAGCACCCCATACTGTTTTCCTGCTCTGAAATGGCCTCAGGGTGCCAGTATTTGTCATGTGGAGGAAAACTTCATGTAGGCAGCATATCATCTGATGCACCTTTCATTCTCTCTCATGAACTCCATGCTATGCAAGCGTCTTCACAAGGGCTTCCAAGAAAACGTCTTCATACAGATGAGAAAGCTCAGCAATAGCAAGAGCTTGAGCTCAATTACATTGAACTGTTTCTGCGCCCATACCTCTTATTACAAGAACAGCGGGGCAGCTGCAAGATGGCCAGATGGGCAACTGCCAACCATAAGTGACCAAACATTTTGCCAGACTAATTAAACTAGCCTTAATGGTTAAGAGCCCTTTGAAATAGATTGTCTAAAAATTGCACTTCTAAAAATCTGTGCACTTTTTTAAAAAATGCACAGTAAAAAATGAAAAAGCTGAGATGGCAGGAGTGAGCCCATGCAAGTCAAAATATGTCAGATTTTAGAGCAAAGCTGTGTATACCAAGAGTCATGTGGCAATTAAAAGGTTACGAAGTCAGTTATGGCTTTAGCTTTTGGGAGCCAACCTGAGCCCATTGTGTCAGCTGGCCACCTTTATGTCACAATGAATTATCCTTTAAGATTCAAGATTCTATTGTTTTCCAGAGATTAACCAACACAAAAGGCCTGAAAAACATTAAGCATTTGGAAACTGAGAGATTTAGATCTATAAATTATGGGCTCTGGATCAGTGAACAGGCAGTGCAGTTTTCCACAAGTGTGCTAGGCCCCCTTATTGGCTGCTGTTCAGTATTTTAGAGTTGCCAAAACTTGTTGAACATAAGGGATGCCATATTGGATCAGGCCAATGGCCCATCCAGTCCAATACTCTGTGTCACACAGTGGCCAAAAGCCAGAGACCATCAGGAGGTCCAACAGCAGGACCAGCACTCCAGAAGCCACTGTGGCCTCCCAAGCACCAAGAATACAGAGCATAACTGCCCCAGAGACAGTATTCCATCTATACTTTGTAGCTAATAGCCACTGATGGACCTCTGCTCCACGTTTATTCCAATCCTCTCTTGAAGCTCTCAATGCTTGTAGCTGCTGCCACCACAGGGGAGGGACGGTGGCTCAGTGGTAGAGCATTTGCTTGGGAAGCAGAAGGTCCCAGGTTCAATCCCTGGCATCTCCAAAAAAAGGGTCCAGGCAAATAGGCGTGAAAAACCTCAATTCGAGACCCTGGAGAGCCGCTGCTAGTCTGAGAAGACAATACTGACTTTGATGGACCAAAGGTCTGATTCAGTATAAGGCAGCTTCATATGTTCATATGTTCATGTTCCTGCGCCAAAGAATTCCACATGTATTAATTACTTTTTGGATGAAGAAATACTTCCGTTTATCTTTTCTAAGATGTTGCTTTGTACTTACCTGTAAATCAAATGTTCTGACTGAAGAGAAAATCACTATGATTCCTTTGCTGTAGACTGGTCATTATTAAGTGAAGGACAAGCTAATCACCAAGAACGTAAGCAATGCCTTATTAGATTAGGAGCCCTTTAGTTCTCCATACGTTCTCCAACAGTGGTCAATCAAATGCCTCTGGACAGTTCAAAAGTAAGGCTAGGTCTTGTCAAGTCTGCTTCAACTCTGGTCAAGTCTGTATTCTATCTTTGGTTCAGGGGAAAGCATTCTGGGTAAAAGCCACACTGTATACCAATGCTGCTAGCTCAACTTCTTCTTTCCCCCCTCCCTTCCGTTGTTATGTAGCTTTGCTTTGAAATGGGAATATGTGAAAGAGATTATAGTGCCTTCTCAGGCTGGGCACCGGGGGAGGTTTTCGCCCAAGGCCAACAGGCCTGAGAACGAATTTGTAACATCAATGTGTGAATGTGCCCTGCATAGTACCCCCTCCCTAAAGAATCCCTTTGAAGTATACCTTATATGATTACACTTTACTGTATGATTTTCAGTCTTTCAATCTCTTAGCAGTCGAGAACAATGATATCAATAAACTAGAAACTTTTTATCAAGAAGGTCTCGTTATTGAATCAGCCGACTTGACATTTTGAAAGACTCCCCTTCGAAGTTTAACCTTTCCGGCAACTTTAAAGCCTTATGGCTTAGCAGATTCCGGACAACGGAGAACTTCCCATCAACGTGGACCTGGAAGGGGCAGAGGCGCCATGGCACGTCCTCGACTCCAGGAGAGCCGCGGAGTCCCCCCCCCCCCAGTTCCAGCTGGTGATCACACCCCGGCAGTATCAACCGCGGACCTCTACCACCATCATGGAACAGGCCCCGATCCGCCGGAAAGCCATCCTGACTCGCCACACCAAGCAAGTCCGGATCGCCGGAGCAGAAGCTGCCAACCCGGGTCCCATTGAGTCGGGGGAGGCGGACAGCATCATCGTTGTCCAGGTCCCAGAGGACGAGAACATGGGTGCTGAGTGCAGAGGGGCTGAGAGCGGAGAACCGAGGCCCAAAGACATGCAAGATGAAGACTATCAGATGTTTCACTCAATGGTCCGACGGGAGGTCGACGGAGCGATACGGAGCCTGAAGGATGAGATGCACACCCTGACGGCTCAACTGGGGAGGGCGCTGAGGGTGACCGGGTCCCGGCGGCAGCAACCCACCCAGCCGGTGACCCGAGGCCGCCCAAGCCAACCGGCCCAGGCGGCAGCCCCTAAAAGAGGCACAGCTCCCCAGATACCGGCGGCCCCCCAGGCACCGGCGGCTCCCCGCGACGCAGGCAGAGGGCAAGAGCTGGATGCGACCTTCGACGGGGATCCGGAGGAGGTGAACTACTTCACCATTCAAGCAAACAGCTTTATGTACTATTGGGGGAATGCCTTCCCAGATGAGTTTAGCAGGGTAGACTACCTGGGCTCGAAGCTGAGAGGGGCGGCCAAGCGTTGGTATGTGAGCCTTTGCGAAACTATGAGCCCTGACCTGGACTATGTGCACACCTTCCTTCAAGCCTTGTTAACCCAGTATGAAGACCCTCTGCAGGAGACCCGCGCGCTGGCGGCCCTCCGTAACATGCAACAAGGGTCCCGTTCCATCCGCAAGTATGCGGCGGATTTCCAGGCGAACGCGGCCAGAGTCCGGGGCTGGAGCGAGCTAATGAAGATCGAGCATTTCTCTAATGGACTGAACGCCAGCATCCTGGATCGGGCCCTCACCCTAGCGAGCCCAGACACCCTGGTGGGGTGGATCCAGCTGGCGGGAGAAGTAGAGATTAACCTGAAGAGAGTGGTGATGCTACCCAACATCAGTTGGGGAAGAGTCAGACAAGGGGCGCCCCGGGAAAAGCCAAACCCCCAAAACCCAAGAGGCCACCCGCAGCGGTGCCCGTGGGGCCCCGCCGATGCTTCCGGTGCGGGGACCCGAACCACCTTGCCTCCAGCTGCCCGCAGCCGGCCCCCACCCGGGCCCCCCTGCCGACAGCGAAGCCAAGTACACCGGGGCCGAAGAAGGTGACCGGCCGCCTTAAGGATGCGGCAAAAAGCAGCACGGTGGTGCCGGAAGAACCACTGGACGAGGAGATGCTGCTCTCCGTGGAGCTGGCCGACCTAGCCTGGGCCGAGGAACCGGCAGGAAACGAGTCCGGCCTGCTCTGAACGGTGCCAAACAGCAGGTCGAGCGGGAAGAGGCACCACTAACGGTGAGAGTAACGGGACGATTGTACTTTGTCACAGTGAAACTTTTAAACCCCAAACTGAGGAGGTTCCTGCAAATTCGGGCCCTAATAGACTCGGGGTGCAACCGAGAATTGATTTCCCCTAAGGTAGTGGAAGCCCTGGGGCTGGAGAGCTCGCCGCTACCTCACCCCATGCTGTTTGAGCAAATGGACGGGTCCGTGATGTGCGGAGAGCCGTGCACCCGGGAAACGCAGGCCTGCCCCATGGGGATCGAGGAGCACTGGGACCACGAGATCTTTGTCATTGCCCCCTCGTGCTCCTACCCGGTGGTATTGAGGGTGGGCTGGCTGGAAAAGCACGAGCCCCTAATCCGGTGGAGAGCCCAGACAATTAGGTTTCTGGACCCCCTGTGTAGAAACCACCTGTGGGACACGGCATGGGGCCGGCGGGCTCCCGTGGCCAAGGAGAGGGTGTGCGTGTCGGTAGAGGAGGCGCACCCCATCCCAAGTGCCTACCGCAATCTGATGGGGGTGTTTAGTGAGCAAGAAGCCAACCAGTTGCCCCCCCATCGGAGCACAGACTGTGCCATAGAACTAATCCCAGGGGAGAGCTTGCCAAAAGCCAAACTCTACCAGATGGGGTGGGCCGAGAAGAAGGAACTGCACAAGTTCTTAGACCAAAACCTGGAGCGGGGATTCATTAGACCAGCCACGGCCCCCCACGCCACCCCCGTGCTGTTCTGCAAGAAGAAGGACGGCTCGCTTAGACTTTCCACAGATTTTCGCGGGATAAACGCGATCTCGATGTCCAATGCCTACCCCATCCCCCTCATCCGGGACTTATTGAACAGTGTCCGGGGGGAAATTTTTACCAAGTTGGACTTGAGAGACGCGTACTTCCGAGTGCGCATCAAGGTGGGGGATGAATGGAAAACGGCGTTTAACACCCTGATGGGCCAGTTCGAGTACCTGGTCATGCCGTTTGGGTTGCAGGGGGCGCCAGGGGTGTTCATGAATTTCATAAATGATGTGCTCTGAAAATTTCTGTATAAGGGGGTGGTGGTGTACCTGGATGGCATCATTATTTACTCACAAGATGAACAGTCCCATGTGAAGCTGGTGAGGGAGGTGCTTAGCACCTTGCTGGAGCACCAACTGTACGCTAAGCTATCCAAGTGTGAGTTTCACCGGACTGAGCTAGACTATTTGGGCTTCCGGGTGTTGGGTCAGGGGTTGGCCATGGATCCCGCTAAAGTACAGGCAGTGCTCGAGTGGGCCCCCCCCCCCCCGAGGACACAGACAGCTCCAATCTTTTCTCGGGTTCGCAAATTTCTACAGGGCATTCATAGAGGGGTTCGCCCAGATCGCCCTGCCCCTGACCGAGCTCCTAAAGATGAAAGGAAAGGGGCTGGAAGCCAAGCGGCCGGGAGCCCAGTTAAACTGGACTCCTAAGTGTCAGGCGGCCTTTGACCAGCTAAAGCGCCTGTTCACTAGCGAACCGGTACTAAGCCACCCTTACGAGCAAAGGGCCTTCATGGTTCAATGCGATGCCTCTGACATGGCCGTAGGAGCCATTCTCATGCAGAGGGACGGGGAAGGGAAACTACGGCCATGCGCTTATATCTCCCGAAAATTCTCAGATGACCAAAGGAACTGGTCAGTCTGGGACAAGGAGGCGTTCGCAGTCATGTTTGCCCTGAAAACCTGGAGGTCTTGGTTAGAGGGGGCCAAGGTGCCGTTCGAAGTGTGGACCGACCACAAAAATCTAGAAGCCCTGATGGGGAAAAGAAGGCTGAGCGAGAAGCAGATCCGGTGGGCGAGCTTCTTTTCCAAATTCGATTTCACCCTGAGGCACATCCCGGGGACGAGGAACTTCTTGGCCGACACCCTCTCCCGCCTCCCGCAGCACGAGAGTCAGCGGGAAGAGGTGGTAGACTCTCTAATCTCACCCTCCCAAGTAGCGGCCATGGTCACCACCCGGTCTCAGAAAAGGAGGGAGCTGGAAGGGATCAGCCGTGAGCGGATCGCCACGGAAACCGAGCGGGAGGGAAAGGACCAGCCGGAAGGGGTGCTGAAGGGAAAGGACGGGCTCTGGTATAAGGGGGAGAAGCTGTACATTCCGGAGGGTCTCCGGAGGGAGATATTGCAGCTCTGCCACTCCTCCAAACTAGCTGGGCACTTTGGCTATGTAAAAACCCTGCACTTAGTCAACTGGCAGTTTTGGTGGCCGTCCCTGCGGAAGGACATGTCTGAATTTGTGACTGGCTGCCCTGTATGCATCATGGCCAAATGGAGGGGGGGGAACCGCTGGGGCTCCTACACCCAATAGAGACGGCTAAGCGACCCTGGTCGGTACTGTCGATGGATTTCATAGTGGAGCTCCCCCCCTCACGTGGAAAAACGGTAATTCTAGTGGTGGTGGACACATTCTCAAAGCAAGCCCACTTCATCCCGTGCGCTCAATTGCCCACAGCTAAAAAATTGACAGCCCTCTTCTTCGATCACGTGGTAAAATTACACTCGTTCCCAGATAAGGTCATCAGCGACCGCGGGCTGCAGTTCGTTGCCACCTTCTGGCGGGAGTTTTGTAAATTGGTGGGCATGGAGCAGGGTCTGAGTTCAGCCTACCACCCCCAAACGGATGGACAGACGGAGAGGGTAAACGGGGTCTTAGAGCAATACTTGAGGTGTTTCATAAATCAACGCCAGTCCGACTGGGTGGACCTCCTCCCCTTTGCAGAATATTGTTACAACATTGCGCACAGCTCCACCAAAGCCTCTCCCTTCGCCACAGTTTTTGGGTATGAGGGGAAACCAATCCCCCTCCTACCGGGGGGGAAAAGTCAGGAGGTCCCCTCAGCCTTTGAACAGTGGTGGCAAGGTCCGAGCCGGAGTTGGCCATCCATCCAAGAGAACCTAGAGGCTGCCAAAGAGACCTATAAAAGACAGTATGACAAGTCTCATGTCCCCGCTTGGGACTTCAAAGCTGGGGACTCTGTGTATCTATCAACCAAGAACCTACCTCTCTCTCAACCCTCCAGGAAACTGGCGTATAAGTTCCTGGGACCCTTTAAGATCAAAAGGGTCATTAACCCAGTGACTGTGGAATTAAATCTACCTCCTGCCCTTGGTAAAATACACCCTGTATTTCATTGCAGCCTGCTGCGTCGACACCCTGGCTCTTTGGACTGGCATCCTCCACCACCAGGATCCCCTCCTATTCGGAAGGGGGAACAGGGCCTTTCGGGCCACAAGGTCCAGGACTCTAAAAACCATCTGCCTCTCCCGCAGCCACAAGCGGTGGCGGGGGCTTAGGGGGGGCAGTATGTCAAGTCTGCTTCAACTCTGGTCAAGTCTGTATTCTATCTTTGGTTCAGGGGAAAGCATTCTGGGTAAAAGCCACACTGTATACCAATGCTGCTAGCTCAACCTCTCCTTTCCCCCCTCCCTTCCGTTGTTATGTAGCTTTGCTTTGAAATGGGAATATGTGAAAGAGATTATAGTGCCTTCTCAGGCTGGGCACCGGGGGAGGTTTTCGTCCAAGGCCAACAGGCCTGAGAATGAATTTGTAACATCAATATGTGAATGTGCCCTGCATAGTACCCCCTCCCTAAAGAATCCCTTTGAAGTATACCTTATATGATTACACTTTACTGTATGATCTTCAGTCTTTCAATCTCTTAGCAGTCGAGAACAATGATATCAATAAACTAGAAACTTTTTATCAAGAAGGTCTCGTTATTGAATCAGCTGACTTGACAGGTCTTCCGCTTGTGTTTGCCATCCACAGCATCTGAGGTACACTGCTTTTGTGGGTCCTTTTTTGCCACTATGGCTACAAGCAACTGATAGACTTGTTTTCCAAGAATTTGTCTAATCCTTTTTAAAAAGCCATGAGGTAGACAAAGTATGGTTTCCATGGAGGTGCTGCTGAAAACTGCCTTGCCTATAGATGTCTGCAGAGCAACAGTGTTTATAGCAGCTAGAGTGCTGGCCCTGGACTGGACAGAACCTAGGTTCATGTTCTTGCTTGCAATGAAACTCTTTCAGCCTAACCTACCTCACAAGGCTACTGTGAGGATAAAGTTGAGAGGAGAGCCATGTATGTCACTTTAAGTTCTCAGGAGGAAGGGTAGAATAACAATGCAAGAAATTGGTTTTGCAACTGGGAAAGCCAGTGGTAAGTTGCTGGAGTACACATGGAATCTTCTATTAGGTTAGGGTGGGGAGGCAGTTACTCACTTTCCTCCTGCATCAAGGGGAAGGAAGGAAGGAAGGAAGGAAGGAAGGAAGGAAGGAAGGAAGGAAGGAAGGAAGGAAGGAAGGAAGGAAGGAAGGAAGGAAGGAAGGAAGGATTTTGTAGCTTAGACATATTTTTAACACATACACACACAAAAAAAACCACCAAGTAGACAAGGAATGCTGGTCAACATGCAGTCTTTATTGACAGAGGATTTATTTTATATAATATCCATATATTTTGTTCATGTGAAGTTCAGCATTAAACTTCCAAGTTTCAGAACACAAAAATTCCAGCATATTCTTACTGAAGGGTACAACACATCATGTATTTAAATAATAATGCAAATAATAACAACACTGTCAGTGGTTTGTCAGCTTCACCATTCTGCATCTCCAATGGCTTTTGAAAAGACATAGTCCTTTCCCCCAAAGCACATGACTCCATCTTTCAGGTAGAACTTCCATCTGTTCTTGCTACGCTGAACCTGGTAAAAAGCCAAAGGCAAAGCCTATCAAAGTGACTTACTGGGAACTTCCATTCATGCAGATTAAAAGGCCCTACTAAAGAAGAGTTGCTTTCCTTTGTGAGTGATGGCCAACATAGTATTCAGACTTCAAATCAGGAACACTGCAAGGGCATGTACAAATTACATATATACAGGGCTGTGTTCTATAGACCAGGGGTGTCTAACTCATTTGTTATGAGGACCAGATAAATGAGACCCTGTCATGCCAGGCCATGTGTGCCATAAAATGTAATGCCAGGTAGCAGAGATATAAACTTTATAAAGGATACAACACAATTAAAGATTTTTTAAAAAACTTAAAATAAAACATGCTTAAAACATTAGCACTTGCTGGACTTAAAGGTGCTTTCTTTGTATCTCTCCCATGAGATCCAGGGAACTGGGCAAAGGAAGCTAAGACTCTTTCCCTCCTTCTCCAGGGGACCAGGGGGGTGAGCATCCTCAGCCAATAGAAGGAAGAGAGGCTTGGCTCAGTAACTCTGCTGTGTGATTGAGCAAGCCTTGCAAAGCAAGCTATGATGCAGAAGGAAGCAAGAGATTGAAAAAGCCTGGCAAAGCAAGCTATAATGCAGAAGAAAGCAAGAGAGAGGAAGAAAGAAGCAGATGACAGCCAGTTGCTCGGGGGTCTGATAGAGCCCAATGGGGGCCTGATTCGTTCCCCAGGCCACATGTTTGACACAACTGCTACAGACATTCCACTGATGGAAGAGAGAGAAAGGCTAATCTCACCTCCCCATTGTTGTTTCCTCTACATGGCTTTTTGTCTTCAAGTGTCCCATAACAATGTCTTTTCAGTGGACACAGGAGGATGCTGGGAGAAGGGTAATTCTCTCAGAATTTCCTGCCAGCAGAACATCCACAGGAAACAGCCAACAGAAGTTTTGTGCCAGTTTAAATGCCATGGCTTTCCCCAAAGACTCCTGGGAAAGACAATTCTCAGTTAAGAGATTCCTAGCTCTCCTTATGAGCTACAATTCCTCAGAGAAAGAAAATATTACTGGGCCTGCCTATTGGAGAGCTTAGGCATCACTAGACCTTTCTCCATCCAAGACTCTGGAATGTCATTGTCAGGCAGTGCGAACTCGAGAGACCAAAGGTCTTATAATGTAACTTTGTATGTTTAAATGACTCATAAAATTAGGGGAAACAGAAGGCACTCCCTACTAGTACCCTTTAAGGCTTACAAGGGTACTAGTAGGGAGTGGTACAAGGGTACTTCTAGGGAGTAACCCTCCACCTTTCCTAATTTTATGAGTTATTTGAACATACAAAGTTGGCATTATCAGACCTCTGGTCTCCTGAGCTCAGTACCATCCACTCTGTCTGATAATGACATTCCAGAATCTTGAATAGAGAAAGATCTTTCCTCAGCACATTTTACTAGAGATGTTTTCTAGTTCAAATGCAAATGATGGAAGATGGGACCTCTGCACAGAAAACATGTGCTTTGCCATTGAATTTCCAGCATTTACATGTGTAACAGAGTGCACAAGGCTTTTTGCAGGTGAGTTCTGTGAATGAAGCTCTTGCCATTTTTCCCTTTAAGAATCATGCCCCCCCCCCATTCTGACTGGGAGTGTGAGAGGAGGAGGGAATCAAGCATTTTCCTCCACATCATTTTCCTGATCTGAAATGGCCTAAAGCAACTCACTGTCATTTGCCTCAAAGAGCAGCTCTCTGGGGCCATTTCAGTTTGGGAAAACAGCATGTAGGCAAATGCATAATCTCCCCCCTCCCCATAAGAGGTTCTGAATGAAATGGAAGGAGCATGATTTCTAAGGGGGGGGATGCTGGGAGCCCCATTCACAGAAGCCCTTGTGTCTTGTGTAGTTGAGCTCCAGTTGGAGACAACTTGATTTTCTATTCTTGCATCCTTCAAAGCTTCCTGGTCGTAACCAACCGACACTTTCACCTAAAGGCTTGCTCACATGTTAATCGGGATTATCCAAGGCTGTTGACTCAAAACTGAGCATCTGATAGACTTCCTGAATCAATAAGCCTAGTTTACAGAACAAGAGAATCCCAGTATTTAGTCACATCATGTCATTGTTTCCTTTCACTGATGTCTGAAGCACCAGGGCTCAGTGTACCAGAAATATTGTGAAGAAATGCATTTTTTCTTTGGAGGTTTGAAACTAGCAAACTTTCACTCAGAGTTTTTAAAAAAAAAAAAAATCAGAGAACAGGTTGGGAAGGGGGAAAGCAGTTCAACTGCTTTCAAGACTTACCACAGTCCACCTTTATACAAATACTAATAGGTCTAGACAATGTGATGGTCAAGCTCACCCCGCCCCCTCCAAGTAGGTAACAGAGATTTGGAGGAATTAAATACTAGTGATACTTCAGGAAGGAAGGAACTTGACATCTCCGGGGGGGGGGGGGAATCTCTTTGACCCTTGCCTGACTTGGTCAGTGGGGCGGGGGGAGAGAAAAGGTGATAAAACTCAGGAGAATAAGGAGGAAGCTCTCTTTGGGTGCTGAGTAGGGGTGTGCAAAAAAAAAAATTCGGCATTACACGGATTCGGAAGTATACGAGGAAAAAAATTCAGAATCCCCGTATACTGCTGAATACCGCATTCGGAATAGCCGCATATACGGTAGATGCGCGGCTATTTCTGAATATACGGCCCTATTATACCCTATGGGCCATTGAAATCAATGGCAAATAGGGTATATTTGAAGCCGCCTGGAGGGGAGGGGGTTTGAGGGAGAGCCCCCAAATTTACAGGAGACCTGCAGGGGACTCTCCCCTCCAACCCCCCCCCCCAAGTCCCAAAAAGATTGGGCCAGGGGATCCCATTCCAGGGGCACTCAAAGAGGGTGCCCCTATTCCATCATTATACCCTATGGGCCATTGACATCAATGGCAACATAGGGCATAATTAGAGGCTACTGGGGGGGCAGGGGGTTTGAGGCAGACCTGGCTGCAGCAAACCCAGTTGCCAGCTCTCCAGTCCTGCCCCAAACAACACGGGGAGAGCTGGCCAACCACAACAAGCCTGCTGGTTCTGGGTCTCTCACCCAGGTGCCAGCTTCCCTGCCACAGAACACACAATCTACTCTATAAAAACAAGAAAGTGACCCAGCCCACACAGCCCATACACACCCTCGCCAACCCCCACACCAACTAGAGGTAATTAAAAAAAACCAAAACAAAACCAGCAGAATCACAAAAGGTCAAGTGTTAAAAAAGTGGCCTTTTCACCAACAAGAAAGCTCAGGCCAAATCAGTCAACAACAACACCCCCACCCCTAAAACCAGAACCAGGAAAAGGGGGACAAAAGTGGCCTTTTAAGCAATGAAAATTAGGCCAAACAGCACCCCAATAACCTGAAGATAAAAGCAACAGCAGCAGCACAACACAGCAGCAACAAATCAAACACTGAATACTTTTAACACAGTAAAAAAACTCAACTTTTAACAATACAGGAACTTTGCCAACCCCCCCCCCCCCAAAAAAAACCCCCTTCACCCTAACCCCAAGAAATCCAAGCCACCCAAATCAGGAGAAGTAAAAGGACACTGCACATTTAAAAGTCCTCTCACTAAATTAAGATATGGGCAAATTAGCAAAAAACCCCCACCCCAGGCCCCCACCCCCAGCAGAACCTAACCCCAACCCCAAATAGGCTACCCACCCAGTACTCACCCACCCAAATCTGGGCAAGTAAAGGGACTCTAGTCCTTTTACCAACAAAAACTAAAACAAGAACCCCAAAACTGTCTTACCTTGTCTTCTCTACTCCAGGGAAGTCTGGTAAGGCTGAGTGAGAGAGCAGCAGGCAGCAGCTGAAGCCAAGGGCCAGCCAGCAGCAGCACAATCTCTCTCACACCACCAACCCACATACACCAACACAGCAATGGAGGAGTCCAGCCAGGAAGACTCCTTAAAAAGTTTCTCTGGCCCTACAGAGAGCAATTTCAAAAAATAGCACTGCTCTCTGATTGGCCAGACAACAGTGCTTACTTGGATACCCAAGTAAGCAAAAGATCAAAATAACAACAATGTAGCTGATGGATGGGCCATCAGCTACACAACAGCCCTGCAAAGCATGCATTTGCAATGCATTTTGCAAATGCATGCTTTGGATTGGCTGCTGGGGCTCCCCTTCCCCCTCCCCCCCTCCCTGATCCCAGGAAGGCTATGGGAGAGGCAGGAAGAGGCCACTAAAGGCAGGAAAGTAGGCAAGCAGCTCCACTGAGGCTGCAGAAGCTACTTTTCTGCCTTTTCCATTGACAGCCGTATACTTCCGAATAGCTATTCGGCAGTATACGGTGAGCCGTATTCGGCTGCCGCATAATAGGCGGCAATGGGAATCGGCTACAGCCAATTCCGTATACAGCCGAATCAGTGTTGATTCGGCTGTATATACGGTTCGGCCGAACCGAATGCACACCCCTAGTGCTGAGTCCATCAGAGAAGACATAACTCTTAACTGAGATCTGCAGGAGGAGGCTATTAACCATGTGCTGACCTGAAGAGCTGAAAGAAGCTGCAAGATAATAGCCACTCTGTAGAGCTCTATAACATCCTAAACGAAGGCACGTGTCCTACATTTAACATCTAATAAGACATGTATAGAGACAGGGAAAGTGGAATTGCATTTTACCTATTTTTAATCCCTTGATCAATCTGGCAGTGTGCTAAAAGTATGCTTGTGAACATTTCCACTTTAATAAATACCTTTTAACTTTAGAAGCTGGTAGTGGTTCTCTGTACCACATAGATCTCCACCATCTAGGACACACTATTTTAAGAGGAACACCAGTGGAAGGTTGAAAGTTGGCAAATGGCTACTCCTCCGGGGGTGTACAAGGCAGTGAACTGTCCCCAGAGTCACCAGGAGCTGGGCAACAGGAGACACAGAGGCAAAGCCTCAGAACCTGTAATAGAAGTTGGTAGTCCTGACCCTCCCATTAGGCAATTCCTTGCAAAAGTCAGGTGGTAGCAGCCAAGAAAGAAAAGCCTCTCCAGGTGTTGGGAAAACCTTGGGAGACAGGCTGGAACAGGGCCTGCAGACCAGAGCAGTCCCATTCTGCCACAAATATTAACCATGTTGAGGGAAGGGTCTGGTGTTTTCCTTGGCCTGTCCGGGAGTTGTAGGTCGCCCCATGCCGTTCTTGTTCAATAAAGTTGCCCTGTTTGTTTACCCAATATACCGTGTTGTCTCGTTCTTCCGACTGGGGAGGGGGGGCAAATAGTGGGCACCCTGGGCAGTAATGACCATGTGATTTTGGAATTTACAGTCTTGGGAAAAAGAAAAGCTGTACATAGATGTATAGGTTAGACTTCAGGAAAGCAAATTATGCTGGGTAAAATCCCATGGTCAGAAATACTTAAGGAGAAGGGAGTTCGAGAGGGGTTTGTTGTTGTTCAGTCATGCAGTCGAGTTCAACTCTTTGCGACCCCATGGACCAAGGCACTCCAGACCCTCCTGTCTTTCACCATCCTCCAAAGTCCACTCAAATTTACGTTAGTTACATCAGTAACACTGTCCAGCCATCTCATCTTTTGCCATCTCCTCCTCTTGCCTTCTGTCTTTCCCAGCATCGGGGTCTTCTCCAGTGAGTGATCCCTTCTCATTTGGTGACCAAAGTATTTAAGCTTCATCTTCAGCATCTGACCTTCCAGGGAACAGTCAGGCTTAATTTCCCTTAGGACTGACTGATTTGATCTTCTTGCAGTCCAAGGGGTAGAAGTTTCTTAATAGCAAAATACTGAAGACACAATCACAATTGCTATGAGAAGAAAAAATGGGAGGAGTCTAAAGAATCCAAGGTGACTCCAAAAACAGCTCTCTAAATACGTGAGAAATAAAAAAGACTCATTTAGGAAATGGAAGGAGGATCTTATAACCAAGGATGAATATATGCAAATAAGCAGTGCTTGTAGAGAAAGAGTTAGGAACACTGAAGTTCAGTATGAGCTTAGGCTAGCAAGAGATGCTAAAAACAACAAAAAAGGGTTCTGCCAGAAGACTGGAGGCAGGCGAATGTTGTCTCCATCTTCAAGAAGGGGAAAAGAGGATTCAGATAACTACCAACCTGTCAGCTTGACTTCTATACCTGAAAAGTTTTAGAACAAATCATCAAACAGTCAGTCCTGGAACATTTAGAAAAGATGGCTGTGATTACTAACAGCCAGCATGGGTTTCTCAAGAGCCAGCATGGGTTTCTCATGTCAGGATAACCTGATCTCCTTTTTTGAAAAGGTTACTACACCTTGCTGAATCAGGGGAATGCTGTAGATACCATTTATCTTGATTTTGATAAGGTTTTGATAAGACTCCATATACAATTCTTGTTGATAAGGTGATAAAATGTGGTTTGGATCCTGTTATTGTTAGGTGGATCTGTAACTGTCTGACAGATTGCACCCAAAGAATGCTTGTTATTGGTTCCTCATCCTCTTGGACAGGAGTGACAAGTGGAGTGCCTCAAGGATCTGTCCTGAGACCTATTTTGATCAACCTGTTTTGTTCAACATATTTATAAATGAATTGGAGGAAGGAATAGAGGGAATGCTTATGAAATTTGCAGATGATACTAAATTGGGAGGGGTTGCAAGGACAGTAGAAGACAAAAGACAGGATACAAGATGATCTTGACAGGCTGGAAAAATGGGCTAAATTAAATAAAATGAACTTCAACAGGGATAAATGTAAAGTTCTGCATTTAGGTAGGAAAAATCCAATGCATCATTATAGGATGGGGAAGACTTTTCTTGGCAGTCTCTCTCAGCTTGACTTTGTGAACAAAGATTTAAGAAGGGTGCAGTAGTCCACGTCTGCTGCAGGCTCGCTGGTGGCTGACAAAACCAATGAGGGACAGGCAGATCCAGCCACAGTGGCTGCAGGGAAAAGTGACCGCAAGTAAGGATGCCTGTTGACCACGGCTAGCCAACTGGGGGGGGGGGCTAGGCCCCTCTCCGTGTGGAGCAAGCAGTGCTTTCCCTAGATAAGGCTGCTTGGTCGTTCAGGGTGCTGCCGAAAAATGCTTTAGTCTCCGAGTCAGCATCAGGCGACCAATACCCTGAACTGCCTACATGCAGGATCGGGATTGCGGCTTCCAGTGGCAGCTTCCACCTGCCGTTTCGCCCCTTGCCCATCGCTGCAGGACTTGGTGTGTTGTGGGTTGTGGATGCGGATATGCCCTTCAGGCCTGCGCAGAGGAATTTTTAGGTGAAGCACAGTGTGCGTGGTACTGGCTCCACCCTTTCACCTTGGGGTCATCTGCTATGGCCCAGTAAGCCGGGATGCCGGCAGTGAGTCCTCCAGGTGGTAGGAGCTCTATCTGCCTGGGTTTGATGTTAGAGTTTTCCTTCTCTTGGCTGGCAAGGTTGGTGAGCCCAGCCTGCCCATCCGGTTATACCGCCGGATATTCGGTCGCACCATGACATGGCAAACTGTGAGAAACGGGGGGGGGGGGGGGACCAGCGGGAAGGTGTTGCCACGGATGCAGTAATGCAGGAGAGGCCATTGCAGTGACCATCTGCCAGGCATAGCCGGACAGTGACCACGCGGCTCACTACACTGGGAAAGGAGAGGCGATGTACTGCGCATACACTTTCCCTGGGGGGGCAGGATACCCAAGAGGGAGCCCACCCACCCCTCCCCCTTTCTTGGCAGTAGTATGTGTGAAAAGGATCTAGGGGTCTTAGTGGACTGTACACTGAACATGAGTCAACAGTGTGATGTGGTGGCTTAAAAGGCAAATGCTATTTTAGGCTTTATCAGCAGAAGTATAGAGTCCAGATAAGTGATGGTATCACTTTACTCTGCTCTGGTTAGAGCTCACTTAGAGTATTTTGTTCAGTTATGGGCTCCACAATTTAAAAAGAATATAGACAAGCTGGAACATATCAAGAGGAGGGCAACCAAGATGGTGAGGGGTCTGGAGACCAGGTTCTATGAGGAAAGGCTGAAGGAGCTGGTTTACATTTAGCCTGGAGAAGAGATGACTGAGAGGTGATATCATCACCATTTTCAAGTATTTGAAAGGTTGTCATATAGAGGATAGTGCAGAATTGTTTTCTGTTGCCATAGAAGGTCAGACCAGAACCAACAGGGTTGAAATTAAGTCAAAAGAGTTTCCAGCTAAACATTAGGAAGAACTTCCTGGCAGAGCAGTTCCTCAGTGGAACAGGCTTCCTTGGAAGGTGCTGGGCTCTCCTTCCCTGAAGATTTTTAAGCAGAGGCTAGATGGCCATCTGACAGCAATGCTGATTCTATTAATTAGGTAGATCATGAGAGCGAGGGCAGGAGGGGTTGCATCAATGCTTAGTTCTTGTGGCCCTTTCTTATACTCCCAGGGAAATGTCGATTGACACTTCAGAGTCAGTCAGCAATTTTTCTCCAGTTTGACAAGGGATCCTGGAGGTTTTTGCCATCATCTGGGCATGGAGCAGGGGGTCACTGGGGATGTATGTATGGGGAGGGGGGGAGGTGTGAAATTCCTGCATCATGTGGGGGGTTGGACTAAATGACCCTGGAGGTCCCTTCCAACTCTATGACTCTATGGAATCCCACAGCATTTCATGTTAATGTGCTATAGCCACTTCCCCTTGTTTTTTAGCAGTCTGAATAGCCCAGCTTTAGCTTGACCTTGTCAGATCCTGGAACCTAAGCAAGGTCTGCCCTGGTTAGTATATGGATGGGAGACCACCAAGTCCAGGTTGATGATGCATGGGCAGGCAATGGCGAACCACCTCTGCTTATCTCTTACCCAGAATGCTCCGTGGGTGGCATTGCCATGAGTCTGTTGCAGTTTGTTGGCATATTCTTTTTTCCAATATTTTAGGCATATCACTAAAAAAAGGTACAGCAGCACACAGGGAGCTGCAGGTGGCTGCAGCTTCTTGTGGAGCATACACTGTGGCAGTCACAGGCTTGTGTCTATGTAATATCTTTTGATGAGATGGCAAGTTTTATTCTCATAGATGGCTGGAATTGAACAGTATTGAAGTTAACCTAGCAAATATTCTGTACTGTACCTTGTCATACTGACACAGAATTATATTGTCAGTATCAAACACATCTGGTGTCTCTTGCTCACTGACATCATCTCCAGAATTTAAAGGGTCCTGAAAACAAAAGGCAGGAAAACACCATTGGAGTTTTCTGATTTTTAGCTGAAGACCAAACTAATATCCTTTCTAGTAACACAACCACCAAGAACTTGGATAGTCAAATATTCATCAGTCCCACTATATAGATGCAGGCTGTACCTTCAGTTTTGGCATTTATAAGAGGAATGAAAGGGGGCAAATTGAATTTCGTCAAGCAAGAAATGTGTGAATGGGGAACCTTGCCTCATTAGAAATACCACAGCTGCACATATTTGTAGTGTAAAATCATGATCTCACAGTGCAAACCACCTCTAGGCAGATTTGGGATAATAAAGAACCAACTGGAAGAGCCAAGGAGATCACACAGCATAAGAAAATGGAGACATTTTCCTTCCTACATCCCTGTTTTTGCTCCCTGGACTGGTTTTCTAACTGCATTGCTAGGTTCCCCAAAAGGAGACCTTCAGAAGCCACATAGGAAGGTGGATTGTTCCAACACGAGAAGGTTGAGGACAGTGATGATTTTAAATCAGGCTGATTTCCTCCTGTCCTTTTCACTCCATCTTCCTCTCTTCCTCCTGTCTTACTACCAGGATATGAGACACTATTTGTGCTCTCTTTATGTGCCATCTTACTGATTACTGTACAATTTTAGAGCTGTTTTAAATGTTTGTTAAAGTTTTTTAACCTAATTCATTGTTGTACCCTGCCCTGAGCCCTGCTATGCAGGGGAGGGAGGGTTATAAATCCAAGGTATAAATAAATATGAACAAAGGGAGACCCACAAGAAACTTGTGGGGAGGGGGCATTCCCCCACTTTTGCTTCCTTCCCCTTTCCCCCCATCTTCCCCTTCCTTTCTCTCCCCAAGACAATCCCTCCTTTTTCCTTCCAATCCACCAAGTCAATCCCTCCTTCTTTCTCTTTCTCTCTCTCTTCCTCCAAGCCAATCCCCCTTCCTTCTCTCCCCCCAAGCCAATACCACATCATTCTAGGCTTCCCAACCCTCCCGCCCTGGCGGGGGACCCCAGGATTTCCACCCTTTTCCCCCGCTCCCCAAAAAAACGGAAGCGGGGGGAGGGGGGAAACAGCACCGGGGAGCATGGCGAGCCGCCCGATCCTGGAGCGGGTGAGGCCGTCGCGCCGCTGCCACCCCCTCCCTGCCCCCTCCCCGCCCACCACAGCTGCTCCTCCAAGATGGGCCCAGGCTGAGCCCATCTCAGAGGAGCAGCCAAGAGGCGACAGCAGCGCAGGCAAAACCAGCGAGGCGAAACCATAGAAGGGGAGGGCAGAGGCAGGCCAGGAGCATGGCGAGCCGTGAATCCAGGCCCTTCTACGACCTGGACTCGCGGCTCGCCACGCCCCTGGCCCGCCTCCACCCCCCCTCCGATTCCACCCCAGAGGCGGAGCGGGCGAGGCCACTGCACCGCTGCCGCTCCCCCCCCCCCCGCCCCACCGCAGCTGCTCCTCTGAGATGGGCTCAGCCTGAGCCCATCTCGGAGGAGCAGCCACGGCGAGCGGAGAAGAGGTGGCAGCCGCGCAGCGGCATCACCCGCTCCGAGACGGGGCGGCTCGCCACGCTCCCTGGCGCTGTTTCCCCCCCTCCCCCCTTAGCTCCACCCCAGTGTCTCCTGGCTCCACCCCCAAAGTATCCTGGCTCCACCCCCAAAGTCTCCAGGGATTTCTGGGATTGGACTTGGCAACCCTATATCATTCCCTTTCTCTCACCCAAGCCAATTCCCCCCTTCTTCCTCCCTACCTTTGAGCCAGCAGTGGTGGCAGTGCCTGGGAGTGCCAAACTCCACTCAGACAGCTGCCCTCCCTGTGAAACACAGTTCAGCAGCTGTGAGCTTTGCCAATGATCACCAAGGCTTTCACTGGGCTAGGCAGGCCAGGGGCCACAGCTGCCAGTAAAGGCCAAACCAGTGTGCGCGCAGCCATAAAGCCACCTGCTATTTTCCTTCACTCCCAGCTTCCCAACAGTAGAAAAGCCTGTGAAGGCCTCATCACTAGGAAAGCTGTTATATGCCCAAAACAGTCATTTTTCTCTTGACACAGGAAAGGAAAAGCCTCTCAGGTGCCAAGTATGCTCGAGCACTGACGGGAAGGGTCAAAGGGGGCCAAAGGCAAAGGCCTCTTCTGCTGCTGATTCCTTCTGCCTGGGTAAGTCTTTTCTCTGTGTATGCATAGAGAAAGCAGTTTTATTTTGGGGGGGATTTAAAGGTCCCCCTGCATAGTTTTCTGTACTCCTAGGGAGTGCTCCAAGTGTGCAGAAAAATCTCTTTACCCTCCATGTGCCCCCTATCTGCAGAAATAAGTAGCCACACATAGGGGGCACAGTTAGGAATTAGATGTATAGATAAATAAAGGTAGACAAAAGTGGTCTGCAGTACTTTTTTGTGGGGAGCACTTTGAGAACTCCACTGCCTCCCCTAAACAGCATCCTGTGACCAAAAACACAGCCAGCAAGACTTTGAATTCCAAGCCCAAATGGGAGGAGCTGAGCTATGTGACCAATATAAAGGTTGTGCTCCAGGTAATACTGCATGGGAAAGAGGAGATTTAACCATCTGATCAAAACAGACCACAAATGGCTAACAGCTTGAAAAATATATGTTCACATCCTGAACTCACACAGGAAGGCAAAACTTGAGATCAGGAACATTTCTGTAGTAGTAAAATTTTCCACATCGTTATTTTTAAAACTGCACATCATGTGAAATTTTCTCACCAGGTACAAAACCAAAGTTTCCCCCTTCTTACCTTGCATTGTTGGAACTCCCTGCGTATTCCAAAAACATGGGGTAAGAAGGAGAAAACTTCGGGTTTGCACCTGGTGAGAAAAATATCTACTGTGGAAAATTTCACATAGCCCGCAGTTTTCAAAATGTCAATGCTAGGCTTGCCAATCCCCAGGTCCCAGTGGGGGTTCTTCCGCTTTCCCAGGCTCCTTCCCGCCCCCAGTCAGCTGGTCGGCGGGGTGAAGCCCCAGCCCCAAAGACACCATGTGACTTTCCTCCTCCGGAGGCTTCAGTCTCTGATTGCAAAGGCCTCCTCTTGTGATGGTGTGTCTGTGTTACTTTGAAGAAGTTGGCAGCAACTCATGAGTAGAGATGCCAATCCCTCACTTCAAAGTCACCAGAAACGAGGGGGGGTGGAATGTCTGCTGGGTACTTTATTGTTTCCTATGTGGAGACTGATTCTCATAGGATATAATGGGGAATTGATGTGGAGGTATCAGGGGCTCTGGGGGGGGGCTGCGTTTTGAGATAGAGACATGAAATTTTCAGCATAGCATCTAGTGCCTTTCCCCAAAATACCCCCCAAGTTTCAAAACTATTGGACCAGGGGGTCCAATTCTATGAGCACCAAAAGAAGGTGCCCCTATCCTTCATTATTTGCTATGGAAGGAAGGCATTTAAAAAGGTGTGCTGTCCCTTTAAATGTGATGGCCAGAACTCCCTTGGAGTTCAATTATGCTTGTCACACCCTTGCTCCTGACCCCGCCCCCAATGTCTCCTGGCTCCACCCCCAAAGTCCCCAGATATTTCTTGAATTGGACTTGGCAACCCTAGTCAATGCGGAGAATTTCTCTACTGCAGAAATGATCCAGGTGTCCCACATTTAAGTCTACCTTTCTGACATAAAGCACTGTGCTGTTTTGGCTTCAGAACCAAAATGGTCACCCACGTATGCTATTCATACAAAGACATACAGAAGGATACTCTCTAAAGTTATCCCCAACCACAGAATTCACTCTCCCTGAAAAGTCACCTGAGCGCAGGAATAAGCATATTGAACACATGGAGTTGCCTTATACCAAGGTGGACTATTAAAGGCTAATATTGCCTCCTCTGACTGTAAGCATCTCTTCAGGCTCAGGTAAACATCTTGTATATGCCACCTTTTACCTGGTTCCTTTTATTTGGAGACGCTGAGTTTGAACATGGGACCTTCTGCATACAAAGCATATGCTCTACCACTCAGCCACAAACTGCATTGCTCCTTCTTCCAGAAGCAATGCACTGTTTTAAAATCAGTTGTAGTTTGCATAGTTCTAATATATTAGGATTTTTACTAACTATTTTTAAAGAAGCAGTATTTCTACCACATTTGAAAGAAAAGCATTTTGCATACAATTTTACATACAAGGTGAAACATGGTAATCCCTTTCAGATTTTCTAAACCCATACACAAGAGAGGGAACCAGGATCATGCCCCAAGTGCATTCAGTAGAAGTATTTATTATGCATGCTTAGAATATTCAGAAAGAACTAGTGACCTGGTTAAGACACTCAACTAAATTCACTACTAATCCAAGTCTAGCTGAACTGATCCAGGAGCAGAGACTACGGGGTATCTTTGGTAAACTGTGAAGCAATATCTGAACTCTCATCAGAGGTAGTATGATACCAGTTATAGTATTAGACTACAGCCAGGGAGATCTGGGCTCAAATCCCCACACTATCATGAAGTTCACAGGATGATATGTGACCAGTCTCTCACTCTCAGTCTAGCCTATGTCACAAGTTTATTCTAAAGAAATAAAATAGGTGCAGGGAGGACCATGTACACCACCCAGAGGTCCTTAAACAATGGGCAAGTGAAAAATATAATAGAAATAAACTGGAAACTTTCTAATATTGCATAAAATTGAGGGGGGAAATCACACAATTCAGAGACCTGTTAAATTCAACAGGAAGTTCAAAGAGTACATGTTCAATTCCTGCTGATGTCAATGGAAGCTAAATGTTTGTAACTGTGACTGGTTTATGCTCACTAATACCAGCCTGAACTGAAGTCTTCAGAGGCCAGTAAGCTACACATATGAATAACAAAAGAAATGACAAGGCAGATTACAAATTTGAGTTCTGAAGGCTTAATCAACAAACATGAAGACATCGTCATTTTCAACAGGATCAAAACCTTTACCTCCTCAATGATGTCAACAGACCGTTCATCAGTGTCACTTGTGCTGCTAAGGGATGGATTGTCTGAGGTGCTGTTTTCAACTTCTTCTTCCTCTTCCTCATCCAGAACTTTCAGCTCTTCTGCATCCACGATGCCAATGATCTCTTCATCTTCCCCATCTCTAGGGCTTTCTAGTTCTGTCTTAGGAGAAACATCACTTGTTCCGTCCAACTGAATGATCTCCTCAAGGTCACTGGTGATGTCCTTTTGAGTCCTCAGACTGGACTCCAACTGAATGCTGCTATTCAGCTTGAAGGGGAAATGGATAAATTTGCAAGACCTGGCAAACACAATATAGTTTCTTCCTACCAAGATTCTACAACAAGTCATTTCTGTGCTGCATCCTTCCACCCACTGGGAGACTTTTAAGACCAGTTCCAACAAAAACTTATTCACAAACCTGATGCACTCCAATGCTTGTCCACATTAACCTTCCAGTGCTAAACCTGAGAACCAGACCTACAAGGATCCTACTCACAGATCCAGTCTCTCAACATTTCAAGACAATGGACATGCTTAACCCTCATCAGGCCATTTGGAAGGGATATTTTAAAGACATTTATGGGCTTATATTTTCATGCATACTTGGGTAGTCAGCCCAAGTGTGCAGAACCTCCTACCATCAGTTGGTGACACTATTTCATTGCTCTACTGATAAGGCATGACCACCACAAATATCAATACTGGGAGGGACGCATCTGTTCTAGTTTCCAGAATTTGCTCTAGCTCCACATAATTTGTTGATGATGATCAGCTGATGTGGTTTGCTGATTTCAAGTTTGCTAGATTTTACAGTGTTTTTAAAGTTATGTGTCTAAGGTGTCCCAAACACATTTTCCACACGATGATGGGATCTCTTGTGGTTACTCCACTGCTAGTGAAGCTGCAAATAAAGAACATAGTAATAGGACCTCCACATGGCAGGGTTTCCCATAGTTTCCCTGCTCCAAATCCTGAGAAGTGACCACCCCCTCATCACAAGAGCTTTAGGCGAGCAATTTAAAATAAAATCAGAACAAAAATATATCAATCTACTGTTGTAATGATAGTTATAGCAGGTTCTCTAAATTTCCAGCTTTCATTTTTAAAATCTGTAGCCTCTTCTGTTGTGAAGATCTGCCTTTTTCCTTCTATTTCCACTTTTTTACTTTTTAAAATGAAAGCTATGAATTCAGAGAACCTGCTACACCCATAATTACAGTGGTACAATGATATAATAATATTGCTGATTTAAAAATAATAAAAGCCCCTCAGTGGCAGGGGGAGGAAATGGTTGCCACAGGGACAAGATCAGGGAAAATGGTTGCCACATGAGCCAGAATATCCAAATGTAACCATCCACATAGGAGCCATCAAGACTTTACCGTGATCTTTCCTTTAAAAAATCAGAGCAAAGTAGGTTTGAGAAAGACCGGAGAAAAGCTATGGAAAACCTCAGAGATGCACAAATGCATGACAATGATGTGGGGAAGCAAAAAAAGAAACCCCTGCTTCCCAGCAGCACTGTATTCAGGCAGATAACCCAAGAGGAAGATCCTACTAAGGGAATTGGGGAAAAGAAAATTTAAAAAAATAAAATAAACAGAATACACATGCTGAAATTACCTCTTCAGCAAAAGAAAGTGTGGCTTCATCTCGTAGGAGGACACTGTCATCCAATTCATTGCCCATAATTATCAGCTCAATGATATCATCAGCGTCCAATGGGCGGTCTGGATTCATAGGCATTTCTCCCTCCTTGGAATAGTCACTGGGTGCCATTTCTGCAGCTACTCCAGCAGAGTCTGCTTCTGATGACTTTGAAACAGGGACAGCTGCTTGGAGATCAATATTCTGGGGAGTCTCCAAAAAGCTAGAAGGTTCCTGGCTCATCCCATTGCCCATGACTTCTTCTTGATGCTCAGTAGCATCCTGCAAAACAGCAGAACTGGGCAAGGTATTCTCTTCTGGCCCTATTTGTTGAGGAGCAATGGGCTTCTGAACCTGCAGGCTTTCATTCCCAGATACTTGAACTGATAAGGTGTTCACCTGGGAAGCATCAGCAGCAGTGGTCTGTGGTTGCGAGGGCTGTTGCCCAAGTTGTTGGAGTATCTGCTGAACAGGATTCTGGAGGACAGTCCCACCTCCTGGAGCTTGGGTGACCACCATAGGCATGTTGACTTTATATAACTGCCCTGAAAGACACAAGAAACTGTAAGTAAAGACTAAGAGGCCAATCAGGGCTGCAGAAGGCAGGTGAGCTCCCTCCATTGGCCCATTTAAGATTAAACCAACACTTGGCCTCTTCACTTCAGCCAAGCTCTATCCAGTTTAATCTTGAACCTGAGAGAAGTAAAAAAAGCTAGGAGATGATCTCAAAAAGGCATAATGAGACAGTTTATGAACAAGAAGTGTGCATATATTAATTAGTTAGCCCAATGCATTTCAAGCACTAAGCTGCTGTTCTCCTGGAGCAACTGTTCATAAATAAAATCTTGTGCGTCTCTTCTGTTACTTAAACTCATTTAGAAATTGGTGTTTGTGTATGTGTCTCCCAAACCCAAAAATCAGTACTTCCTCATGCATCCTCAAGGCCACCGACTACCTTTTCAAAGCACACAAGGAGAATTCTCTACCCATGCTTCTGCTTGGTGTGGCTCAGTAGCTTAGACTCAAAGAATCAGAGTTGGAAGGGATCTCCAGGATCATCTAGTCTAACCCCCTAACAGAGGAAATTCACAAATGCCTCCCCCTTCAAATCCCTAGTGATCCCTGCTCCATGCCCAGACGATGGCAAAAAACCTCCAGTATCCCTGACCAAACTGGCCTCGAGAAAATTGCTTCCTGACCCCAAAGTGGTGATCCACATTTTCCTGGGCATGTAAGAAGAGGCCACAAGAGCTAAGCACTGATGCAACCCTTCCTGTCCTCCTTCTCATAATCTGCCTAAGTTCACAGAATCAGCATTGCTGTCACATGACCGCCTAGCCTCTGTTTAAAAACCTCCAGAGAAGGAGAGCCCACCACCTTCCAAGGAAGCCTGTTCCGCTGAGGAACCACTCTGTTATGTCCTGCATTCTAATCCCTATGTACAGCACAGCGCACGCTACAGAGGCAACCAGTGGAACCCCACTGGTCCCCGGATGTAGCTCGCTAATATGCACCGCCAATCAAGATCTGTGGCGGGAAGTTTAACTGACCAGGATTGGACCTGGCCTCACGGAGGGTTGTTCCGGGGCATGTATATAATCGGCACCCGGCCTACCATTCTCTCTCTTGTGATGTCCCCGCTAATAAAGTATGTTGCCTTCAACACGTCTCATCACTGAGTACATTACACTGGCGACAAGGATGGGATCTAGCTAGGAGGACTCCCCAAGTGGGAAGTCACTGACCTAGCTGGAGATGAGGAAGGCACAGAGCCGCAAGAGACAGAAGCGCCCGCCGCCGCCATGGCGAACCTGAGTGTAACGACGGGCCATCTTGCTGAGTTCGACCCCGCCAACCCCGAGAGGTGGGAGACCTAAATGGAGCGGGCCGAATGCTACCTACGCGCAAACATGATTACCGACGACAGCCACATGAGGGACATACTCCTGAGCGTCTGCAGGGAGGCCACCTTCGAGATCGCCAGAGGTCTCTCGGCCCCTGCGAAGCTCACGAGAGAACGTACGGGGAGATCGTCAGACTCCTCACTGGGCATTTCTTGCCCCAGCCATCCATCATCGTGCGCCGATTCCTCTTCCACAAGAGAGATCAAGGGCCCGGAAAAACGACTGCCGTCTACCTGGCCGCTCTCCGCCAGATCACAGGGAACTGCAGTTTCGACAAGCGGGAGGAAGCCTTGAGAGATCGATTCGTATGGGGCCTCCAAGACGAAAGGCTGCAGCAAAAGCTCTTCGCAAAGGAGGAGCTCACCTTTCAACAAGCTTTCAACGAAGCAACCGCGTTTGAAAGAACCACCAAAGCATACAACAACCCGCGAGGAGAAGTCCACCAGGAAGAGATGGCGCCCGGTGACCCAGAGGACGAAGAGGCCTTCCAGCTCCACCGCCAACAAGGAATGGGCCCAAGAGCCCCCACGCGGCAACGAGCCAGAGACCGACCAACAGCAAGTGTGCCAGCTGTAGCAACCCCCACGAGAGACGGGACTGCCCCTATCACAACATGGACTGCAGGAACTGCGGAAAGGTGGACCACATAGCGCAGGCTTGCCGGGCTAAGGCAACTCGCAGACGCCAGGCCGCTCACCATGACTCGACCGATACTCACACAACGGCATCGACCAGCCTGCAGGTAATGAACTTCCCCCTCACCGCCCCTGACAAAGTTAGACTGTCGGTCCTAATCGAGGGCGCTCCATGCAAAATGGAGGTGGATTCGGGCTCCTTCATATCTATAATTTCGGAGGAGACCCAAAGAAAACTGTGCCCCCCGTCATCGGCTCCAAATGAGACCGGCTGTTTTTATACTGCGGGACTTTCAGAAAAACCCCGTGCACATTTTGGGCTGGGCCACGGTACAGGTAGAGAGGAAGAACTTCAGGGGGCCACTGGACATTCTAGTGGTTAAGCGCCAGCTCACCACATTACTGGGGATGGCCTGGTATAGACTGCTAGATATTCGATTAGTGGGGGTGCAGCAGATGCAAACGAATAACTTCGAGAACGTGTGCCAGGAATTCCCCGAAGTTTTTGATGGGACCCTGGGGAGTTACAAAGGGCTGTTCATCACCTTACCTCTCGATCCCCTCGTTAGACCGATAAGACTGAAGGCCAGGCGAGTTCCGTTAGCTCTAAAACCTAAAATAGAAGCGGAGCTGGACCGACTCATGGCCCAGGGAGTGCTGGAACCGGTATCCTATGCTGCCTGGGAAACACCCATAGTCACCCCAGTGAAGTTGAACGGGGATGTGCGAAGATGCGCTGACTACAAGTGCACTATCAATAAAGCGCTACAGGACAACCCATACCCCGTCCCAGTGGTCAGCCACGTCCTGGCGGCCCTAGCGGGTTCCAAGGTTTTTGGGAAACTAGACCTGGCCCAGGTATACCAGCAACTCCCGGTAGACGCCAAGACAGCAGAGGCTCAAACTATTGTGACACACAGGGGAGCTTTTCGGGTGCGGCAGTTGCAATTTGGGGTTAGTGTAGCTCCGGGGATCTTTCAGAGCATAATGGACTCTCTTCTCAAAGGGATCCCCGGAGTACAACCGTTCTTTGACGACGTTCTGATCACGGCCCCAGATGCGGAGGAGTTCAGCAGCCGCCTGAGAGAGGTGCTCCGCCGCTTCCAGACAGCGGCCTGAAAGTAAAAAATGAAAAGTGTTCACTAGGGGTGCCAAGGGTGGAGTTCTTGGGGTTTGCGGTAGACGCCGAGGGAATCCACCCGACACAGGACAAGACCAGGGCAATAGTCCACGCCCCCACGTGCAAGGCGGAGCTACAAAGTTTCTTGGGATTATTAAATTTTTACCATTCATTTTTGCCCCACAAAGCGGCCATCGCGGAACCCCTCCACAGGCTGCTCGATAAACACGCCCTGTGGGTCTGGGGGAAGCAGCAGGCCGCCGCTTTTCAGGCAGTCAAGGACCTCCTTGTTTCCAATGCGGTGTTCCACCATTTTGATGAAGCCCTACCATTGATTTTGACATGCGATGCTTCCCCGTACGGGGTGGGCGCAGTCCTGGGGCACCAACTTCCAGATGGGAGGGAGGTTCCTGTGGCATATTATTCAAGGACCCTGACCCCTGCAGAGCACAACTATGCTCAGATCGACAAGGAGGCCTTGGCGATTGTGGCGGGTGTGCATAAATTCAATGACCACCTGTATGGTAGGCACTTCACGGTCACCACAGATCACAAGCTGCTCCTGGGCCTCCTTGCCCCAGACTGCCAGACCCTGCAAATTGTATCACAGCGAGTCCTGAGGTGGAACCAGTTCCTAAACTCGTGTACATACGCCCTGGTTCACCGCCCGGGCAAGGCCATGGGACACACTGACGCCCTCAGCCGCCTGCCATTACCCTCGACAGACCCAGATCCCGCCCCTGCCCACCATGTGATGCTTATGGAGACTCTGCCCGAGCGGCCCCTCCAAGACGCTGAGGTGGCTCGGGCCACGGGGAGGGACCGTATACTCGCATGTGTTTTGGACTGGGTGGGAAGGGGATGGCCCGAGGGCAATCTGGACCCAGAATTCAGGGCGTTCGCATCATGCAGAGACGAGCTGTCCACACACAAGGGGTGCATACTCTGGGGTAGTAGGGTGGTGGTCCCCCCCCACACTGCGGAAGCAAGTGTTAAAGGCTTTACACAAAACACACCCGGAGATAGTGCAGATGAAGGCCCTGGCACGCAGTTACGTATGGTCGCCGGGTATGGATGACAAGATAGAGGGGTGGGTGAGAAGGTGCCAACCCTGCCAAGAGTCCCGGCCCGATCCGCCTAGCGCCCCCGTCCACCACTGGGAGTCCAACAGGAGGCCGTGGTCCCAGCTTCACTTAGATTTTGCAGGACCATACCAGGGCCAGATATTCTTCATCTTGGTCGATGCATACACCAAGTGGTTAGAGGTGATCCCCGTAGCTTCCACCTCCACAGCAGCAGCGGTCCGAGCCTTGCGAAGGGTTTTTTGCACACACGGAATCCCCGATACCCTGGTCACGGACAATGGGACCGCTTTCACCTCCCGGGAATTCCGGGATTTCTTGAATAGATATCTCATTCAACACATTAGGTCTGCCCCCTTCCATCCGGCCACCAACGGCCAGGCTGAGCGCATGGTGCGCACCACCAAAGAGGCCCTGGGGCGTATTGTACAGGGCGACTGGGACCACCGCCTGGCAGCCTTCCTATTTGACAACCGAATCACCCCGAACCCCATCACTGGGTCAAGCCCTGCCAAATTACTAATGGGGAGGAAACTGATCATGAGGTTAGATAGGCTACATCCCGACCGGGCCACTGACCTCCGCAGTTCCCCCGAAACCAGGGAAGCCGCCAGGGGGTTGTTCCCAGCGGACCCGGTGTACACTAAGAACTTCGCAAGCGGCCCGGAGTGGTTAGCCGCCCGGGTGCTGCACGTGACCGGGTCCCCCTCATACGAGGTCTCGACAGAGGGGGGCCAGGTTCTCAGGAGGCATATCGATCAGTTGCGCCGCCGCACTTTGCCAGAGGAACCGACCGCCACGGGGGGCGGGGGAAGCGGGGAAGAACTGACAGCAACACCCCCAGAAAATACCCTGCCCATGCCGGCCGCACCAACTGCACAGGCGGAAGAGCACCACAGCGGCGGAAGCAACCCCACCAGAGAAGAGACTCCAGATGAGCAACAAGCGACAGCCAGTCAGTGTCCGGCAACACCTCAACAAGGGGAAACCTCCGCCCCGCCAGCCGCAGCACCAACTCCCCGAGCAACCCCAAGGAGGTCGACCAGGTAACGCCGGGCACCGGCGTACTTGACAGACTATGTGTCCTGAACTAGGGGGGGGAGGAGTGTTATGTCCTGCATTCTAATCCCTATGTACAGCACAGCGCACGCTACAGAGGCGACCAGTGGAACCCCACTGGTCCCCGGATGTAGCTTGCTAATACGCACCGCCAATCAAGATCTGTGGCGGGAAGTTTAACTGACCAGGATTGGACCTGGCCTCACAGAGGGTTGTTCCGGGGCATGTATATAATCGGGACCCGGCCCGCCATTCTCTCTCTTGTGATGTACCTGCTAATAAAGTATGTTGCCTTCAACACGTCTCGTCACTGAGTACATTACACACTCTGTCAGGAAGTTCTTCCTATTGTTTAGCTAGAAACTCTTCTGATTTAATTTCAATCCATTGGCTCTGGTATGACTTCCTGGGGCAACAGAAAACAACTACTCACCATCCTCTGTATGACAGCCCTTCGAGTACTTGAAGATGGTGATCATATCACCTCTCAGTCATCTCCTCTCCAGGCTAAACATACCCAGCTCCTTCAACCTTTCCTCATAGGACTTGGTCTCCAGACCCTCACCATCTTCATTGTCCTCCTCTCAACAAGTTCCACCTTGTTTATGCCCTTCTTAAATTGCTGTGCCGAAAACTGAACACAATATTCTAGGTGAGGTCTAACCAGAGCAAAGTAAAGCGATACCATCACTTTGCATCATCTTGACACTATGCTTCTATTGATATAGTCAAATTTGCTTTTTTAGCTACCACATCACACTGCAGACTCATGTTCAATGTATGGTCTACTAAGACTCCTAGATCCTTTTCATACATAGTAGTGCCGTATTTGCTACCCCTCCCAATTTAACATCATCTGAGTCAGACCTCTGCTGCATAAACTACATTGCCCTTACCCGATGCTGTCTGCAGAGTCACTCCAGCAGGGATCTGGATAGGATAAGAAAGTCCTGAAGGAAGTGTCAGAATTGCACCGCCAGCCCTGGAAGAGGCCTAGAATGACCAGAGACCCATGAAGAACATTCATTTATATGCCAACAGCCATATGTAATTTGCACTTTTAAAAAACCTGGGGGAGGTTGATATAGCTCAGCACCCCAAAAAGTGAGCTGTAATTTGGAAGGTTGTCTCATCTCAGCCATGAACTCACAAGGTTGCCTCCCTCACACTGTTGTCTGTATCAATTCCATAACGGAATACAGTGCGATCCTATGCATTTCACTGCGCTAACCCTGCATAGGATTGCACTGGCATTCTCTCACTAGCAATAAGGGGTAATACTAGTTCACCTCATAGGGCTACTACAAAGATTACAAGGATAATGTGTCCAAATCACTTTGAACATTGAATCTACATCCTGCAATTCTGCAAAATGGAGTATATCTGACTAGATCCAGAATGCTGTAATAGGTGTCAAATTCATTTGTTACAAGGACCAGATCTAACATAAATGTCACTTTGTTGGACTGGGCCATGTGTGCCATAATATATGCCAGGTATGGGAGATATAAATTTTATAAAGGACACAGGGCAAACCCAATTAACAATATTATTTTTACTCAAAATACAAACATGCTAAAACATTAATACTCTTACAGTATTTCCTTACATTATCTTCCTGATGCCCAACCTCCCTTTTCTACTGCCCATTACTCATTAGCACTGGGACAGTAAATAAGAACATAATGCATAGACTGTCAGCTGGCAATAAAGGTAATGACCAGTGGCTCACGGGCTGAATAAAAGCCCAGGACAGGCTGGTTCCATCCCATGGACTGTATGCTTGACACCCCTGAGCTACAGTATCAGAAGAGAACTGGGCTAATCATTTTCACTTAGCCTAATATGCATCCTAATGTGGTTGTCAGGATAAATGGAGGAAATGAGACCCATGAATGTGTTGGCATATTCGCTGGTATGCTCTGGATTCTGTTTGTGAGGCTTAAGAATGTACAGCACACTGACTTGTGCTAACTATATACATTTATTTACAGATTTACAAGTTATAGTTGTTCTGGTATACACTAGTGAAAGTACTTCGCCAGACAATACATTCGTGAGCAGAGAATACACTGTACAAGCTCTTCTCAGTTATATACACCTAGATATATACAAGCACCAATCAGTGCACAGTGCTGAGTCATTCTGCATAAGCACCTCTGGACAGAACCGGTCTACACCTGCTAAGGGAAGCTGTCAGGAACTGTCATAGATCATGTGCATTAGATTCCAGCCTGAAGTCTTACTAGCAAGCATATGCTGATGGAATGTTGCCCTGAGCTCCTTGGTGGAAGGACAAAATCAAAATCTAAGAGCCAAACTGTGACTTCGAATGAGAGTTTGAGTGCTTGGGATTCCATTAGTTTCTGACCCTGCACTGCTGTGTATCACTGCTGCAGTCACATGTGCTACCATTCCATTGTAGTGTAGTTGTTAGGTGAGAGCCAGCATGGTGTAGTGGTTAAGAACAGCGGATTCTAATCTGTAGAACGAGGTTTGATTTCCCCACTTCTGCACATGAAGCCTGCTGGGTGACCTCGGGCCAATCACAGCTCTCAGAACTCTCTCAGCCCCACCTACCTCACAAGGTGCCTGTTGTGGAGAGAAAAAGGGAAGGTGATTGAAGGACCGAGTCACCCACTAGGCAAACTAGGCAATTGCCTAGAGCACTGGGAAGGGGGACACCAAATCAGGCTCCCCCCGCACCCAAGGCAATTGCCTGTTTGTTTCTCCCCCCCACCGCCACCGTCCGCCCCCTCCCTTCCCTAGCACAGCATGCGCCAGGCTACATCCCCCTGCCCAATCAGAGGAGCGACAAGGGTCGCAGTCGGCCCTAACCTCTTCAACAGGGCCCAAGCTGATTCTCAGTTGTTTGAAGAGCAGGCTGGAGGTGGAGTTTCGCCCCTCCCTCACTTCCGGAAGTCAGGGGCAGAGAAGCCTCCTTCAGACCACTCTTCAAATAACTTAGAATCAGCCCGGGCCCTGTCGAAGCAGGTAGAGCCAAGTCTCATTGCCTGCCCCCTCTGCACGATCAGAGGGGCACCGTGATGAGGCTTGGGCCGCTTCAACAGGGCCCAGGTTGATTCTAAGTTATTTGAAGATGCGCTGAAGGTGGCTTCTCCCCCCTCACTTCCGGAAGTGAGGGAGGGGTGAAACTCCCCCTCCAGCCTGTTCTTCAAACAACTTAGAATCAGCCAGGGCCCTGGCGAAATGGGTAGGGCTGACTCCGAGCCTTGTCACTCCTCTGATCACGCAGGCGGAGGAAGGGACGGAGCATGGCGCGGCACTGTGCTGGGGAAGGGAGGGGCAAGTGGTGGCAGGGGCGGAGCCAAGCCCTGTCATGCAGTGCGGCACTGCAAAAGGCAGGTGGGGGTGGTGGCAGGCAGGAAGCCTGCCTGGGTCGCTATGCGCCCTCTGGCCAGCACTGGGTGATTGTAAGCCTCTTTGAGACTCCTTAAGGTAGAGAAAAGTAGAGTATAAAAACCTTCTCATTTTCATTCCATGTTTCCTGGCCACAGGTTTTACAACTGTGCTATGAAAGTGGTTGAAGAAACAATAGCATGTAAGCATCACATCCACATGTTCAGCTGGTTATGATTCTGTCAGACATTCAGGTTATCAAGTGAACAGCACAAACATGTGGAACTCTGCCAGGAAGATGAACAAGTGGAGTCATGGCTACATGTTAAAGGACAGTTGGGCAATACTTGATGGAACACATGTACAGTATCATTTATATTTCGACTATGAGGCATACTAACAATACATTCTGCCTCTGTGCTGCTAGAAAAGGAGAAACAAAATACTAATAAAGGCAATATCTCTCAGGTTCCATCTACACATTACAAGTCCTCATGTTTGTTGGGGAAGAACACAAAGACTTTGCATTGCACACATTTTACAGGAGTTTTGTTCCTCCCAGATGCACACTGTTTTGTTCTTTTTTGTGAGCAAAGAAGATAGGGAGAAGCCAATTAAAACTCTCCAGCTACTGTTTTTGCATCTGCGATCTACTTCACAGAATTGCTGTTGCTTCTTGTTGTACAAACTGTATTACTTATGCTGCTACATGTAAGTTTCACAGTGGAGCCAACAGCTGCTCCACAGGGGATTTCAAGCACAAACTGACATTTTTTTCAGTTGTCAAATACTACCCCACTCCCAATAACACTTGTGCAGCTTGGCTTTGGAATGATGGAATACCTGCAGCCCCATGCGTACCCTTCTGTCCTTTACAGGACCTTGAAAGAGTCCTTCAGTTACTGAACAGCAGCCATCAAACGTATATCCCGAGTTACACTTCCAATACACTAATAAAAATGTCAAGCCAGCTCAGTGAAAGAATCATGCATCTGCCCAAGTATCACTCATTTTGGCCAGGCTTAGATGGCCTTGACATGCCCAGTACTGATGTCATATAATGTATTAGGTTGAAGGTTAAGAAACTGTAAATGGCACCCCACCCCACAACAAATAAGATAGAAGTGTGGACTCTCTTGATCATTAGCAATGTTGCAAGTAGTTTATATCCACAATATTAAGAAAGTTGGGGGAGTGGAGTCAACTTTTCTAACACAATAAGCACCTCTATCACCCACATAAAAGCATGAAATTCAAAAATGAATCCCAACTCAGTAGATATAATGTACAGAATCTCTTCAGAATATATAATTAATAGGGATAGGTCAGGAGTGAAGCTTGCAGGCATGTAAGTACGTGCAAAGTATGGAGGGTATGCACGAAGCTTCATGTATTCTATAACTCCATGGAGATGCTGTCCAAAAAGAGACACTAAGGGTGCGGTCACACGTCACATTAAAAGCGTGTGTGTAGCGCTCAAATCTGAACAGCTGAATATTAATTCGATGCAGAGCCATTCAGACGAGCATCCAAGAATGCGACTCATTCTGTTGTTGAGCATTCAGACATCCAATACTATCACGCTCATTTCTTGGAACATGCGTGATCAGGTGGTGATTTCTGGGAGGGGGGGGGTCCATTGAACATGCGCCCAACTGTTTGGAGGTGGGAAATCAAATGTTACTTCAGAGGGGGGGGGAGTTTCCAGAAATCCTCCACATTGAAAAAAAGATATTTTTTTTCCTGTTCTAAATAGTGGGGTAACATTTTCCCCCTCCGATCCTGTGTTGATTGGAGAAGCAGAAGCGTCACCGCAGATTCCCAGATGATCTGGCAATGCGCATGTCTGCTGGGGCTTTTTTTTTTTTTAAAAGGTGAGAGGCAGTATCGTGCATGAGCTGTCCAAACAGGAGAAAGCCAATCTTGTGCAGCTTTTTTGAAAAAGGACCGGACTTTCTGTGCTGTCAAATTAATGCGCCATTGAGGCGTAGCAAGCCGGGATGACCCTGGATGACGCTCGATTGCCAGGTGTGGATGTCTGAACGAACACATTTAATCCGTCAGCGAGACGGAGCTGTGTCACCACTAATGGTACGTCTGACAGCACCCTAACTGTATAATTCTAAAAAGGCTTACACAAAATGAAGCTCAACTGACTGCCGCAAGACTGTCAGTAAACATAAAGCAAGGGTTACTGCCTATCAGGCTTTTCACTCTCTGGGACCTGGTAGAACTTCTTCCTGTATAAGGTCTTTGTCAGAAGCCTGGCTTTGTACAGAGCCAGCCATATGTGTGCTGGAGTTCTGTGTTCAAAGATCCCAGTGATATTTTTAGAATTTAATTTTCAGGCACATGGCAGTTGAACAAGACTGAGGAAAAGGCATATGGGGAGAGGGAGCTTGTCCCCCCCCCCACCCAGCACTGTTCACAGACTTGAAACAGTCCTAGAGAGGTGATGTGTCCCCCCAAAATTTCAGTCCCCACATGATCGTTCCAATGAGGAAAAGAGTAGCTCCTCAGGGCCACTTTGGGTTGCAAAATGGTGCAGGAAAGAAAGGTTTAAAAACTCCTTCACCTGAATCAGCCCCATGCACCTGAAAATAAAGCTTTTTAAATTTCAAGGAGCACCTGACACAGAACCAGAGTGCATCTGGGTTTGGCTCTGACTGACCACCAGAGCCAGAGGCTTTTCCATAGAGGCATCTAAGCTCTGGAACTCCCTTCCTACAGAAGCTTTCCTGGCAATGATTTTACAAGTTTTAGGTACCAAGGTAAAAGAGATTTTCATTCTCCAAGGCCTTCTAGATACCTCTCCCTGTAAATCAGAGTCCTGTTAGGGCCCCATGTGGTAAAAGAAGAACCAGATTTACTCTTTCTTGTACAATTATAATTTAGCTCCCAGATTTTTATACAAATATTTTAATAAACTAAATGGGAGTTCAGCCAAAGTATCATAAAGGCCACTCTACCAGATCAGATGTTAAACTCTTTTACAAACTGCCCACCATGCTGTCTTTACTATTACTAGTGTTAACAGTGTTTGTTTCTTGATTATAACTGCTGTTTTGCAGAGGTATTAATACTGAAAATGGCTGAGCTGACAAAAAAGTTGCTAATGATGCCTGAGTTTTTTGTTGTTTTGTTTTTGCAATATATGACACAAAAATTATAAGGCAATATTGCACATACGTACCAGTTCCGCTGTAGTGGTGGTGGTAGTTGTAGTAACCTGTCGAATACCTCTGCCAGCAGCCACACCTAAACAAATATCATTAAATGTACTTCTGTACTCCTGTCAGGAAAATCAATACAGATCTTAGATGCCAATTGCCTCATTGTCCATAGGTGCCTATTTGGCACTGAAAAAAATCAAGAGACAAGATTGGTCGCTATTGGAGACATGACTTTTGAAGCAAGACAACAGCTCAAGTAAATTTTCTCTTGATGTATTTTTGTTGGCAGGATAATTAACACAATAACAGTGCACAACCTGATTAAAGAGTATATAAACATTTATTTATGAATTAACATACTTTACAGGAAAGAGGAGAGTCAGAGATAGGTTCCTAACTACATCTCTAGCTGAGAGAGGGTAAGACTGAGAGTGTGGCACTTCTGAGAAGAAGGGGGAAATTGTCCTGAGAGTAGCCATCTGGAACCAGACAAGGAGGAAGACGTTGACCTCACTATCCTTTATTGTCTTCTTGCTGCACCCTTCTCCTCTTCTTCTTTGTACACCAGACACTGCCTTTTCCAACAACTCTTTAATCATATGTGCATTACTTGTAGACTAGAACAGAGTAGGCAAGAGCTGGGGGGAGGGGACTCAATGTTTATCTGTGAAGATGGTATGCTAACAAACAGATGGAGGGGGGGGAGAGGGATTGTACTTAGCTAGCTACACTGGAAGCAAGCCAAGCCCAAGCCCTACAGAGAAGGGTAGAGGCTAAAGTGTGTCATCTGGACTTGTCTCAAGAAGTGTTCTGTCTATCAGGTACACTTATCCAGGATGTGACAGAAAGGGTAGGAAGACTCAGCAAGATTATTATCCCTTCTTGCTCATCCATGTGGAATAAATTATACTGTCCAGCACAGCCCAGAATGTATTAAGAGAGACTATGTGGCTCTGGGTAAAAAAGGTGAAGGACCTGGGAGCAGAGGTTGTGTTTTTGTTTTTTCTTCCTATCAAAGGCCGTGGCTCAGGAAGAAAACAAATACTGTAGATAAATTACTGGCTACATAGATGATGTAATCAGGAAAGGTTTTGTTTTTTGGACCATGGCTTATGCTTCCAAGATGCTCTTCTATCAGAAGATGGATTGCACCCCACAAGGGTATGAAAAACTGTGTTTGGTAAGAGCCTTGCAAACCTAATAAGGAGGGCTTTAAACTAAATCCTATGTGGGACTGAGACAAAAATTCAAAGCCTAGTATGATCCCAATAACTGGAGATAAGAAGACTAAAGATTTGCAGGAAATGGCACATATGTTAGCAGGAAACATTAACTTGCAAATACATACAGAAACGAAAACCTCAGGGCACATAAACCATGGATTCCCATGTCTCTACACTAATGTGCAGAGTATGGGAAACAAGCAGGAAGAACTAGAAGTCCTAATACAGGAAGGGGACTATGACCTAATAAGCATTGCTGAAATTTGATGGGATGACATTCACAATTCAAATATTAGGATTGAGGGGTACAACTTGTTTTAAAGGGACAAACTTTAACTTTAAATGCATCCTTCAAGTTGCTTTATTTCCACCTCTCCTCACTCCCCCTATTTGCCTGCCTACCTTTCTTGTCCTGCAGCTCTCAAAAATCTGACATTCATATCTCATAGCTCTCAAACATCTGACATTCTATGTAGCTCTTACATTAAGCAGGTTTGACCACCCCTGGGTTAGCAAGAGATGCTAAAAACAACACCTGGTTATTTTGTTATGATCAAAGTAAGAAAGGAGGAAGGATATGGTAGGGGGACAGGAAAGTGAAATTGTAACAGGTAATGAAAAGAGTACAGAACTGCTCATTCCTACTTTTCCTCAGTCTTCTCTTGAGAAGGAAATGGTGCTCAACATGGCAAAAAGAGAACCCATGATGAGGGAGGGGAGATGCAGCCTAGGATCAGTACAGGGGTAGTACATAAACATCTAGTTTCTTTCAATGAAACAAAGTCCTCCGGATCAGATGAACTGCATCCAAGGGTACTAAAAAAAAACCCTCATGGATACAATTTCTGAGCCTCTGTTCATTATTTTTGAGAATTCTTGGAAGTGCCAAAAGATTGGAGATGGGGGAAAGAAGGGGGGGGGAGGACCCAGATAACTACCAACCTGTCAGCTTGATGTCTATACCTGGAAAAGTTTAGAACAAATCATCAAACGGTTCTTGAGCATTTGGAAAGGATGGCTATGATCACTAAGAGCCAGCATGGGTCTCTCAAGAACAAGTCATGTCTGACTAACCTTATCTCTTTTTTGAGAAACTTACTCCTGGATCAAGAGAATGTTGTAGACATCATTTATCTTGATTTCAGTAAAGCTGTTGATAAAGTTTAACATAATATTCTTGTTGACAAGTTGGTAGAATGTGGTTTGGATTCTGTTACTGTTAGGTGTATCTGTAACTGGTCAACAAATTGCACCAGAGTCCCTGTTAATGGTTCCTCACCCTTTTAGAGAGGAGTGACAAAAGGAATGCCTCAGGAATCTGTTCTGGGACCTCTTTTGTTCAACTTCTTTATAAATGATTGGATGAAGGGATAAAGGGAATGCTTATTAAATATGCAAATGAAATTAAATTGGGAGGGCTTGCAAATACAATAAGAGACAGCAACAGGATACAGGACAGAAAGTTCTGCATTTAGGTAGGAAAAATCAAAAACATAATAATAGGATGGGTGAGACTTGTCTTGGCAGTAGTATGTGAGAAAATGCACTAGGGGTCTTAGTGAACCATGCACTGAACATGAGACAGCAGTGTGATGCAGTAGCTAAAAAGGCCAATGAGGTTTCAGCCCATATCATCAGAAGTATAGTGTCCAGATCTTGTGAAGTGATGTTATTGCTTTACTCTGCTCTGGTTAGACCTCACCTAGAATATTGTATTCAGTTTTGGCACCACAATTTAAGGAGGATACAGACAAGCTGGAACGTGTCCAGAGGAGGGCAACAAAGATGGTGAGGAATCTGGAGACCAATGCCTATGAGAAAAGGCTGAATCAACTCAGTATGTTTAGCCTGGAGAGGAGATGATTGAGAGATGATATGATAACCATCTTTAAGTACTTGAAGGACTGTCATATAGAGGATGGTACAGAGTTGTTTTCTGCTGCCCCAGAAGATTGGATCAGAACCAACAGGTTGAATTTAAATCGAAAGAGTTTTCTACTGAACATTAGGAAGAACATCCTTTCAACTACACACTAGGAAGAAGGTGTCCTCAGGTGGTAATGGGTTCTCCTTCTTTGGAGGTTTTCAAACAGAAGCTAGATGGCCATCTGACAGAAATGCTGATTCTGTGAATTTAGACAGATGAGAGGGAGAACAGGAAGGGTTGATAATCCCGGAGGTCCCTCCCAAGTCTGTGATTCTAAGTAGTACTGCCAGCACCTCAAATATTTGCTGGACTCAGCTGGTATCTGGAAGGCAACTGCCAGTACTTCAAAAGCTTGCCCTGGTAACTTGAGTGTCGAACCAGCCTTGTGTGCTGGGCAAAACAGTCAGTCATGACACTGTCTGGCATGCACACCAAGAATTGCCTACCCCTGGACTAAAACACCGTGTGTCAACTCATGACCAGGCAGACCTTGGTCCAAACCTCCACTCTGTCATGAAGTTCACTGGGTTATCTTGGACCAGATCTACTTTACAAGATTGTTGTAAGGATAAAAAGATGGGAGAGAGAAAGAATCAAAGATGCTACTCAAGATTTATTGGAAGAAGAATGAGATAAAAATAAAAAGCAGGTATTTTCATATGCAAGTCACCAGTAACAGAGTAACTGCGCAATTAATTTTCTTCTCTGTTGGTTGTGGATGGAAAGTCTTTGTTTTCTGCTAATAGGGAATGAACAGTACTGGCACTGAAGGAGTTAATACTCCTGTCATATTAGACTACCAGAAGGCCAAGGTTATTCTTATGGACACATACAGATAGCTCTTTTGTAGCAGTTTAATATCATAATCAGGGATGAGCATGACCTAGAAAAATTGAAGTCTGTCTCTGTTCATGGGGTCACATGAACAACAAACCTTCATAAAACTCCCTGTGGCCAGTAGAATGGAAGGGGAGGGGGGAGATCTTGCAAATGCCATTTAAAGAGAACCTTCCCTTTAAATGGTTTTTGCAAGCCATACTGCATGCAAGTGAAATCCAAGCAATGTGTTCACTTACTTCTTGGCCACTTGGATTTCCTTCATGTGTGGTCTGCAATACCCATTTAAAGGGAACACTTGGAAACAGGGCGGGGGGGGGGGGGGTAGCAAGAAGGATCACTGAAATGGCTTGTATCTATTTCAGCCTAACAAGTTGAAATGGATGTAAGCCATTTCAACTATCCTTCTTACTACCCCCTTCCCACCACAAAGCCCACAAACCTCAGAAACCATGTGGAGGGTCATGGATAGGGATGGGCATGAACCTCTAGTTCACGAACCAGCAATTTTCATCACAAAATTAGGTCCATGCCCATCCCTAATCATAACTATCACAGCTTCCCTAAAAGAATCCTGGGAATTGTAATTTTGTTAGGATGCTAAAAAAATTGCAAGAGAGCATTAGTCCACCAACCATTCACTGAACTACAGTTCCCAGGATTCACTAAGAAAAGAGAATTCAAAGTCCTTTATTATAGGTGCATCCAGGGAGCACTTATAATTCAAGAGCCAGCAATGCATACTAGTTTACAACTGGACCTGGGAGGCTTGGATTTCAAAATCTCTACTGGATACCCCTTCAGGTCCTACTCTGGGTTACACAACTAATGCAAATGGCTTTGTTCCCTGGCTCCCTATAGGACCCCAAATTTTATTTCAAGAAGCAGCAACTTTTAACTCTTAGCAGCAACCTTCAGTAAGCCCTGCCCCTGAAATGCAGCCCTATGCTGGTGCAAATATAGAACAGAGCTGGCCCACATTTCCAGACACTCCCCCCCATCCCAGAAAGGCTAAAATCATTCTCTGCTCCCAAAGCATCACTGCAAAAGACCAGCCATTGACCTGCTGACGTTTGTAGGGCTTGAGGAAAATTTTGAGGCAGATGCAGAGTGAACTGGGGTGAAAGGTGGCTGTGTCTGAAGAAGCCTTCTGTCGCTTTGGATTGCATCACTTTGGTTTCCCAGCGCTGCAAGAGAAGAAAGATATGGAAATAAATTGCCTAATTTTTATGTACACAGCAAGTCTGGCTGCCTCAGTTATCTTGAATGGGCCTCACTAGGGCTTATCAGTGTCACCTATCAGGAAGTTAGAGAGGGGCTTCATGTTTACTTAACTGGTAATTTACTTACCAAGTTGGGATCCAAGATACTAGCTCTTTGCACGAAGAAAGGAATTTTAAATTTGTACAAAGAGAGGGCACAACTACATAGAAGAAGACTACCATAGATTTATACCCCGCCCTTCTCTCTGAATCAGAGTGGCTTACAATCTCCTTTATCTTCTTCCCCGTAACAGACACCCTGTGAGGTAGGGGGGGCTGTGAGAGCTCTCACAGAAGCTGCCGTTTCAAGGACAGTTCTGCAAGAACCAGGGGTTGTTTTGTTTAAAAAAAAAAGTGGTGGAGCTCATCCAGGGATCGTTATGCAGCTGTACGTACTATTCAATGGATGAGGTGGGGAGGAGGAGGGGGAACCGTCAGAAAGGTTCAGGAGCTGCGCTCCTGTGAGCTCCTGCTGAATCCAAGGCTTGGCAAGAACTATGGCTGACTCAAGGCCATTCCAGCAGCTGCAAATGGAGGAGTGGGGAATCAAACTCAGTTCTCCTAGATAAAGAGTCCACAAAGTTAGCCACTACACCAAACTGGCTCTGTTGGCAGTTCTGTGTACAGAACTCCCAGTTTTTTCAAAGTTTACTTAGCAGATAGCATGGGGCTACATCTGGCTTGCAACCACAATGTGAGGGCTGTTAAGCCTCCCCCCCACCATCACTATTTTGCAGATCAAAAATTGTTATTTGCCCCTGAGGCCATTTTTTAGTTGGGGCAGGTTGAAAAGCCCCTTTCCTTCATGCTGTAGTCCTGATCCAAACTGGAATCCTGTGTACCTGATGAACTTACAACACTCGGAGATTCATACCCAGAATTCCCCAAATGTTAGGCCCCCAGTGTGCTGAGTTTTGATACATAATTAGCATCAAAACCTGGGGGATGCAGCAGCTGCTCTTGCTTCTGTATACATGTACAGACACACAAGTGGGAACCCAACAAGGACTTGTGGGAGGCATCTCATTTTCCCCTTCCCTCGCTATTTCTTCTTTCCTTTTCCTGAGAGCTCCCATAGCCTCCTCTCTTTTCCTGCTTCCTTCTCTCCTAGGGTTGCCAGCTTCCAGTTAGGGCCTGGAGAACTCCTGAAATCACAACAGATTTCCCAACTACAATGATCAGTGGGTTTCCACCTCTGCATTGGGAAATTCCTGAAGATTGGGGGTGGAGACTTGGGAGCACGAGGTTTGGAGAAGGAAGCGACCTCAGCAGGGTCTACTCTCCAAAGCAGTCATTTTCTCCAGGGGAACTGATCTCTGTCTTCTGGAGAGCAGCTGTACTTCTGGGCAATCTCCATCCCCCGCCCCCCCCCCCCCACCGGTCCAAAATCACCTAATCAGCTTTCACAGCAAGATGAAGATTTGAATCTGGGTCTCACAAACCCTGCTCTGAAGCTCTAACTTCTATGCCACACTGACTTTTATATGGCTGCTACTATTGAACAATAGTCAACGGCCAGGCCTAGTTGAATCATGCAAGTAGGGTGTATCAAGTCACAGGGTTGGAAGGGGCCATACAGGCCATCTGGTCCAGCCCCTGAAACCCAGCCTTGGAATACTGATGTTGCCAACAACAGGCATTGAATGAAGGAATCCATTGCTTAAAACTACATTGAATGAAGGAATCCATTGCTTAAAACTACAAAATATGTACACATATTTAAGCTTCACATTTTTCTGCAAACCTAGAGCTCAGATTTAAGAATCCAAAGATTATTGGCTATTAGTATATAGATCATAAGTCTCCAGTGACCTCCTTCAGCTGAAAGTGGAAAGCACCTAACAGTGAGCAAAGCATCCCTTCCTGGAAATAATCCCCATAAGGCTTGAACAACAGAAAATCTGTAGGGCTGCAATTGTGTGTATGGGGATTTCAACTACAAGTAGGTGAGCAGCTGATAACTGCCAACATCGCACTTTAAATTTTCTGCTCCTCACTATCACATATTGAAACGGATGTGTGTCGAGACTAGTTGTTAGACTCCTTCACTGTGACACAAAGAAGAGATCTCTAAATAAGGACTTTAAAGCAATGGCAAATGTCAGCATCTAACCATTCCTGGTAAGGTGCAAGTAAAGTGCAAGAGAGAGAGAGAGCACAGACAAGCATTCCAGACAGCCATTCTACAAACCCGCTTCAGCTCCTTCAGAACCTGTTCATCTACACCTTCTTCTGCAAAGACATCTCGGACGCCATCAATCACGTCGCCAATAACTGATTTGTAGAACTTAGGCTGTGCAACATATCAATTGCAAAAAAAATTACAAGGGGGTCTGAATGAACATTGTGATTTAGGGGGGAGAACACAGAATGTGGGAGTAAAATTTTGTTTCCCAAGAATGTTGGCTTTTCCCAAAAACCAAAACAAAAAAAGTAAGCAAGCTGCTACCCTTTAGGGATGTGAACATATGAAAAGTCAGACAAGGACTACTGAAATCTCAGAAGTTGAAAGAGTGGCTGAAGAGTGGCCTCTTTAACAACACTACTGCTACAGAAAAAAGTTAGTTTTAACCTTTAACATTAAACAGTAGTGATAATAAGACATATAAGACATATGCACATTTTAAGATAGATTCAGGTGGGTAGCCATGTTGGTCTGCAGCTGAGCAAAGTTTGAGTCCAGTGGCACATTTAAGGCCAACAAAGGTTAATTCTGAGTATAAGCTTTCATTTGCAAGAATGTGCATGAAAGCTTATACTGCTGGGCTCAAACTTTGTTCAACACATATTAAGAACAAGGCAAGTGCTACAAACTATACCTTTTCCCATTTTTCAGACAACTGTGGTTGTGTTGGTCTCCAGCTCTCTCAACAACTTTGAATGCATTTTAGATATGTTTCTACTCTGAATGTGTTTTAAACATAACCCTTTGGAGCCTTCCTTAGCACATAAGAAAGCTCATTTTTTAAAAAAGAAATTAAGAGACTTTTCTCCAATTATTTACTCTGAAAGCATCCTCAACTACTTTCAACAGCCATTGCCCACAAAACATCTCTTCAAATAAGAAAAGCTTTCAAACTGTGCTCTAGACAGGAGTTTTGTTTTTAATTCCATTGTAAGCAACATCAACAAATTAAAAGCTGGCAATATGCTAGAAAGTTGATGCTAAAGAGTGATGTCCTTTTGACTGAGAGAAGCTAAGGGCGTTTCTGTAGCAAGCATCTGAGTTGTGCTGTCACAAAATTAAAAATGCATATCAGATGCTTCTTTCACGGCATTTGATATTTAGAGCCAGCATGGCAAAAGAACCAGAGGTTGAAGTAGAAAGTCTTTATTTCACATCAGGCCACCACAAACTCACTAAGGTGGCTTTCAGAGAAACCTCTATGACTGAAATTACATATGCACTGTAAGTCAAAATGCAACAGACTCAGAAATCCAGGACAAGCACAGTTTCTTTAAAAATCAGTTTTTCACACATGCATATCTACAAAAGAATGAGCAGAGAAACATTTCAAATGGCATGTATAAATTCCACCTCTCCGCATTTAGCTTGCGGAATAGCAAGATTGTTAGAGACCATACATAGCAGGTGCTCTGAACACTCATGAAGTATATAACACATTTGCTAAGTATTAACTCTTTTCTGCTTTTGCTAACATTGTACACCTCAACCAGTAAGAGACCAGGAAAATAGCTTCAGAGCAATTGCTCACAGAACTTACATCCATCTCACTGCAAATATACAGCCCCCTCAAATGCTTTCTATCTGCAGCACCAGTATATCAAACTATGCTTTCTTTTTACATTTGACCGGAAGGGGGTGGGGGAGAGACTTGGGAGCTCATCCAAGGGCGACTCTCCCAGTTACTTCACAAAACCTTCAGCTCAGCCATGCCACTAGACAACAGAGGTCCCAGAAAGGCCACCGCAGAGCGGGCCACACAAACGCTGTGCCCCCCATCTAGTGGCAACACCTGCTGATGTGCAGAGACTTATTCTTAAGGGTCAGCCACAAGCCCTCCGCCCCTCCTCTCCTTCTCCAGGCTGGGCTCACTCCTCCTCTGTCCTCCCTCGGCCTGCTTCCCTCCCTCACCACAGGGTTGCCATGAGCCATCGCGACTCTCCCACCACCCCCTGCTCTCGAGGCTGCGCCTGCTTTCTGCGGCGTCCGCCGGCTTTTAAACCGCACTGCTCAACGCCCGTGCTCGCGCTCCCCCTGGCGGTTTCTGAGGCAACTGCCGAGCAAGTCGCCGCGTTCCTTTTGCTCCCCCCGTTGCTCTTCTCCTTGGGGAGGGGCTGCAGAGGGAATTCTCCGAGCAGGTGCAGAGTTCGCGCACGGGGGAGCGCGGACCCGACGTCCTGGGGGGTGGGCGTGGGGTACTACGGAGAAGGCAGAATGCAAACTATGGGGGAGGGCGTCCAATTTGCAGAATTCAGTAGTTCTGACCCTGCCTGGATTCCGGCTGCGGTTTAAAACGGAGAGAAACTGAAACAAATCCGCGGTACACCTGTCAACCTGGCTCAGCCCTGTCCCAAACTGACAGTCTACACTAGAATCATAGAAACCAACTCTATAAAATCATTTTGAGGACAGGGCTGAACTAGGATTAAAAGGTCTAGTGAGGAGGAATTGACCCTTAGGACGCCACCCTTCCTCGGCGGCGACAGCTACATGCGTCTTTGCTCCAGCCCGACTCCTATGCAGATTTAGTAAACCCCACTGAGTTTCAGGATCCTGAGTTCTCTAGCAGTTTCACACTAAACCTTTAATCCTGGTTTAACTTTGTCCCCATGCTGACATTCTACAGTAAAATCATATAGTTGGTTTCTTTGATTTTAGTGTAGAACGTCAGTGTGGGGACAGTTAAACCAGGATTAACGGTTTAGTGCAAAATTGGTTCAGGAGTGCACTCTTAACAGCAAGCCCTGATGTGCATTTTGTAGGAACAGCAAGTCCCGCTGTTTACCCCCAAGCATGCATGCTCTGAATTGCAGCTGAAGTCCAAATAGTTTACTTTACTCAGAGGTAAACCGCTGTGCTCAATGGGATTTACTCCCGGCTACAAGTGATGGGATTTCAATCTCCGGCCAGTGATTTTTCCCTGCTGCTACTGACCAGAGGGCACGGTGGAGTGTGAAGCTGTTGCTTTCTGCTGTCAATGAGTGTTGCCAACTTGGGCCTGGCCCTGCCTCTGTGCCTCTTAAAAGCCACATAGAAAAAGAAAATCTTGCCCGTGAAACTTTCCCCGGAGATTGGTGGTGGGAAGCAGTTCCAGCTTCCTAATTCCTTTCTGTTCAAATCCCATAGTCTTCTTCACTGTGTTTTTCTAGAATTCTGGATGTTTGGTCTGCAGTTTAGCTGATGTAAGTATGTGCAGGATTATGGCCCTTGCTTTCAAGCGTTATTGCAGGTGACTAGAGAGCCAAAAGGAAATGTTAACTTTATAGTTTCCCTTACCATCTCTAAGCCGTATGGGGGGCAATATTTATTTTCTCACTCCATTTATTTATAGCCTGTTTGTCTCACTGAGACTCAGCATAGTTTACAAACTATAAAAAACAATGCAGTCAGATGGCATAAGGCAGGAGTCTCCAGCCTTTTTGAGCCTGAGGGCACCTTTGGAATCTTGACACTGTGTAGTGATCACAGCTACTAAAGGACCGCCATAAAATGGCTTCTACAGGAAGTATAACCATAGAATTGGTAGGGACCTCCAGTGTTATCTAGTCCGACCCCCTGCACAATGCAGGAAATTCACAAATACCTCCTCCACGCACCTACATCCCCAGTGACCCTGCTCCATGCCCAGAAGATGGCAACAATCTCCAGGATCCCTTGCCAATCTGGCCTGGAGAACAATTTCTGACTGACTCCAGAGTGTCAATCAGCATATTCCTGAGTGTATAACCAGCCTTGAAATAGTTGCCCCTCATTTACCCTTCAAGTCACAAAATGAAGATCCTTGTGCTGTAGTGGCAGCTGCTGCTAAAGCAACAATTTAAAAAATTTGCACAGCCAATCAAAACTTCAGTGGCCAACCAGAAGATTTGCTTGGCAAAAGTGCCACCTGGCCCTGCCCACTTCCTAAAAACTCTTGATGGAGGCAAAAAAGATGCTCTGGGCACTATGTTGGAGACCCCAGGCATAAGACATTGCAGTGAATATGCAGCAGAACTAGAATTGCAGAATTAAAAAACAATGCAAACACAAATTCTCTGAGACAAATTATAGTACAAACAGTGCAGAAAATGGATTGCAAAGATGGAAGAAAACACAGTGAAAACAAGGTGATAACAAATATTGCAGTAGACTACAGTTCTTAACTTATTTCCTTATAAAAGCAACTTCCTGAACTGTTCAACTCTACTACAGTTCTAATGTATTTATGAAAATAATTCTCCTGAGCATTGCTGTTTTTCATATTCTGTGAAATGATAGAAATGTAGGAACCTTCTTGACTACTTCAAACAGGCCATTCCACAAGGTGGGAGCCACAATAGAGAATGCATGTGAACTGGCAGTTGTCAATCTCACCCATTTGCTCCAGTAGCAGCTTCAGAAGGCTTTGTATAGATGTGTGGTGTTGTCATGGTGAAGCATATCAACAGAAGCATTCCTGCAGGTGTGTCCAAGGTCATGAACAGCTTTGTAGGTGATAATCAGTACCTTGAATTGAATCTGGTACCTGATTGGTAATTAATGGAACTAACTGCAGAGTGAGCTTGATATGTAGACTTCTAGAAGGAACTGCACTGCAGGATCATAGAGTTTCTGAGCGAACTGTAATGGTAGACCAATACAGAGTGTATTACAGCACTCAGCCTTGAGGTAACCATAGCATGGATTCATGTAACTAGATAAGCCAAATCAAGGTAGAAAGCCATCTTCCAGGCCAAATGAAGATGAAAGAAAGCATTAATTTGTTTTTCTGATGATCATGCTGGATCCAGTGTAACCCCTACACTCTTAACTGAGTCAGCAAGTATCAGCTGCACCCCATCAGAAATGGGAAGTATAACATCCTTTAAGACCTCAGCCTTCCTAACCAGCATTACCTCTGTCTTGTCATGATTCATTTTCCACTTGTTCACTCTTAGCTGTTTAACTACTGTAGGCATTGGTTTAGGACCTCTATAGCATCACTGGACTATTTGGATTAAGAAAAATAGGGTGTCATGAGCATATCAATGACCACCTACTCTCAAACTATGAATGATTTCTCCCAAGGGCTGTATGCAGAGATTAAATAGCATGGAGGCTAAGGCAAGTCCCATATCAATGACAACTGATCACCAACAACAGCCCCTCAAGTCTTATCCATAAGCAATTTAAACCAATCTAATGCACAATCTGTAATTCAACTTTCAAATACGTCAACAAGATGGCATGGCTCACAATATCAGAGGCTGCTGATGAATTCAGCAAGAATAACAAAGAGGAATAGCCCTTATCGACTTTCAAATGTAGATCATCAGTTAAAGTCACTCGTACAGTTTCCTTCCCATGGCATGGCCTGAAGCCAGATCAAAATAGTAAATAAGTCATCTTGGACAACCTGGTGTTGTATTGCCACTACTCTGTTTCATCTTGCCCAGAAGGGACAAACAGAGACTAGCTGATAATTGCTCACATCATTCTTCTCTAGTTTTTGCAAGATGCCTACTTGTTTTAATGACCAAGGGAGGTGCCCCAAGTCTGGACATCAGGAACACATTCACGGATCCAGTGGTCCTGCCAACATCCACTAGATTGGAATGACCCATAAATGGACCCAGACAGTGCACTGGAATCCAAACATATCTGGTGTCTCAACTATATTACAACAAGCATCCAAATCAGAACATATTTGAAAGGTTTTCTCAGCAAAAAGAAAAAGGAAAAAAAACTCTTTGCAAAAGAGCCACAATTAATCATCAGTTCCTGAGAATATAAAGAATTCATACTTTTTGAGTCAATAAGTGCCAAAACTACTGAGCTTAGCATGAACTAGCTGGTGCAATGGTAACAGAGAAGTAGGATTTCTTTGGTACTACTGCCTCATAGGCAGGCCTGTAGCTACGGTGGGGCCCAGGAGGGGGCAGGTCCATCCTTTTAACCACCACCACCCCTTCCAATTGTATGGCCCCTCCATTGGAGGGCCCCCAATCTGTCCCCTTTGCTCACCACCACTCTAAACAAGTAGTAACATTGCAGCTGGTCTTTTTGCTTTTTTCTCTCTGTAACACGTTTGTTAATTGGGAGCCAGGAAGGAAGTTTCAGTCATCCATCTCTCCAAGGCAAGGAGGGGGTAGTAGCCAGCCAGCCACTCAGACTCAAGCCTTGGAAAATGTTTTCCCAGGCCTCTGCTTGACTGGCATTTATTTTGGCTCAAGCAGCACTCTGCAGGTATTAGGGTGATGTATAGAGGGGTGTATCTGGCTCTTTAAGCTATAAACTGCCCTTCAGTGGAAGGGGGGGTCTGACTGCTAACACAGTCACCTGTGCCTTGAGGAGACAACAGTCATATCATGGTATAGGCTTGTAGTGCTTTTAGGGTTCCTTACAGGCTTTCATCAACCTGCAGACTTTGGTCAGCCTGGCCTGGCTTGTATATTCTTGCTAGGCCTCTTGGCTGAATAACATCTGAAAGAATGCTCTCACAAAGAGATAATTGGCAATGGCTTTCAAGTGAAATTATCAGCACCTGGGAAGCTGGTCCTGAAACTTCCTTCCTGGCTCCCAATTAACAAATTCCTTACAGCTGAGCATAAGCATCTAGCTTGAGAATCAAGGTCAAATGGGCTCGCATTTGACTCCTTGGTAACCCTGGAAACAGGTGAAAAGTTACATCACCCTGTGAATTCTGTTTGGTTCTTTGGGCCCGGGAGGCAATCAAATTCTATTCCTATACGTTTAGCTATGCTTTACCTAGAACAGGGCTGTCAAACATGTAGCCTGGGGGCCAGATCAGGCCTGCAGAGGGCTCCTATCAGGCCCACGAGCAAGTCTGCTTCCTTCTCCCTCTCTCTTGCTTCTTTCTGTGTCACAGCTTGCTTTGCAAGATTTCTCAATGGCACAGAAGCTACAGAGCAAAGCCTCTATTTTTCCCATTGACTGAGGCTCCTCCCTTGGGGAAGAAGGGTGGGGGAGGGAGAACTTGCTTTGATACTGACCACAATATTGCAAGAGTGCTAATACTTGAAGCATGTATTAAGTTTTTTAAAAAAATTATTTGTGTTTGTATCCTTTATAAAGTTTATATCTTTGCTACCTGGCATTACATTTTATGACACACATGGCCTGGCCTGACAAGGTCTCATTTATGTCAGATCTGGCCCTCATAACAAATGAGTTTGACACTCCTGGCCTAGAAGTTGTCCAGATGGCTGCGTGAACAATTGATGGCTTCCACTATGTCAGTGGCAAAAAGCAGTTTATTTGTTCCTGAAGGTTAAAGGCCTTGTCTTGTCCTGTGATTGCTGAAATGTCCTCATGCCTGTTGGAACCTTTGTAACTATTCTTTGACTGTATTAGTTAGCTGGATAAGCCTAGCTCTTTTATTTTTGAATCCTTCACAGTCTTGTCCTTATTAATATACTTACACTTTAATCCTTGTGTGAATACAGTTGCCAGGTCTGTGTTGGAAAATACCTGGGGACTTTGGGGATGGAGCCAGGAGAGGGCGGGGTTTGGGGAGGGGAGGGGCCTCAGCCTGGTACAATGCCATAGAGTCCACCTTGCAAAGCAGCCATTTTCTCCAGGGGAGCTGGAGTTCAGTTGTAAAAGTGGGAGATCTCCAGGCCCCACCTGGAGGCTGGCAATCCTATGTGTGAATCTTGTCTTTACAGTCTCAAAGCTAAGTCCAGAGGCCTTGACACTTGACTATGGTTAAGTTTTAGTTTGGAAACTCAGTGCTGCAAGTTCTACCTTGCAGGGTTGACATTCTGAAGTAATTTCCCTGGAAGGCTTAGAAGTTGGCTTTTTCCTCTAGGGTCCTTGGGAATAGTTAAAAGAGCCTCGTGGCAGACTACTGGTTTAGCCTACAGAGAGGACCTAGACTCTCTGCAGGACTTGTTAAAGAGTTGTCCCTCCTTCTGTTTTAAAAAGGGAATCTATCCCTGCTATCCTGGGCTTGGTGCAGGGGGAAAGAACCCAAGACAAGGCTAAACTTCCAGCCTCCAAACCAGAACTTTCCCCAAAGGTTTAGTATGGAAAAACTAAATTTTAAGGTATGTTTTTTGTTTTCATATAGAACTTGTCACAACCTGAGAGGACCCAGAGTAGCCGAAGAGGCTATGAAATCCTGAGCTGGTTGTAGTGCCCACTAGGGATGGGCAAAAACCTTGTCACAAACCTGAGTTAATCAAGAAAATTGCCCAGTTTATGAGCCGAGGGTTGTGCAATCACACCTACAACAAACCTCCCATGAAGCTCCATGGTTTTTATGGAGGTTGGTGCAGCAAACACAATGGCGCTGATCAATTACTTGTCAAAGCAATGGGGAGTGGACTTCTTCAGCCTTTCTGCAGCTCGGGAAACACCAATAGTGGCCCTTGTGGGACCTAGAGGAAAACGTGAAAGAACCCAGGTCGGGGATGGAAGGAGATGAGGAGAGGTGAAGGAAGGGTGTACCATGGAGGTGCTGGAGAGAGAGGAGACAGGGATCTGAGGCTTGGGGAAGAAAGGGGGAGGCAATCTCCTTTTTGCAGAAGTGGTGAAAACTTTGGGAAACTGGCCAATGAGACAGTCAGAGGGAGGCCAGCAGATGAGGCCAGGCCAAAAGGGGGATCCCAGGAGGCCCAAAAATTGAGGATTGCAGGGTTGGAAGGCAAAACGGGGGGGGGGATCTTTCTGAAAGAAGAGGGGAGTCAGCTGGAGACTTGCAAGTTTGGTGTCTGTAGCCTGCAGGTGCTCTATCACAGCTAGGGTGGCCAGACCGTCCCGGGCACCCGGGAATGTCCCGGTTCTGGCCCCCTATTCCCGCCTCCCGGGCTGGCTATACCGGGACCATTAGAGGTCCCGGTTTAGCCAGCCCCGGAGGCGGTGGGCCGCGCGCGCCGGCGGGGAAGGCGGCAAGTGAGGGAGGGAGCGTCCCTGCGCGTGCACAGGGACGCTCCCTCCCTCACTCACCGCCTTCCCCGCCTGCGCGCGGGGCCCGACGGCGGTGGCAGAGGCCGGGGAGGCGGCGGAGAGGCCGGCGCTGGTCCCTGGAGGCCCTCCAGAGACTCTGGAGGGCCTCCAGCGACCAGCGCCGACCAGCGGAGGCTGCGGAGAGGCCTGCGCTGGTCCCTGGAGGCCCTCCAGAGACTCTGGAGGGCCTCCAGCGACCAGCGATGGGCCAGCGGAGGCCGCGGAGAGGCCGGCGCTGGTCCCTGGAGGCCCTCCAGAGTCCCTGGAGGGCCTCCAGCAACCAGCGCCGGGCCAGCGGAGGCCGCGGAGAGGCCGGCGCTGGTCCCTGGAGGCCCTCCAGAGACTCTGGAGGGCCTCCAGCGACCAGCGGAGGCCGCGGAGAGGCCTGCGCTGGTCCCTGGAGGCCCTCCAGAGACTCTGAAGGGCCTCCAGCGACCAGCGCCAGGCCAGCGGAGGCCGCGGAGAGGCCGGCGCTGGTCCCTGGAGGCCCTCCAGAGTGTCTGGAGGGCCTCCAGCGACCAGCGCCGGGCCAGCGGAGGCCGCGGAGAGGCCGGCGCTGGTCCCTGGAGGCCCTCCAGAGTGTCTGGAGGGCCTCCAGCGACCAGCGCCGGGCCAGCGGAGGCCGCGGAGGGGCCGGCGCTGGTCCCTGGAGGCCCTCCAGAGACTCTGGAGGGCCTCCAGCGACCAGCGCCGACCAGCGGAGGCTGCGGAGAGGCCGGCGCTGGTCCCTGGAGGCCCTCCAGAGACCAGTGGAGGCCCTCCCCGGCCTCCGCAGCCGCCGCCAGCCCCGCCAGCAGCACCACTCGCCGGGAGGAGAGGCCGCCACCCGCCCTGGATGAAGGTAAGCAGGGAGGGAGGGGGTGAAAGCGAGGGGGGGCGGATGTTGGGAGGGGCCTTCCTTCCTTCCCTCCCTCCCTCCCTCCTCCCTTCCTTCCTTCCCTCCCTCCCTCCTCCCTCCCTCCCTCCTTCCTTCCCTCCCTCCTCCCTTCCTTCCTTCCTTCCCTCCCTCCTTCCTCCCTCCTTCCTTGCTTCCCTCCCTTCCTTCCCTCCCTCCCTCCTCCCTTCCTTCCCTCCCTCCTTCCTTCCTTCCCTCCCTCCTTCCTTCCTCCCTCCTTCCTTCCTTTCTTCCTCCCTCCTTCCTTCCTTCCTTTCTTCCTTCCCTCCCTCCCTCCTCCCTTCCTTCCCTCCCTCCCTCCTCCCTTTCTTCCTTCCTCCCTCCCTCCTTCCCTCCTTCCTTCCCTCCCTCCTTCCTTTCTTCCTTCCCTCCCTCCTCCCTTCCTTCCCTCCCTCCTCCCTCCCTCCCTCCTCCCTCCCTCCTTCCCTACCTCCCTCCCTCCTCCCTCCCTTCCTTCCTTCCTTCCCTCCCTCCCTCCCTCCTTCCTTCCTTCCTTCGTTCCTTCCTTCCCTCCTTCCCTCCCTCCTCCCTTCCTTCCCTCCCTCCCTTCCCTCCCTCCTTCCTTCCTTTCTTCCTTTCTTCCTTCCTTCCCTCCCTCCTTCCTTTCTTCCTTCCTCCCTTCCTTCCCTCCCTCCTTCCTTCCTTCCTTCCTTCCTCCCTCCTTCCTTCCTTCCTTCCCTCCCTCCCTTCCCTCCCTCCCTTCCCTTCCCTCCCTCCCTCCTTCCTTCCTCCCTCCTTCCTTTCTTCCTTCCTTCCTTCCTTCCCTCCTTCCCTCCCTCCCTCCCTCCCTCCTTCCTTTCTTCCTTCCTCCCTCCTTCCCTCCTTCCTTCCCTCCCTCCCTCCTTCCTTTCTTCCTTCCCTCCCTCCTCCCTTCCTTCCCTCCCTCCCTCCCTCCTTCCCTCCCTCCTTCCTTCCTTCCTCCCTTCCTTCCCTCCCTCCCTCCTTCCTTCCTCCCTCCCTCCCTCCTTCCTTCCTTCCTTCCCTCCTTCCCTCCCTCCCTCCTCCCTCCTTCCTTCCCTCCCTCCCTCCTTCCTCCCTCCCTGTTTTGGTGGTTTGGTATATGGTTACTTTTGCATTTATTGGCATTTGCATTTATTGGCAATAGCTTGTGTAATACAGCATTTTGACTTTTTTTTTTTGCCATATAGATAGGGTGATCATTTTCCTATACTACTTGTGCTTTGCGTATTTTTCAAGTGCTTGTGTATTTATGTACATTGTTTTCATTGACTAAGGGAGGTATCTCGTGTTTTCTGGTTGCTGACCTAGCCAGACAGGACAGGAGACCAGCAGAGAATATCTCCCCTGTTTCCCTTCCTTCCTTCCTTCCTTCCTTCCTTCCTTCCTTCCTTCCTTCCTTCCTTCCTTCCTTCCTTCCTTCCTTCCTTCCTTCCTTCCTGTCGGTCACTTCTGGCTTCCTGTCCTGCATCTCGACCTGTGTTATTAGTGACAGGCTGCTTCGGCGTGCTGCTGCGCCGGCCCCCTGGGTCCCACAACGATGGGACCGATGCCACAGGGACGGGCTCGAAACACTCTATAACCCCTCAAAAGAACAGCAGTCTAGCTCGCTTCCCCCGAGCCCTGCCGCCATAAGCCTCAAGGGGGCTCATTTTGCGGCATCTCCCGGCGGGAGGGTGGCACCCGCATGGGACACATATCAAATGAAAGAGGGGGCGCAGGGCTATCAGAAACAGTCGGCGGAGGGAGTCGGGAGACCACCCCACTGGGGGAATCCACACCCCGAAAGTGATGAAGGTGGCGCAGATAGAACCAACAGAGCAAACAGGACAAAATAAGTAGGCTGCATTATGCAGCACAGTCTCACTGGAATCTCACTGGAATCTGACTGGCTTCTCAGCATGGAACCCGTTCTCTCTAGTCTTCTCACTTTGAAAAAAGTAAAAAAAGAGTTTCATTTAACTTTACTTCCCCCTTTCCCTCTCTATAAATAATCTTGGTGTTTCCGGCGGTGATATTTGGGGGATTTTTGGGGACGTCACAGGAAGTGCTGTGAAGTCACTTCCTGTCTCCGGCAGTGGCATTTGGGGGAAATGATGTCATTTGGGGGAAATGATGTCACAGGAAGTGATGTCACTTCCTGCTTCCGGCAGGTGGCGCGGGGGGATGATGCCATGGGAAGTGGTCACTTCCTGTTTCCGGCAGGTGGTGTGGGGGAAATGATGTCACAGGAAGTGATGTCACTTCCTGTTTCCGGCGGTGGCATGACGTCACCGGAAGTGATGTCACTTCCTATTTCTGGCGGCGCGCGCACACCCCTACCTTCCCCCCCCCCAAAGGTGTCCCTGGCTGGCCTTCAGACATTATGGCCACCCTAATCACAGCACTAACCTTAAAAAACAAATCAGTTCAGTAAATGGGAACGCTCATGGTTTGTGAGTCCCCATGAACCACAGCAAATCTTCAGTTCATGCCCCTCCCTAGTGCCAACACAGAAGAACCCCTGAGGAAGAGGAGTGATGGTGTAGTTGTGCAACCCTTATTCTGTGTTAGCAGCTAAATTCCATAAACTATAAGAAGGATTACTTCCTTTTTGGTCATTTAGGGTGGATAGAAAGTTAAAAGCTCCAGGTGAAGCCAGTAGCCCCAAGCTAGCCTGACCCAGCAGATTGCCAGGTGTCACTAAAAACATAAGAATATAAGAGAAGCCATGTTGGATCAGGCCAATGGCCCATCCAGTCCAACATCCTGTGTCACACAGTGGCCAAAAAAACCAGGCACCATCAGGAAGCCCATTAGTGGGGGCAGGACACTAGAAGCTCTCCCGCTGTGCCCCCCCCCCACAAGCACCAAGAATACAGAGCATCACTGCCCCAGACAATACATTGTGGCTAATAGCCACTGATGGATCTCTGCTCCGTATGTTTATCCAATCCCCTCTTGAAGCTGTCTATGCTGGCAGCAACCTCTTGTGGCAGTGAATTCCATGTGCTAATTACCCTTCAGGTGAAGAAGCACTTCCTTTTATCCATTCTAACCCAACTGCTCAGCAATTTCATTTAATGTCCATGAGTTCTTGTATTGTGAGAAAGGGAGAAAAGTATTCTTTCTCTATGTTCTCTGTTCCATGCATAATCTTGTAAACCTCTATCATGTCACCCACAGTCGATGTTTCTCCAAGCTAAAGAGCCCCAAGCATTTTAACCTTTCTTCATTGGAAAAGTGTTCCAGCCCTTTAATCATTCTAGTTGCCCTTTTCTGCATTTTTTCCTATGCTATAATATCTTTTTTGAGGTGCGGTGACCAGAATTGTACACAGTATTCCAAATGAGGCCGCACCATTGATTTATACAGGGGCATTATGATACTGGCTGATTTGGTTTTCACTTCCCTTCCTAATAATTCCCAGCATGGTGTTGGCCTTTTTTATTGCAGGGCATTATGATACCGGCTGATTTGTTTTCAATTCCCTTCCTAATAATTCCCAGCATGGTGTTGGCCTTTTTTTATTGCAATCACACACTGTCTTGATATTTTCAGTGAGTTATCTACCATGACCCCAAGATCTTTCTCTTGGTCAGTTTCCACCAGTTCACAACCCACCAACTTGTATTTATAGTTAGGATTTTTGGCCCCATTGTGCATTACTTTGCACTTGGCAACGTTGAACCTCATTTGCCACACTGACACCCACTCACCCAGCCTCGACAGATCCCTTTGGAGTGCCTCACAATCCTCTCTGATTCTCACCACCCTGAACAATTTAGCTTCATTCACAAACTTAGCCACTTCACTGCTTACTCCTAACTCCAAATCATTAATGAACAAGTTAAAAAGCATCGGACCCAGTACTGAGCCCTACGGCACCCCACTGCTTACCATCCTCCACTGAGAAAATTGCCCATTTATACTCACTCTCTGTTTCCTATTAATTAGCCAGTTTTGGATCCAGAAGAGGACCCCATGACTCTCAAGCTTACTAAGAAGTCTTTGATGAGAAACTTTATCAAAAGCTTTCTGGAAGTCAAGGTAAACAACAACTATTTTGGACCTTTTTGTCGACATGCTTTTTCACCATCTTCAAGTACTTGAAGGGCTGTCATATAGAAGATGGTGCAGGATTGTTTTATGTGTCACCAGAAGGTAGGACCAGAACCAATGGGTTGAAAATAAATCAAAAGAGTTTCCGGCTCAACATTAGGAAGAACTTACTGACCATTAGAGCAGTTCCTCAGTGGAACAGGCTTCCTCAGGAGGTGGTGGGCTCTCCTTCCTTGGATGTTTTTAAACAGAGGTTAGATGGCCATCTGACAGCAATGAAGATCCTGTGAATTTAGGGGGAGGTATTTGTGAGTTTCTTGCATTGTTCAGGGGGTTGGACTAGATGACTGTGGAGGTCCCTTCCTACTCTATGATTCTATGACACCCCCTCAAAGAACTCTAACAGGTTAGTGATCTTGATCTTCCCTTACATAAAATAATGAGAAGTATTATTCTTGGGATACCACACCTAACAAGCTGAAGAGAGTATAAAGAAGGAAGAGAAAGCAAAAGCAAGTGGGCTTTAAAATAGAGATGTGAAGGTTTTATAAGACCACAAACTGCTGTCTTTGTTTCATGGGCTGGTTTCGATTAAACCACACTCACATCAACATGTGAGTTTTCATAACCAAGTCCCATAAAGGACCCCCCAGCTCAGGCAAACCAGCCTCTGGCAAGACACTGTCCCAAACAAGCTGCCATCAGCAAGAATCACGCAGCACTAAGCCCAAGATTACCTCTGCCAAGTCAGGCAGGACCCAGCAGGGAACTCAGTGGTAGGTAAATCAGTATAATGCCAAATCTGCCTACAGATCCAAAGTTAAATTGTGCTCTCAAGCAGTATGAATATTAAAGCTTTAACCACAAACAACCTTTTAAAATTGCTGTAACAGCCAATTAGCATGCTCTCTTGCACAGAAATGTGTGAATTGCAAAAGTAGGGAACTTGATTTAAATTGGTGCAAATTGAACTTTTTCTTGGTGATTTCAATTGCTGATTGAAATTACCTTGATTTAAATTAGTCTGCCCAAGTTGGCAGGCTATATTTGCTGAAACTTTTTCCTGTACTAAGCCTTTCCATTTTTTGATAGTTTTCTCTTGGCCAAGTTTATCTAGACAAAATCTGGGCTGACTAGGAAAAGATTGCTCTTTCAAATAAGTTTGGATGGTATTGGTGGTATTAATATCTTCATTCCAAGATTTTGGAAGCAATCATACAGAAGTCTGATATATTTTCACAATTTAAAGGCAGGAGCTGTGTGAGACTGTACAGGTTTCAAATCCTGCATCTGGAAAACCGGCTCAGAGAGCTTTAGTCAGGCCTGGTTTAAATGCAATTCCAGCAGGACAAAAGCACTTAACCTGTGCAATTTTGGTGCCAGTTTAAACTAGGTGCATGAGTGTTACAAGTGCAAAAGTAAATGGGAAACATTCATAACCTAGTGGATATAGTGATGTGTTAAAGCTGCATGTGTAGCCATTTTGAACATGTACCCATCCAGTTTAAACACCTGGGTTTGAATCCCCACTTGTACCATGGAAGCTTGCTGGGTGACCTATGGCTAGTCACACTCTCTCAGCCTAACTGACCTCTCAGGGTTGTTGTGAGGATAAAACAGAGGAGAGGAGAATGATGTAAGCCATTTTAGGTCCCCACTGGGGAGAAAGGTGAGGTACAAGGTGAGAGCCAGTTTCGTTCTGGGAAGAGGAAGTAAAGGAGATTGTAAGCCACTTTGAGTGAAGGGTGGGATATAAATCCAATCTCCTCCTCCTCCTGATGCTGGGTGTGTGCAAAGTGGTGTCGATAGGTGAGGTCTGATATGCTACCAGTGTTACATTCAGATCACCTGCAATTTGGGAAGAGCTGTCATGTGGCATTCTTAAATTGACATGTGCAAACAGAACTGGGTTCCAGAACAGTCAAAAGTCAGTTCTTAGGAACATAAGAAACCGAACACCCTGTTTTATGCTTTACCATCTGAGGCTAAAATAGCTGTTAATTTTAATTATTTTATGTTTTTATGTAACTGTTTTTATTCCAGGTCATGATTTTATTGTTTTACTTTGTAAAGATGTCTTGAGCTGCCATGAAAGCTTGCTTGGTGTCTTGGGCCACTCACTCACTCTCAGCATAACCTACCTCACAGGATTGTTGTTAGGATTCAAAAGGAGGAAGGAATAACAATGTAACACTTTGGATTCTCACTGAGAAAAGAGGTGGGATGTAAATGAAGTAAATAAATAAAAGTAATGCAAATAATCTGTTTGGATAGAGGGGCTGGAGAAAGATAGTAAGCTGCCTGGTAGGGTTGCCAAGTCCAATTCAAGAAATATCTGGGGACTTTGGGGGTAGAGCCAGGAGACACTGGGGGCGGAGCCAGGAACAAGGGTGTGACAAGCATAATTGAACTCCAAGGGAGTTCTGGCTATCACATTTAAAGGGACAGCACACCTTTTTAAATGTCTTCCTCCCATAGGAAATAATGAAGGATAGGGGCACCTTCTTTTGGGGCTCATAGAATTGGACCCCCTAGTCCAATCATTTTGAAACTTGGGGGGGTACTTTGGGGAGAGGCACTAGATACTATATTGAAAATTTGGTGCCTCTACCTCAAAAAACAGCTCCCCCAGAGCCCCCGAAACCTCCAGAACAATTCCCCATTATACCCTATGAGAATTGATCACAAAGGGAATAATGAAGACGTTTCCCCCTCTCCCCCCACCCCCCTTTCTGGCCAGTCTGAAGCAGCGGATCAGCCTCTCTACTCACCATTTGCTGCCAGCTTCTTCACAGAAACAGAGACACACCATCCTAAATTGAAGCCTTTCAAGTCAAGCCTCTGGAGGTGCAAAGGCACATGGTCCTTTGCAGGCGAGGCTCCCTCTCCCCCCCCCCACCAGCCAGCTGATTAGGGCGGGAAGCAGCCTGGGAAAACTGAAGAAAGGCTGCTGCGATCGGGGCTGGGTGGGAAGGGCAGGGCAAGGAGAAGCTGCTGAGATCGGGGCTGGGTGGGAAGGGCCGCCGTCCCCCCCCCCCCGCTTTCCAGATTTTTGGCTAGCGGGGGGAGAAGGCTCCAAATCGGGGGTCCTCAGGCAAGGCGGGGGATTTGGGAAGCCTACTGCCTGGTCACTCTGCAGTACTTCCTGTCAGAACTGGCGAGAAAATAATTGTGTTACCATCATATTGCAACTGATTCATGGCAGCCCCAGGACCGTAGGGTTTTCAAGACAAGAGATGAGGAGAGGTGGTTTGCCATTGCCTTCCTCTGTGTAGCAACCTTGAACTTCCTTGGTGGTCTCCCTTTAAAGTAGTAAATATGGCCAGCCCTGCTTAGCATCCAAGGTTAGGCTAGTCAAGGCTATTTAGGAGGCTAGAACTAATAATACTGACCTTGAGAGACCAACAGTCCGGCTCCGTATAAGACAGCTTCTTCTGTTGCAGCTGGACTGTGCAAGAGTCTTCCCCCAGATGATCTGTAAATTTCCAAGGGCAAACAAGCCTCGTGTGCAATAGGCAGGTAGCAGTGAGAAGGGAAATGTGTGGGGGGTTTTTTACACTAAGCTGCTGCACTTATCATGGCTTGTTAGCAAGAAGCCAGCCAGTTCAACAAAAGATGGCCTGCCATCACATTTCCCCGGATGTGTCCTTTTGGTTACTTGCTGGTTGTATCAGCATAGCTCAAGCTTGTAGCTATCAGTACAATGGTGCCCTCTGCCTGCTATGGCGGGCGATACTCCTCTTTCCTGTAAAGCAACAGCATGTGTTCAGTTGTTGCTTTAAGCTGAGTTGCCCATCCTTTAAAAAGAAGGGATTTTTAATAAAAGCCCTGACAGTCCCATAATTATATAGCTAAGCTAACACCTCCATGTACACAAGGCAGCAACATCCATAATAATATCACAAACCGAAACCTCACAAATGAGACAAAGAGCAAAGGCAATTTTCTCCTAAAGCAGTTCTGCATTGCAACCAAATATGCTTAATGACACTGTCAACACACCGAATGCGATGGCATGAGCTTATTCAGCTGTGTGTACTTTCCATCAGTACAAGGGAGCTGTGCGTGTAGAGCTATTGAAACCCAATTTAAAAGCATGGGGATCATTAGAAAGCTCTCCCTGGGAGCCATCTGGGAAAGCGCTCGTCACCACAAAGGATACATATTCTTGCAAATGAGTGTTTTGCGCACAATGATAATGTAATGCAGCAACAAGGACCCACAGCCTGCAGGACCTTACAAAGCTTTAAATGCTGCAAATGGTGTTTTGCTGGGGGGGGGAGTCAAGGAGATGGTTGACCTGCGGTTATGAGCCAGCAAGGGCTGTTGGGAAATTACTGAGACTAGCCAGTGTTTCCTGTTTTGAGAGAGAGAGAGACTCCCTTGTCCTGGATGTGTGGCTTCCCTATTGCTAGTGCAGCTACAGATAAAGTGCAGCAGCAATGGGGCTTCCACATGGCAGTTTTCCCTGCCCCAGTCCCCCAGAAGTGCCACATGCCCCTTCTCTGGGCCATCAGAGCATTTTTTTTTTTTACAATTAGCACTACAATGTAACAGCAGATGTAGCAGGTTCTCTGAATCCCCAATGTTCATTGTTTTTAAAAGTCTCTAGCCACTTCCCTTGCAAAGATATGCCTTTTAACCTTTCTTTTCCACAAGAAAAGGCTAGAGGCTTTTTAAAAATGAAAGCTGAGAACTCAGAGAACCTGCTAGAAGCCAATTGTTACAGTGGTAGCAATCAGGCCGCAGAGCAAGGCAGAGGTGCTGCACTGCCCCCACCCGCCCAGAACCTGAGTCGGCGGAAGGGGCAGCTGCTGCAATCTTAGCCTACCCCTCATTTATAGACCCCTGCCAATCAGCTGATCAGTGTGGATCTTTAAATGAGAGGAGAGGCAGATTGGCCTTCTGCTGCCTGGCCACCTAGCAGGGAAGCAACAGAAACAGCCCCAGTCTCCCCCACCCCCATTTAAAGACAACCATGGGGGGGGGGGAAGGGATGGGTCACGTTGGGGCAGCCTGGGGCAGCAAAAACACCACCACCACCACCACCCTGGAAAAATTGTCTTCCAGGAAACCGGTCCCTGGGGCCAAAAAGGTTGGGAACCACTGCTCTAATGCTATTTAAAAAAAAAAGAAAAGCTCCCAGTGGCAAGGGTAGGAGATGGCTGTTGTTAGGACATGTTCAGGGAAAATGTTCCAACCCACACAGCAGCTATCCAGGCTTTACTGCAATCTTCCCCAAAACTTCAGAGCAAAACAGCTTTGAAAAACAGGAGAAACGCAGTGGAAATCCTTGAATGTACACAAATGCACTACAAAGCTTTAGGAAAACAGAAGGGAAAAAACCCACTTCCCAAAAGCATTGAACTCAGGGCAGATAACCCAAGTGGAAATGGCCAAAGTTGTATGCATGTGCTGTATGCAGATGCAGAATGTGGCAACAGGTGAAGCACTCACATTCCTCAATATTTCAGCTTTCTTAATAGAAGCTTCTAATCATTATGAACGTATACTTGAAAGTATTTGGGCAACACTTGCTAACATCTCAGAAGCCAGCATTTAGTTGCATATGGCATGAGAGAGAGAGAAAAAGAGAGAGAGAGAATGTGTGTTGTAATTAGAGTGCAGGATTACAACTGGAGAGAGAAAGTCTCTGCTGTAAAGTTCACTGGATGTCTTTGGACCAGTCTGTAGGTTGAATGCAGCAGTCCATTCAGGCACAGCTTCATTGGATATTATTTATTCTAGTATTATTCCAGTTCTAGTATTATTGTTTACCAAGTGACATTATTTATTTCCATGCCACAAAATCTTCAGTTGTCCATTTCCATATATTAAGCATCTACTGAGAGGACAAGGGGCCTGGCATGACTTTGTCCATGGGGTCGCAAAGAGTCGGATTTGACTGTGCGACTGAACAACAACAAAAGAAAGGACAGAACATTGTTCTCAAGGCCAATTGGCAACCATCCTTATGCAAGGATTCTGGCTCCTTCCCTCTTTCTCTTCCCCCAAGCAATTTCTGGCCCCAGGAAAATGGATTCCTGAGGTTGCAGGGCCCATAGTGGATCAACATATGAAGCAGAGGTCCATCAATGGCTATTAGCCACAGTGTATTGTTGGAACTCTGTCTGGGGCAAGTGATGCTCTGTATTTTTGGTGCTTGGGAGGGACAACAGTGTGAGTACTTCTAGTGTTCTGGCCCCACTGATGTACCTCCTGATGGCACCTGGTTTTTTGGCCACTGTGTGACACAGAATGTTTGACTGGATGGGCCATTGGCCTGTTCCAACATGGCTTCTCTTATGCTCTTATATGGAGGGCATAGAAGCCAAGGCCCCCCAGGACTGGTATACAGAGGATTGCTGCCTCTGTTTATGGAGGCTCTCTTCATTCACCATGGCTAGTAGCCATAGATGGGACCTCTCCTCCATGAATCTGTCTAAGCCTCTTGTAAAGCTATCTCTGCTTGTGGCCATTCCTACCTCCACTGTCAGTGAATTCCAGTTTACTCATTGAGTAAAGAAGTATTTCCATTTATCTGTCCTGAACCTATTTGCCAACAACTTCATTGAGTACCCCCAAGTTCTAGTATTATGGGAGAAGAAGCTATCTCTGTCTTTCTCCACCCCATACATAATTTTGACTGAAAGCAACATCCTGTTGACCAGAGGTGCCTCACTCTCTGGGGTGCAGAAAGGAACAGTAAAGCCAGCTGTTAAGCAGTTTCAAAAATGCCCTTTACTTAACAATGAGGTTGGACATAATAAAGGTCTCGGGGAGAGGGAGGCTTCAGACACTAGTGATATGCAGACTAGTTGCTTCTAATTATTTATACTCTGCTGAACTGGCTAGCTAATGATGATTTATATTTAATGTAGAATTTCTTAAATGATAGATTTTACTGATTTTAAGAGCTGTAAACCATTTTGAAAAGCCACTCACAATAGGTGCCTAATGCCCTCTTCTGTTATAACCAAGAATTGCTTGAAATACAGAATTCTGGCAAAAGCTTATTTCATAAATATCAGCTTGCTTGTAAACCTTTCAGATAGCCTGACCAGTGTGTTTCCTGGAGAAGCTGAGAGCTGGTGTATGTTTTTAATTATATGGAAGAGCCATACACTAAATCAGATCACCTATCTACTCTACAGGTCCATTGTCTACTTAAATCTGTAAGATCTCAGGCCAACGTCTTTCTAGTGCTACTTGAGATCCTTTAACACAAGGTATCATGATTTGAATCACAATCCTTTTAAATGTATTTTTAAGATTATAAGAAATCTGTCTACTCTAACCAAAGAAATGTGGAAAAATTCCAGAAAGTTTTCAAGTGCTTAATTTTTCCCTGTGCAAAATTTTCCATTTCTAAAGATTCATTGTTTCACATAACTAACAAACAAGCTTCATAATTTCCAAGTTGTAATTAATATTGTTGTTTTTACAGGTGGGTTAGCTGTAAAAGTTGCATGAGATAAATCATTTTATTAATGTGTAAACCAGGGTTAGGGGGATAAGGCCACAAATTATTATTATTATTATTTTATTTCTATTTCGCCCCTTCCTTCTTTTGGGGGACTTAGAGCGGAGTACAACAATTTAAATTAAGATCACAATAAAATCATAATAAAATCAACTTCAGCAATCAGTAAAGTGCAATAGGTTAGTTCAGCAAGATGATATGAAGCAAGATAGTATACCATCACAGTACAGCAGGCCATAAGGGCTTAGGCGGAGGCCAACCGATCTAATAGGTGGACAGATGCCCGCTGCCTTATCCAAAGACCTGTTGGAACAGCTCCGTTTTACAGGCCCTACGAAAGACCAACAAGCCAGGTAGGGCCCGGATCTCCATAGGGAGCTGATTCCACCAGGTCGGGGCCAGGACCAAAAAAGCCCTAGCCCTGGTAGAGCCAAGACAGGCATCCCTTGGGCCGGAAACTATCAGAAGATCTTGGGAGGTCGAATGAAGCCACCTCTGGGGTGTATATGGAAGGAGACGATCCCATAGGTATGTTGGTCCCAGGCCGCGTAAGGCTTTAAAAGTCAAACACCTTAAAACGGATCTGGTACTCTATAGGCAGCCAGTGCAGGTCACAGAGCACCAGCCGTATGCTCACCCATATAGGTGATGCAGTCAGCAGGTGAGCTGCCGTATTCTGCACTCGCTGCAGTTTCCGGATCAGTTTCAGGGGCAAGCCAGCGTAGAGCAAGTTACAGTAGTCCAGCCTGGAAGTGACTATTGCATGGATCTCTGTAGCCAGATCTTGGGAGGATAGGTATGGTGCTAGATGCCTGATCTGCCGCAGATGGAAGAAGGCAGACCGTGCAGCTGTTGTGACCTCCTGGACCTCCATATATTTTAATGAAGAGTAGGTTTTTATACCCTGATTTTCTTCTGTACCTTAAGAAGTCTCAAAGTGGCTTACAATCTTCTTCCCTTCCTCTCCTCACAGCAGGTACCTTGTGAGGCAGGCGGGGCTGAGAGTTCTGAGAGAGCTGTGACTGGCCCAAGATCATCCAGCAGGCTTCATGTGGAGTGCGTATCAAACCCAGTTCTCCAGATTAGCGTCCTCTGCTCTTTAACCACTACACTACACTGGCTCTCATCTGATTGACTGCACAGCCAAATCCAAACCAGAACTAAAATTATTTTAATGTTTTCTTTCACAAAGTGAAAGAGATATTGTAACAACCAATCTGATATGGAACTAGCAAGGCAAGTGATGCTTTAAAGAATGACAGTGAAACTGAGGTGCTCCAGTGACCTCTGTAGACAATAGATAAGTTCTGTTGAAATAGGTGAGTGGATAGCCATGGACAAAGCGTATCATCACAGTTCTTTGGGTGTGCTAAAATTTGTGGGTCAACATTTTCAGTGCCTTTTTTCCCTTATACAATGTAAGGGAAGTACATGTTTTTAAATTTTTACATTATTTCAATAAAAATAATTTCCACATGAAGTTTTGAATTTGTTTCAGTATAACATTTGGAACCACACATTATTCTAACTACTTCAGTTCAATTATTTGTTGCTATTGGGATATAAAATTAACACTGGGTACTTTTAAAAAGTTGCTTGCTAAATAGAAGTCAAAGCAAACATGTTACATCAGATCATGTTCTATTTTGGGCACTGGGTAATTTTCAGGAAATTTTTCAAGTTCATGTTTTTCCAGGAAACTGGTATCACTCCCTAGAAAGGGGACCTAAAGTAGTTCACAAAATCTACAACAAAATCAATATCAGTAGATCAGATTGTAGAGTTTACAAACTATATATAAAACACCAGCCACCATTTGAACGGACTTCTCATAAAGAACAGAATTAGAGGCCTTTCTAAAAGCTGCCAAGGTATAATCCTATTAGCAGGCCTTTCCATATGGTTGGGGGCACTACTGAAAAGGCCCAAATAGTAATGGGCAAAAAGTATTCTGACCACCATAGAGGGTGGCACAGGTAGCTGGCACATAGGCTTACCAAGGAGAGGAGGTCCCTGAGGTATGCGAATCCCCACCAGGAAGCTCTCCATCTAACTTGTATTACAGTCAGTTTATTTATCCTTGCAATCCTGTGTTTATGTACTGGAAGCTATCAGTATCATATAGTATGTGCCATGACAATAACAGGACAGAAAGATTATAGTCTTTACATAGGGCTGAATGAAAACATGCAATCACACAATTGCAAATGTCAGTAACAGGCATTCATTGTGCCAACTTTGTCAATCAGCAGATAATAAGAGCTGAGCAATCACTACATTAACCAATAATGACAGGAACTAGGAATACTCTTCTAAGCCCAGAGTATAGTTTCTAGGATCCCAACTGCATGACAGACCTTTTTCCCTGCTTTATTCAAAGATAAAGACAGAGGAGGGAGTGTGTATTATTCCCCTTCCCCCAAGAAAGACCCCTTTACCACCACTGAGTGATACAAAAAGTACCTGCCAAACCCAGCACACACCATCTGGTTCCACACTTCAGTCTGCAGAAATCCTTGCACACAGCTGCTTGTTTTCTTAGTGCAACATTTCCAAAATCTGGTGCTAGGTGGTGCATTCAACCCATTTGTATCTTGGCTATGAGAAGACTATATTTGCCATGGGGTGATATATCTAGCTCTAGTTTTGCAGTCTGCATGTTCTGCACCCCCAGCAGTGGCTTGACACACTAATTTGAGAAGCACAAAACAAATTAAGTCCTTTCTCTGGTTCACATGTAGAAAAGGTAGAGATGGTATTTCTACTCCAGTATGAGTGGTGATACTGAACTCTTGGTGCCTTTCATGGTTTTCTGCCTGGAACATTCATGATCTCAAGGCATTGTGAATGACCTCAGCTCTACATATTACACAGAATGACAGTTCAGCTGCATGTTATATAGGAGACCTATGTTTGGACCTTCCAGCTTGTTTTAAAGTCAGAAGCCAGGTATGAAGAGGAGCAAGTTATTTGGAAAAAGGGCTAACTCTTGCCCAAAGCTGTTCCCCAGACGAAGTCTCCCTCTTTGCCCAAGCTGCTGTTAGTCAAATTATGGGGAGGGAGGAAGAAAATACAAGTTCCCATACAATATCTTTAGGCAAAGTGGAGGAGAGCAACCTGTACTGCAGCTTCAGTGTGAATATCCTGAGCATGGTTGCTTTCACATGAAATATAATTTCACCCCCATTGTTGCAGAATTCTGACCTACAGTGCAGAATTGCGGATGGAAAGCATTTTGAATGGCTCTTCTTTAATGTAGTAAAGCTATACACCAAGGAGAATGCTAAAACGTGTTCCCTATATGTGCTAGTTTTTTTAATGCTCCAGTGTAACTTCTCCATGTGCTGGCTCAAACAATGTCATCTATAACCTTATCATAGGAACAACAGTACATATTTTATGCAATGAAGCCTGCATTAAGCAAACAAAAGCAAAGCAACTTGAGAGTAATCTTGAGCTAAGGTATAATGTGAGGGGTGGGGTGCTTAACCATTTCCTATCTGTCATTTTTATGGTTAGTCTTCCCCCAGTTATATCCACAGAGAGAAGTCATACATGATAGGAGGAACTAGTCCATACAAGATATCTTGCTCCACTGAAAAAACACTATATTTGTTAAAGTGAATTACAGTGGTTAAGGATTTGCACTGCCTAGAGCTATGAGATTTTATTACATCTGATGATTTGTGACCTGAGCTACCAGGATTGTATTACTGCAAGTGTAATACATCCAATGAATATAACAAATCCAATTGATGTAAGATGCACATTATTGATCTGACCAGAGCTTTTTTCCTGGAAAAAGGTGCTGGAACTCTCAAGAGGGAAATGAAAGAGAAACATGGGTGCGCCTCATGAACTTTTAAACTTTTGAGAATTTTGTTCCACCGCATTCCCTCAGAAAAATGCCCTGGATCTGACCATGACACTGTCTCATGCAGACCTATCCAGGCAGAAAGGTCATATTTAGAAGTCCCTGTGGGTTTCCTGCATTGTGCAGGGGGTTGGACTAGATGACCCTGGAGGTCCCTTCCAACTCTATGATTCTCTGCATGCCACCAAACTACAGTATGGTGGATGTAGAGATGCAAAGGCCTGGGAGAAAAATGAGAAAATTCGTAGGGAGGGGGGATTCTTAGGCCTTTTTTCATTTTTTTCCAATGGAAATTTGGGGGAATACTGGGGGGGAAACTTCTATGAAATATTTTCAAGCTAGTGAAATACTTTTAAATACAAGGCTGGCATGCTGTAGACATATGCAGCTCTCAAGCATTTCTGCACTTAGAAGGCTACCTGATCTTCATGAGGGGAGTGTGCAGGGCTTACAATGCTTTTCAACTGTTAGATGCCTCCTGGTGTCCATTTGACCTGACTTGTGGTCGACCATTTCACCACTGGGTAACAAGTAACTTATCACTCTACCTTGCTGGAGGGAGAAAGGATAAGGAGGAGGTAGGGCAGAAATTGCACCAAACCCTCAGAGCAAAGTTCTGAACGTTTCATTGGGATCTGAGCTCTCTCTCTCTGACACAGTATAAGGCAGCTCTATATGTTCATGTATTATTGATATGAATGTATACACCTTCATTTCCCGTCAGTCCTATCCTTGACAAACACTCAAGAAGCAAAGGGTTTATCACCTGTCACAAGGAGGGCTAACTTTAATGTGTCTCAGCAACAGTGCTTCTGGAAAAGGATGAACCGCTGTAACCAAGGCCTCAGGTTCTCCAACTACAAAACTGTTGCAGAGGCCCAAACCACCACTATCTTCCAAAAATTCACAAGTAGGAATTCTTAGGAAATCTGAAGAGTAAAAGGGCTTCTGTCTTGGAGCTTTGCTATTGCCAGATTGCTTTACTACATGCGGTTATTTTCACTGAAAATGTTTTACAGGGAAAAAGCACCACAGAACAATGATACTTTAATAGACAACTTTAATTTTGCTTTCAACAGAGTCTATAAAAGTATTACAAGATTAACACTTTAGTCAGTTTAAAACTTACACAGAAGGCTTCTTATATTAGGTATTATTAAAGCTCTGAATCAATACTTATAAAGCAGGCAGCAACCAACTACCAGTTTCAATAGCTAAGTAAGCAGTTATCTGCTTAGGCATTAACGCAAAACTTTAGAAATCCAAGTACCCTACTACAATGCTAGTTTTCTATGTTGTCAGAGGAACACTTAAAAAATACTTTCAGGATGTAGTCACCTTCAATGTAGTTTAACTACTGTAATGTCTGCATATTTCTGTGTGCCACAGAAGGTCCATCTAGTCTGGTATCCTGCTGCCATCTGGCCAATCAGATGCTCTTTGGAAACCCACAAGCAGAGCAAGAAAGGAATAGCCTTCCCCCAAAACTAATATTCAATGACAGATTTCCAGAACTTGTGATGGTTAAAGAGAACCATCAAGTTGTGTGGAATTTTTAAAAATCTTTGGGACATAAGAACATGGAAACACAGAGCTGGAAGGGACCTCAAGGGTCATCTAGTCCAATTGTCTGTACGATGCAGAGTTAGGTAAAAATACAGGAAATAAAGACAGAGAAGTCCTATCCTTCCTCCAAAGTTACTTGCCTCCCACTGTCCCCCCGTTTTAAAATCACCATGTTTCCAGTTGCTCTGTATGCATGAAATGAGTTTGGCCCTTCCAAGTCTACTCAATTTTTATTCTCTCCCATCCATTGCACTTGGAAGGATCTGTGCATAGGATAACAGCTTCCTGTCAACTGCTGCTCTCTAGAGTCTCTCTTTTAAAATATGCACAGATTTTTTCAGCCTCATCATACACATTTTCATTAGATTCTTCAAGAGAATAATTCCAGAGATTCAGAGGGGCACAGGACAGAGAAACACTGGTGTTTGCATTGTATAATACATCTCAGTGTATGTAGTTTATTTCTACTGAGAGTAAATCTACAGGAATCATGATAAAAACTAAATCTGATGGATACCCAATCACACTCATCAACCATTCTTTGTAATCTTTTCCATGTATCTTTATATTATCTCCCACAGGGAATTCAGAGTTTTTCACTAAAGAACCATCTTGGGAATAAGAAGGGGCTCTATTTCATAATGCCACAGCAAGGAGAAGACTGGACTGGCCCTTGCCATCAGCCACAGGGCAAGCAACTGTAAGGAACATATCTTTTTGTCGGGGCGGGGCGGGGGGGGGAGAACCAATCTCCTGCTCCAATGAGCCTCTTGCTAATGAAACAGCAAAGCAACTAGAAGTCATTCTGTGACCCACCCCTCAGCAGCTCAAGCCTTTAAAGAGTTACAACTTGGTCCCATTTCATTATACAACTTGATACTATTTCACTACAGATTGATTACTTGATGTTTGTATTTTATTTGGATGTTTTATATTTGATCACCACTTAGGTTGTTTATGAACAAAAAGGCAGGATATAAATTTTGTCATACCACAGGCCAGATCATTTATAACTCCTTCAGAAAGTGAAAATCAGCTTTACCTCTAAATACCCATTAACTCATCTCTGGGTCAAACTAATCTCCCTTTTCCCTCCCCTCCCTTGTTAGATCTTCAGTTGGATCCCACAGACCCAGCAACAGAGGGTTTGTGTCTGTTAGCCACAACATACAACAGTCCCAGTTCTGGGAAAGCTGATTCCTAGGGTCTCATGATTATGGACTGAAAGCCATCCAGGTCAGGGGGTTGAAGTGAAAAGGTAATTAAATGACCCTGCTCTCCCGTAAGCACCATTCCACTGAGAGGGGCAATTTCACCCTCTTCTCCTCCACACTGCAACTCATGTGGATCCCATGAGTCAAGGAATCAACTTTCCAAAGGTTAGGCCTTTTTTTTTTGGCACACAGGAACATGCATATCCCCCCTCCTTAATCTTCTTTGCAAAGACAATACCCAGCGAGATTCCTTTGTGCTTCTGAACTTTATCATAATCTTTATAGTTCTGATTTTGATCTTTTCACTTTGTGCACTACAACTGACAATCGGTTTTGACAAACAGAGCATGTCTAGGATATCAAGTCAGATTTCTTAATGGAAGTGGGTGGGCACTAAAAGCACTGGAGTATATTTCAGTGCCCTGAATACATATATGCTACAAACTATGCATCATATTAGTTACCAAGACTTCAGGAAATAACTAAACACAGGCAAAGGCTGCTTTAATATTCATAGCCTCGGACAGATACTGAGCATCTCAAATGAGGATGCTATCTCGTGTACATGCAGCAAAGCAACACTGGCATGCCACTCGAGAGTGACAATATAGAGTTTTGCCTGTATGAAAAAAATGTCCAAGGAGGTCACGTTCAATCTGGAGGGAACCCAGACAAGATGCCCTTTGGGTATCAGTGTTTTTGCCATAAAGTTGTGGGGGGAAGGAGGGGGGGAGAGAGAGGGAGAATAAATCATTATGTGCCATAACTTAAACAGCTTTGCCTTCAGAATGCTGTACTGTAGATCACCACTAGAGGTTGCTTCAAGAAAGACTGATTGGATCAAGGAACAAAAGTCTCATGCTTTTCGTATTTGAACTCTGCTTTAAGCTGTTTGTCTCTTACAGTGCAAACTATTGGGAAAGAATCATGCATTCCATACAACATGTCAAAAGAAAGCAGGTGATAAACACCTTCAAAAGAGTTTAATGACAGTCTCCCTGTAAAAGACAATTGTGTTAATATTTGATTCCCAGTATTACTTAAGGCAAGATCCAATATTCCCTTCTATTCTCCCATCTCTTCTCTTTCTCACCAAAAATCTATCTAGGAAATTGTATACAGCAGTGCTGTTATCACCAAAAGGCTCTTTTGACATTTCAAGGTCATTTAACTAGCAAATTGGATTAAAGAAACCTAGCCATCTTTACAATTAACTACTTGGACGAAGACACATAATTTAGGCATAAGTATCTTAATAACCACTTCCATTGTGTGCTGACTTGGAATTATAAATATGAGCTATTTCCCAGATGAAATAAAATTCAATTTATTCTAAATCATTTTCCCTTTGGGGCAAATTAACTGCAGTGTTAAGATCCATATTTAATACCTACAGGAGGGACAAAATATTAAAGTGCAAGGAAGTGTGTTGTTATAGTTTTATGCCAAAAAGATTTGCATGCAACAAATATAAACATCTATAACAGGGGTGGCCAATGGTAGCCCTCCAGATGTTTTTTGCCTACAACTCCCATCAGCCCCAGCCATTGGCCATGCTGGCTGAGGCTGATGGGAGTTGTAGGCAAAAAGCATCTAGAGAGCTACCATTGGCCACTCCTGTCCTATAGCAATTGCAATTAAACAGAAAATCATCAATACAAGTTAAACAAAGAGACAGACAGTTCTCTGGCTTCCAGAGCATACAATACAAAACGTGAAAAGGGAAATAGCTCAGCTGGCAGCATTAGAGAACATTTCGCATTCCACGTTTGGCTGGGGGTTCACCTGAATCCTGCAGCTCTTTAACAACTGATTAAGGACAGGGTTTTGTTCCAAATCCAACATATGTTCTTCATAGAGATCCAAAACAACCCATAATATCCAGCAGCATATTAAAAAAGAACTTCTTCCTGTGAAAACTTTCACTCATCTTTTCAGAGCAGGAGTGTTTGCTACCCAAAGTGTTTTTGTGGGGTTTTTTGCTGAAGCCCAAGTATACATAATGAGTTTACAAGCAGCTTCATCTGCAGACACAAATGAAAGAGGCCAATGGAGGAGCATTTCTGTATAACTTGTGCTGGTTCTTAGGCCACTGCTGTGCAATTGCTTGTTCTTGTTCTAAGATGGAGCTTGTGTGAGCAAGTGTTTCAGTGACATGCAAGATGTGTGGATCTCAAAGATATGCAAGCAATGAAGTTGATTCCTGTCAGTTCTTGCCAAATAAACTATGCTGAAGAAGGCGATGTCGTTTTTGCATTATCGTATAACATTTTCCACATGTATATTCTTCCATGAAGGAAAAACATATTTGAACCACCCAAAAGCTTCAAAATGTTCCAACTTATGAACAATTAAGAACAAAAAATAGCCCTTTTTAGCATATTGAGGGCTTGTGTTGTTTACTGAGATGGGGAAGAAAAATATATAACATTATGTGAACAAATGATGAATAATTTGAAATCTATACGTTTACCCTGCTAGAACACACCAAAAGGTTGAAATATTGATTCTTTATGACAATGAGCTGTATGGTCCATATACAAGAAATTCATATTTCACTCCATCAGTTTTCTAGATAGTATTGTAAACTGATCTGTGTACAAACTTTATAGAGGGCCTGTGTGTTAGGAAAACAAACTTCCAACAGTACACACTGTCCACCACTATGACTTGACAGGTAGGTGTCTGCTAAAATCCATTGTCTTGCTAAATACATTCAGTTTCTACTGCTAGCAACAATTTTCTTTTTAAAGTATTAGGATTTCTATACTGAAAGTTAACAATTCTGACAGCACACCTGAGTCATCTCCTCTCCAAACCCTTCTACTGTATTTGACAATTCCCAGCCTTATCAGGATCTTCTCCATCAAGTCTAATCCACTTCTTCTCAATTTCAACCTGTAGTATAAAACAAAGGAATTCAATAAGCCATACTTGTTTGCAACACCAAAATACACACAGACAGGAAGACAAAGTTACCTGGCAATTGTAACATGCTTTCTGAACCACATGTTTCTGTGGCTGAATGTCACACTCTATGCCCAGAGATTTCACTTCAGTTCCAGAAGCACATGCATCAGGCACAACAAATTGCACGGTAGCAAAGGGATACCAGTCAGAAGGGATTTCCTGATCAGACCCAAGTTCTAGCTTGTACGATAAACTGTGTGGATGATCTGGACCTTGAGAAGATAAGAGAAGGAAGTGTCATAGGAAAGCATTATAGGAATTGTTTTTAATCTAATAAAAATGTTAACTACTTACTCTCCCCATCCTTTGCTTCAAATTGCTCCCTTGGACCACTGAATATATATACTTGGATATATATCTGAATGTAATATGTGATTTCGACCCAAGGTTTTTGTTGTTGCTGTTTTTACAATAATCACATATGACACTGAATATTGAAAAATTTAGCAATTACAATTTTAACACAAAAAATAAGTGGAAAACACTCTCTCTGAAAAAGTTATTTCCCCTCTTCTCTTGAACAGGAGAGAACATCTATAAGATACCTGCTTAGATAGCATATGTATCACCCATTTTTAATTCAGATGCAGATTTAAATTAAGCCTCAGGAGAGTGACTAATATTTTTAATCAGGTGACATCTATGTTTGATGCGCATACTAAATAATCTACTGTTTCAGCCTCATCAACAATCCTGCCATGTATCACTCTCATACTTAGCTCCCACTCTTTGCACTATCATAATACAAAAACATGATAAAGGCAGCCACTATGGACTGAGATAAAGTTCAAGAAGTTTAAGGACTAAAAAAAAGCATAGTATAAATTGCTAAATATTACAAATTCAGTTTAAATTACTATTTCAGTGTCCTTAGAGTCACTGGATTAGAAATGCCACACTTAAAGCCCTGCCAGGCACTGTAGCTGGAACACCTAACAACGCATTAGAACTGTTGGCTCACTTAGGTCTACCTTTAAGTCTCACTTAATATAGGCTCACTTAAATCTACCTTTACATGAAGTTGAGAACCTGCAGCCAAGAAACTGGAATGAGGCAGTAATACTTGCAGAAATAACAGAAAAATCCAGTAGGAAAGTAATCTGAGCCTAAATAAGTGGGAAAAACTGAACCTGGATAAACAGAAAAATTAAACCTCGACATTTCCCCACATTTAAACAATACAAAAAAATAACTTTCCAAAGCAATCTGTTGTCCCTAAAGTATTGAGACTTCTAACAGCAACCCTGAAGGCACTGTAAAGGAAATATCTGACAATTCTGGTTGAACAACATTTAGTTATTTGTGGAGCCCAAAAAACCCTAATACTATTATATATTTTCCCCAGGTTTGGTATAATAATACAATAATATATATATATAAAGATCTTTGCTTATTAACTCAGTCCATTTTGATGACACTGCAAAGGCAGATAAAACAAAAACAATCTGGAGAGCTTTGTCACAAGTTGAATGGTAAAATTAGCTATAAACTTTCAGAAATAAGAGGAAAAAGTTTCTTAACACCTAAACATTTAAATTAGGGCCACAGTTTATTCTGGTTTCACACTTACAAGTTATGACCATTTGGTTAATAAACTGACTTGACGGACAAGTTTAGAATGTAATGTCCTTCAATGCAAGGAAAACCCATAATCTATCCCTTCCCCTGCTATTTTTACAATTAAGAGCTATCATTTAATTTTGTGCTCTAGCACAGGATTTGCCCAATAGCAGCAGGAATGAAAAATTATTTCCTGCACTTGGTACAGGAACTTTTAAGCTATTTGAAGCTTCCAGAAACTCCCTTGCTATATTTTCTAGGGATGTGCAATTCAGAAGCACTGAATATTACTGAATTTTATGATTCCAGATAGTCTAAATAATTCCTAATATTCAGAGTGACTGACTCCGATAGAAAGCAAGCTAGGCTGCTTGTTAGAGGAGGAAAGTGAATATCTAACTTCTTGAGAAAGAAAACAAGTATTCCTCAAACAGCCTGGCACCAAGGGTGAGGGGACTCAGAGCTCAGTATCCCCTCGCACCAAGGGAGGGGGGAATGGGGTGAGAGCAACATCTGTGCTATCTGCACATATGAAATCCTGAAACAGACACAGACACCAGAAGGTACTTCCACACTCGTCCTTTCTAACTGAAAGACAGGCATAGCTGCTTATATAATTCCCCTGACCATTTGCTGTGCATGCTGACAAGTCTTCTGTGTCCATTTCTACATTTGATTCCTTTTCTACCTCTTAGTGTGGTGATGGAAAGCATTGTCAGATTGCAGCCAACTCATGGCAACCTCCCTATAGGGTTTTCAGGACAAGAGATGCACAGAGATGGTTTGCCATTGCCTTTCTCTGCTTACTGCCCCAAGACACCCTTGGTGGTCTCCCATCCAAGTACTGACCAGGGTTGACCTTACTTAGCTTCCAAGATCTGATGAGACCAAACTAGCCTGTGCCATCTAGGTCAAGGCAGCCCTTAGTGTACATAATAGGAACAGAATAATGAGATCATAAATTTATATTAAGTTTAAGACTCCTTTGGGGGTATATATCAGACATAAGGATAACGTTTGCTAGATATTGTCTATGTAGGCACAACTCTGGTGTATGGGCTTTTTTGGGGGGGGTCTGTATTGTGTAGCAGTAGGATATGTGAGCTTGGTAGAGAAACTGGCTAGAGGAATATTGCTGGGCCTCCCTGAGATGCCCATTAAATCCACAGTACAAGGTATGCCATGCTTCAGTCTACTGTCTCTTTCTGTTATCCTTCTCTTCTTCCAATTGCTACTCCTGGACTGTGTTCCTCACTCAAATACACTGTACCCAGGGGGCTTTTAGGGTAGTTCCCACTTACCCGGGTCTGTTGCTCTATTCTGTCTGCCAGTGCTGCCCAGGTTATTTGCCCATTCCCCAGCGCCAACTGTCCTCCCCTTTTCTGTGCCATGCCCAATGCTCAAAATTCACAACGAGATTGCTGTCATTTCCTAATGCCTGGCAGCACTGACTGGCAATAGTGGGCTGTTGTGCAGTTTGCTGCATCTTCTCAACTCCTTGGATCTAGCACAGGCAATGGGAAGTTTGCTGTATCTTCTCAACTCCTTGGATCTAGCACAGGCAATGGGAAGAGATCAGAAGGCTTAAGGAAATCCTGTAAAAAGCATTTTGTCCTTTTGTTGTTTTTTTTAACTAGAAAATGGCTATTCCTATCATGTTTAAATAGAATTCTGGATATTCAGAAATTCCATATTTTTAAAATTCTGAATCCAAAAGGCTGATTCCAGATCAAGATCTTCTGCTAATACACATCCCTAGTATATTCCCTTGGCTAAAATATACTTCAGTGGATACAGATTTAAAGCAATCAGCTAGTGCTAAGTGCACAATCTGGAATTTTACCAGTGACCAAGGCCAGTGAGCTACATGGTTAGATTCCAGGTCAAGTCAGTCACAGATCTGGAAAAAGCTTGCAGGTTGCCTTAACTACCAAGTGCCCAACTGCCATATAAGTACCATTTCCCTGTAATGGAAATCCTGCTTTTGATTGTAGAGTGTTTTAGCAATCAGCAGGAATAACTTTTTCAAGTGACATTTTGGAAAAAAAGATCTGAAAATGAAATAACAGGAATACCACATTTTCACCATTCATATTTTACATAAATACACCCATTATACTCCTATCATAAAATTCCTTTGGAAAGCTCAGAAGCAGAAAATATGCAAGCAACAATTAGCTTCACAGACACCACTTCATCAGTGTAATGGCACTGGTTACTCCCAGACCATTTATTGGGCTGACTGATTTATAATATAAAGACGGGATTTGAAATCTGTCAGCACCGGAATTATTTTTGCAATGAGTACTAGACCGACAGGAAGGTTATATAAGTGACAAAACTAGTCCAGACCCCCTAAGTTTAGGACTATTTCCTCAAACCAAATTCATCAAATTTTGTATACAAGGTTCTTACATGCACAGACATTCATCTTTATGTCCTATTCTATCTTCTGTCCACACTATGATGCAGAATAGACTCTACCTCCCAATCAACTATGAACCAAGACATGTCTCAAACAGATCAGGTGCATCTAACAAGATGCCTGCAGAATTAGCTGGTTGCTTCTTAGCCTGTTAAACACACTTATTCTGCTGTAGACCATGAAGGCAACAAGACACAGGTTTTTCACCAAACCAAGTATAGATTTTCAAGCAAATCTCCAAAATCAAGAATGGATTATGTGTATTTGGCTTTGAAGGTTATTAATAGGATTTATAATCCTTATTTACCACTACAAAGATCTCCATTCTAGAGCCTCTGAAACCAACGTGAATCTCTGTTTTGGAGGTTTTGGAGGGACATGAGATGGCTCTTCATACAGAAAATTAGAAACTTGCTATTTAGAAAAAGCACCTATTTTAGGAGGCTAGCAATGTTACTCTGTAACAAAGAAAACAATGAAAGCCAAAACATATTATGACCAAGTATGTCATGTAAAATGGGCTTGATAAATATCAAAATCAATTAAATGAATGGTAATGGTTTTTGAAATACACAATGGTGTCATAAGGCATTTCATCTCCCCACTCTATCCCCACTCCCTACTATTTCCTCTTATCTTCCTTTGGCAATCTCATCCCTTTCCCTGTTTCCTTCTTCCTCTCCCATGCACCCATTTGCTTCTCCCATCTTTATCCACCACACCAAATCTTCAGCTTTCTTGCCCGCCCCCCCGCCCCGCAGCAACCTCTCCCCTTCTCTCCTATGCACCTAACCAGGCATCGTTTTGTAGAAAAATAGGTGGTGCTCATTAGCATAACATTAATATATGCTGTTGTCCCCACCAGCCAAAAGCAACTTGACACAAGAAAGGAGAGCCCCAGGCAAGCAAGGCCTACTTGAGCTGGCTAGAAATCCAGTCAGCCCAAGCAGGCCTTGCTTGCCTGGGGCTCTCCTTGACTGCCCCCCCCCCCAAGTGAAAAGGCTGGCAAGTCATCCACTGCCCAAAATCACATTTCAGTTTCTTCCCCCCTCCCACACACAAATCTTGGACTGAGAAACCAAAGCTTGGAAGGTTTAGTAATACCATTGTGGTTGCCTGGTAATCCCCACAACCGACTGCAGAGATCTCAGGATATAGTCTCTTGAAGTTTTAGTGGACATTCATGTCTTAAAGCCAAAGATATTTCTTTTATTATTTGTAGGGGTTAATCCTCCTTTTTATAGATTTCAGATTTTTCTGCAAGTTAGGCTGCCCTTGGATTTCTAGAAAAATTAGCCCATCAGTCCCTATAATCTCACTGTGTGGTTATTTGTATCCATACTTCAGGGCCCAGTTCAGAATTAGATGTAACTTTACAATGGGCAATCATCCAGACTGCAGACAAACAACAACAAAGTAGGCTTCTGCTGTGAAAAATGATTGATCTTTAGGATACTACAATATGACTTCTCAGGAACACATATTGTGTCAGAATCTGCATGTGTGCAATTTTCTGCAGTTAACAGAATAGATCTGGGGAAATTTCTTCCACTATTATTAGCTACATCATAGATACCTGGTATTTCACAAGAAACAGGTAAAAACAAGCCCTACTTTTAAAATGCCTTGCTTACTAAACTTGGATAAAAACAGGAGACTAGAGAGAATGGATAAATAACCAGGCAATTGAATTCCATACTCAGGCAATACAGTTGAAAAACAGTGTTAAGTACAAAGCTCAGTATCTCAAAAATGTCAGTTCCATGTTTTAAAAAGCAGCAAGGCTGTGTAAATAAGCTTAAAAGTGGGCGAGCAGGTAAAGTGTCAAAGCCCAGTAAAGGAGCAGCAGAGTACTTTCCAGAAATGTAATGCGAATCACAAAAAAGCCTTCCCTTGGCACTGTACTTCTTTTAGCATATAGTATACAAAACCCCAGTGATAAAGGTATGCAACATGAAACTAAGCATAGGCTGCCACACACTTGCATCCAGTCAACCTTCCTAAAAAAAGAACACTAGGAGAAAACTTCCTCTTTATTTCTGATTCCAAGGACATCATTATGACTTCCTGTAAACTAACTTTAATTCTTTACCCACTTTTTACAGGCTTTTGAATTCCCAGATGCACCTGACATCTGGAAACAGAATGTCAAATATATATGCAAATCCCAGATGGAAAGAGAACAGGGACTCCAGAAAAATTTCTAGATTCTTATTCTGCAAGCCCCTCCTCCACCATTAGTACTAGAGGGGAATGAAGGAAATCCTTTGATCCACACTCGGCCCTAAATACCAAATATAAAGAAAAATAGTCAATAGTCTTCAAACATGGATATGCTTTTCAAGAAGACAACATTATCTCACAAACTGAGACGTACAAAGCCAGCTTAATGGTACTAATTCCTTTTAACATAGCATCTATTGAAGTTGGCTTATCAGGCTGGTGTATTAAGGCATGGACAATTCTACAGCACTGGAATGTAAGGTTTGGAAATGGCATTCTTTCCCACATTCTAACACACTAGTATAACTACATGCAGAAGGCCCAGAATATCTTCAAATCCAATATCATAAAGTTATGTATTCCTGTACTTTACCTTCAATTAATATACCTGGGATGTCCACAAAGAGAGAATAGAAAGCAAACCCTCTTCACAACACTACATTCTATCATTTAAAATAATACTTTATAGAATAATATTTACTTGAGTTTTTATCTGGAAGTCTGTCAATCTTCCACACAACAGCTCTATAGGCACTTTCGTATTTGGCTGTTCCAACTGAGACCTGTATGATAGATTCAGATTCAATCTCTGTTAGAGAGCCAAGACATGTTCTTCTGTTCATTTTTGCTTTCAGAGACTTTTGCCTTTGGAGGTTCATAGTCCAAAGACTTTTAATCCATTGTGGAGGAACAGGAAAGTGTACCATGATATTCTCACAGTGGTGTTTCATAGAATGAGAATGCCTTGAAGACAGAGCAGATGAGGACATGTTTATGAAAGCCTGAAGTTCGACATATGCTCCCTGGACTACCACCAAGGCCTTGACAGAAAATGGAAGATCATGCTCATTATACTGTGTCCTGAAACGCATCAGCTCTAATCTACAGCCTTCTGGGGGCACAAATTTAATTATTCTTGTCTGTTCAAACTCTTCTTGTTTTACACATCCATGGAAAACATAGTCAAAAATGTCAATCCATTTATTCTCTGTGTCCTTCTCAAAATAACGGGCATCCCTCTTCCGGAGCTCTAAGTCATTCAGTGTCAAGAAGCACTCTGAGTTTCCATTCACAAAACTCAAGCAATAAATATGGGTTATAACAGCACTTTCAACTAGTTTCCCTTCAGCTCTAGTGATCCTCCCCCAAAAGTTGTCAACTATTTCCAGAATTATTTCCTGTTCTTCATAATATCTCCTTGGCTTTGAAAGAGCAGGAAGCTTCATTAACTCTTCCTCTACTGTTTCCAGGAAATCAGTGAAGTCATTATAATCAGTTGTCCCCAGCTTCAGCATCTGTTCTATTTCTGGTTCATGGACCACTTCAGCTTTGGGATGATATTTCTTTTTCTCTATATATGATACATGCTCTATCTTTACTGTATGGATTTTTCCAGTGACACTGCAATTCTCCAACTTGGGTTCTGAAAGTTTGCAAAATGGCTGTAGCTGGAATTCTTTGAAAGGTTTCTCAAGTCCCTTCTCATAGTACATTTGAAGAATTCCTCCAGGTAAGAGCCTAAGATATATGGGTCCCCACTGCCTTGATGACATCATATTCTTCTTTTCAGGAATCCTCAGCATGAAAGCCCATCCATCTTTTCTTCGATTCCTGAAGAGACTGTGTGGAACAAATGAAGAGGAGCCATCTCCAGTATAAATACATGGCATAGCTGTCAACGTTTTGTCATAATTTGAAGTACTAGTTTGCAAATGCTCAAGCCTCTTACAAATATAATGAAAAGATCCCTGATTGACGCTTTTCTGATCAGGTAACACTTCCTTTTCTTTGGGATAGCAAGTATTCTTTTCAAGGCTTACATCCTTTCTGTGCACATCACAGGTGGATGAAGACACAGGCGGTGGATCTTCTGACCAAAACGGACTAGAAAAAGCGCAGTCATTCTGAATATACTGGAAGAACATTTGTGTTTCTACAGACTCTTGCAGTTTATTTGAGACTTCTTGTGGAACTGCATTTGTACTATCTGTTGACTTAGGGACAGAGGTATCTGAATAATCCTCAATCCAAGATGTACCAGTCAGTTTTTGAGAAGATGGCCCGGCTAATGGGACATCAAGATTGGATGACATCTCTGGAATAGAATAAAGAAGGTGAACTCCTGATTTGAGAAAGCAGGGGCTCACAGGATACTCTTTGGTAGGTGTGCACAGTGGAGAGTTACTAGGTGGTCCAGGAGTAACATAATAATCCACTAGAGGAGAAGAGAGAGGAGTGGTACTGGAGGACGAAGACTGACTTGAGTCATGTATCTTAGGCAGAATGAGATTAAGCCCATTTGCTCTGCAGGCACCAAGATTTCCACCTGCCTTCTGAGGAGACTGGAAAAGGGGGTCATCTTCAAAAGTAACCCAATTTGCAGGATTTGTAGTAAACATCTTGTTGCAAAAAGCTGCAGGAACTCAACTGAAGCGTCACTTGCGAGTCATCTGTTCAAAACAGAGAAAATAAAACAAAGTAAGGGGGAAAATCCAGCTCTTTTTCCATGAAGTCATATCTATACTATACATTTGGACATAACTTCAGAAAAAAAAAAACCTGGAAATTACTTGCAAAGAGATGGGAAAACCCTTAAGAACAAGCAGCTGCATGAAACTAGTACTCCTTAAATTCAATGACCATAATAATGAAACTGGCTTAAATTTATAGTGTAATCGCGTATTCAGTATTGATGCACCTGTAAACTTTGCAACTTTCTCATATTCCTAACAGGTGAGCCCCACCCATGAAAAATATCAACGTTCAAAAGGAAAAAGCTAGTTCTGTGCCATATGTGCCATAAAATGTAATGCAGTGGAGATATAAACTTTATAAAGGACACAAACACAATTAAATTTAAAAAAAAACACCTTAAACCATGCTTAAGAGATTAGCACTCTTGCAATATTGTGTCTATTTAACAGTCTCTGATAATTGACACCTCTTGCTCTGAATTTTTGCATTAAAATCTGGAGACAATGCCTGTGCTGTAGCAATCTTTAATATACTGTTCAGGTGTTGTTCAGGTGTGCTTCTGTAAGTTGCAAACCTACTTTTGTTTTATTGACATTCATTACAGAAATCTAATGGTCAACACTTTGAGCCTAAGACCCAGAGAACATGAAATGGCTGGACATTGCAAGCTTTTGTACATAAGATGCTTCATGTGTTGGTCAAGAACATGTGAAGGCACCATGACACAGAGTGAAGGTTATTTGTTATAGGTTATAGCATTGGAGAAAGTCCAGAAAAGGGCAACTAGAATGATTAAAGGGTTGGAACACTTTCCCTATGAAGAAAGGTTGAAACGCTTGGGGCTCTTTAGCTTGGAGAAACATTGCCTGTGGGGTGACATGATAGAGGTTTACAAGATTATGCATGGGATGGAGAAAGTAGAGAAAGAAGTCCTTTTCTCCCTTTCTCACAATACAAGAACTCATGGGCATTCGATGAAATTGCTGAGCAGTCAGGTTAAAACGGATAAAAGGAAGTACTTCACCCAAAAGGTGATTAACATGTGGAATTCACTGCCACAGGAGGTGGTGGCGGCTACAAGCATAGCCAGCTTCAAGAAGGGATTGGATAAAAATATGGAGCAGAGGTCCATCAGTGGCTATTAGCCACAGTGTATATATATATATATACACAGTGTATATATAGCCACAGAGTGTTGGACTGGTTGGGCCATTGGCCTGATCCCACATGGCTTCTCTTATGTTCTTATTAGTTTGTCTGCAAAACTATAGTCTTCCCCAGAGAAATAACTACAACTCCTATAAGGCAAGGCAAGAATACAAAAACAGCAATGTATAGTAGTCAGTATCAGCCTACTTATATGGGAAGTCTAGGCCAATAGAGAAAATAGAGGCTTTGCTCTGTAGCTCCTGTGTCTATTTTATTATTATTATTATTATTATTGAGCCTAAGACCCAGGACTAAGCAAGCCTGGCAAAGTAAGCCGAGACACAGAAGGAAGCAAGAGAGGGAGAAGAAAGCAGATGACAGTTAGTTGTTTGGGGACCCGATAGGGGCCCTCTGGGGGCCTGATTCGGCCCTTGGGCTGTACAGCTGACACCCCTGGTTTAGTCAGTAAACACAGCAGCAGGGCGTATTTTCTTCACAGCAACTCCATTATAATATAATCCTTATGCTTGCCAATTTCGTTATAAGATTCTTATAATACAATCCTTATGCCACTCAAAAGAATTAGTTATCACTTATTCTTGTACCTAGCAGAATAATGAGTCACTAGTTTTTAAAAGGAGACACTCAAACTGATAAAAACTCCCTTTACAATACAATCAAAGGATGGACTTTGTATTCTGCTTCAGAATCTTAAAAGATTTCTCCTACCCACAAGTGTCATCAGCATTCCTTCCTCTCAGCAAAACAGCATGTTTCTTAGGCTGGGGGAAAGTGCATCAGCTTTATCTTACCATCAAGCAGGGCTGGAAAATCCCATGCACTTAAACCAGGAGTTTTATTCTATCAGCTATTCTCTAGCACCCAGACCAGGGAAAGGTAAAGGAAAGCAGGGAACCTGCAAAACCACTGATCCATTCCATATTGCTACTGGAAGAATAAATAGGCCAGCTCAGATGATTGCTCAGACTATGTATGTAAAATTTCCAGAAATTTTGAAGCCAGGAGAAAGTTTTTCTTCTTCTCTATTTTCTAGAAACAACAGAAATTATGGGGGAAATTGAAGGATATGCTATACCTGCTGTCCTATCAAGCCAAACTAATTTTCTTGCTTTAACAGAACATATGAACATATGAAACTGCCTTATACTGAATCAGACCTTTGGTCCATCAAAGTCAGTATTGTCTTCTCAGACCGGCAGTGGCTCTCCAGGGTCTCAAGCTGAGGTTTTTCACACCTATTTGCCTGGACCCTTTTTTGGAGATGCCAGGGATTGAACCTGGGACCTTCTGCTTCCCAAGCAGATGCTCTACCACTGAGCCACCGTCCTTCCCCTAAAATGCATCATTAATAACATTCTTGGAATATAAAATTGCAATATTTGACATACTTGTGGAATTTAAAATTTACAAATGCCTTAGTTTTCTACAAGCAAAACTGCAAATATACCTAGTGATGAGAAAACCACAAACTGTGCTACCCTTAGGCCATATACCTTAATTTTTGGTAACTGAAAAGTAGAAAAAAATAGGTGTTAAAACAGAAAACACAAGCTTTCAATTAAATAACAAAATATATTGTTTGTTCAGAAAAAAAGGATCACACAAAGAGTCAATAATAATATCTGCACAGCCAGATATAGTTACAGCTAGCGGCTGTCTTCTTCCTAATGTAGTTACTGGTTAGAAAGAATTCCGTTCTCAGTGAAACTATCAAAAGTTTTCTCTGAGGATTTGGTGCTGCTTCTGCCCCACCTCCTTCTGATGTGTTTTTCCTCCAGCAAGGTAGGGCAATAAGCTACCCAATCTGTGGGTCTATATATCATATTGGTTTGAGGAAGAAGTGAAAAGGTCAACCACAAGAGAAGAGTCAGGTCAAAAGGGCCACAGAAACAATATAAGCCCTGCATGCTACCCTCATGAAGATCACGTATCCTAGGTGCAGAAATGCATTTCAGATTTAAGAGTTGCTTATGTTTACAGTACACCCACCTTATCTTCAAAAGCATTTTACTCACTCTAAAAGACAGACTATTTCACAGGAGTTATTTTCAGTACAACCCAAATTTCCAATTTTTCCATTAGAAAAACTGAAAAGGGGGCCTTGGGGGGAAAAAACCTCTTTTTCTCCAAGCCTTCACATATCTAGCCCAGACTCACACCGATGAACATTCTCTGCATGAAGAGCAATGATAGATTTTGTATCCTCCTACAGAATCAGACGGATTGTGATAGAAGGACATGGGCAAATCCTTCAAATCATGCTCACATTCACTCTCCTCATCTTTATGCACAGAATACTTGGTTTAGGAAACTTGAATCATAAGCCTATTTTCCATGATGTTCAGATGCAGGTACTGAGGCAAATCAAGGTCTTCCAAATCAAGACGCTTTCAACCAATTTTCACATGTGAGGGAAAGAAGGAAGGTATGTGCAAGCATGACAAACAAACCAAGTTGGTATTTATCACTTATAGAGTTTCTGACATGCCTGGATGCAGTCAACAAAAGCAATACTGAAAGTAGCATACTAGTGGTTGACAAAAGATTAAGAGGTTTATATAGATAGATCCAGGTGGGCAGCTGTTTTGGTCTGAAGCAATAGAACAAAGTAGGAGTCCAATAGCACCTTTAAGACCAACGAAGTCTTATTCAGGATGTAAGCTTTCATATGCATGCATACTTCTTCAGACAAGGAATGAGGTGCAGTGAGCAGAGCTACATATAACTGGTGGGCAGTGGTTTAGAATGCAAAGTGGTACAAAATTAAAATCCAATGGCAAATAGTGTAATTAACAAATTGAAAGAACATATGATCTGTATAGTATCTGCATGGGAAACCAACAAAAGGTAATAAAAGCTGTCTGTTAGTTGCCCTAGTGCTAGCAAGTAGGGTTAAACTAAGGACATGTTTTTTCTTAAAGATTTTTTTTAAATATGTGGTTTACATATAATATACATTTCTTACAGTCATTTGCACAACAGCAGCAGTAACAAAAATCAGATTGCCACCACTAGGTATATTGTAATGACTGGGAGTAGGAGGTAGGAAGCCCCTTGCTCACCTCTCACCTTAGGCTCAAATTTATTTTACAGACCATCACACTTTCCTTCTCTTTCATACATACTATAAAATAGCAAGTATAAGCTCCCTGACACCTCCAAATAGTGGTAATAATTTATCTCAAGCAAAAATATTAGGAAAACTCTATTCCAGGAAAACACCTATATTTAGGTACTATATTACCTCTTAAAAACAGTTTATTTGAACTGTTTTATTTTCATTTGTTATTTTATTTTCATTTGTTACCTATTTTATTTTCATTTGTTACCTCAGCTTTCTTACTAAGAAACAAAGTAGATTATAAGTAGAAAGGAGCTGTGGCAGAACATGCTGTCAAATCACAGCAGATCAATGGCAATCCCTTGGGGTTTTCAAGGCAGAGAGATGTTCAGCCATGGCTTGCCATTGCCTGCCTCCACATCATGTCTTGATATTCCTTGGAAGCCTCCCATCCAAATACTAGCCAGGACTAACCTTGTCTGGTGAAGCGGTTAAGTGCTTGGACTTCTCTGGAGGAACCGGATTTGATTTCCCACTCCTCCACTTGCAGCTGCTGGAATGGCCATAGCTCTTGCAGAGCTGTCCTTGAAAGGGCAGCTTCTGTGAGAGCTCTCTCGGCCCCAGCTACCTCACAGGGTGTTTGTTGTGGGGGAGGAAGGTAAAGGAGATTGTAAGCTGCTCTGAGATTTAGAGTGACAGGCAGGGTATAAATCCAATATCTTCTTCTTTAGCTTCTGAGATCTGATGAAATCAAGCCAGCATGTGCTACCACAGTTAAGGCACAAAGCATCTATCTTTTAACATATGAAAAGTTAAAATTATGAGTTTTAATTCCTGTAGCCCTTCTGTGCAGAATGTTTGCAACACAGCTCACATGAACTACATCAATACATACTCAAGCAGAATTCTGCCCATTTACGTATATTTTTCCAGTTTCATAGATGGAACAGTTTTCATGCTTTCAGGCTACAATGTAATGAGCAATTTTAAGTTGTGCAAAAGAAAAGCCCTTCTGTTTCCTTTCAACAGCTGTTCCTGCATTACAAAGGCACCTTGCTTCACAATAAAGTTCATAAGTAAACTGAGGGAAGCACAGCTGTAGTCGCTAGTTCTTGACATCCAAAGAGCTGTCTGGCATCAATGCATCTGCTAAAGAACATTTGAAAACAAAGTCTCAAATAGCAGCAAAAAAGCTAAGAAAATTTAACATCTTGAATATATGTCATACAATCAGAGGCAAAGGATGTACAGGTAGTTTTAAGGCTATTTCCAATACAATATCATAAGCCCAATTATTCAGAGTGAAAGCACATCCATGAACTCTTTAAAGTCTTTGAATGCAGCATACAATTTAGATACGTGCTTATTCAGCAATAACATACTATATAATCAAACATCCGGAAGAAAGCTACAGAATTACCAATTACAACTTTAGAGAACAACAGAAACAACCAGACATTAGGCATGTAAAAAGAGATTTTGAAAAGCAGGTTTCTTAAAGTATCAAGACAAAAATAAACATTTTTTAAAAAAATATATCCAGAGCAGAAAACCAGCCAGAGAAGCAGTGGGGCCTTTGCATGGTTTTATCCAGACCAAATGTTATTCTTTCAATCTGTTAATTTTACTGTTTTGCCATTGGATTCTAACTTTGTACTGCTTTGCATACTTAGCCACTGCTCAGAAGCCATATGTAGCACTGCTCACTATACCCCAGTTCATTTTCTGATGAAGTGTGTATGCACACAAAAGCTTACATTCTGAATAGAACTTAGTTGGTCTTAAAGGTGCTGCTGGACTCCAACTTTGTTCTATTGCTTCACACCAACACAACTGCCCACCTGGTTGGCCACTGTGTGAGACAGGATGCTAGACTAGATGAACCAATGATCTGATATAGCAGGGTTCTTCTTATGTTCAGAAATTCACTCAAGACCAATTATTTTAACTTGGAGACAAGGATGTAGGAAAGCATCAATGCAACTGCCTGTGAGTTCTAACATAAGCCTACTCAAATACATGTTCTTGCATCAATATCACTCACTGTATATTTATACATAACCCCCCTTTCAATCCCCATGACTCCCAGAGCAGCTTATATTCCATTCTGCAATAGATTTAAATGGTAAATAGATACATGCAAGTGTGAATCATAGTGAAATGAGGTAGAAGATGTTTGCATGTTACTGTTTTAACCTCATGGATGGGGGGAGGGTTAATCTTTCTTTTCTTCTAGACCATACAAACAAATCCAAAAAGTTGAAAGAAATGGCTCTCAAATTACAATTTAACTGTGACTAAACCATAAAGCATTGACTATAGGAATTTCTGATATTTGTTGTCCGCGAAATTCAAAAAATAAATCCTTTTGAAATAAGGAAACTTCTTATAATAAGGGACAGGAACTGTAAAAGTTAAAAAGGCATTGATGCAAGTTGTTTTGCACTTGTCACACATACTGTGCTCAGTGAGTAGTGACTCATGGAAGTTCACAAATTTTGTTAGTCTTTTAAGGTGATACTGGATTCTTACTTACTCTGTGTTCTGCCAGAAAGCATACTCTTATTAAAGGTAGCCCCCTGTGCAAGCACCAGTCCTTTTCGACTCTGGGGTGACGTTGCTTTCACATTTTCACAGTAGACTTTTTACGGTGTGGTTTGCCATTGCATTCCCCAGTCATACTGGATTCTTACTTACTCTGTGTTCTGCCAGAAAGCATTCTTATGAGAGGTGCACAAACATATTCTCTCTCACACACACACCTCATGCTAAAAAGTTTCCCATTTTAAAACCACTTAAGGCATTTCCTAGAAACTATTATCTCCTTTACCCAAGGAAGTTCAGGGCAGTGTATGTGATACTCCCTTTGCCATTTTACCCTGAACACTCCTGTGAGGCATTACCATGACCTTTCAACCTCCATATGCAGACATGAATCTCTACCACTTGTATTCACACCTATAAACAGCTAAACTCAGAAAGTTCTATATTTAAACAATTTTATTGATAACATATGGTAACAATATCTAATTATATCATTACTGTCTCTAACCCATATGATATTTTCCAATCCCCCCTCCCTCTGTTACTAGACTCCCGCCGAGGTTATATACTTAAGTTCAGTTATAAAGGTACCCTTAACCAATCAAAGTTCAATATCTTTCTGTTCTCATATTCATGTTAAAAAACTGTCCAATGTCTTTTTACATTCCACTCTTTCTCTATGTATCCTCTAAATTTCTTCCACTCCTTTTTAAACACATCCAAATCATAATCTCTTAAAAGTTCTTGTTAATTTGTCCATCTCACTCCACGATAAAACCTTCACAATCCAATCCCATTGCTCTGGTATTTTTTCTTGCTTCCACAACTGAGCATACAGTGTCCTAGCAGCGGAGAGCAAGTACCAAATTAGAGTTCCATCTTCTTTTGGAAATTTTTCCATTTGTAATCCCAGCAGAAAAGTCTCTGCAACTTTCTTCAAGTCGTATCCCAAAATTTTAGAAATTTCTTGGTGTATCATCTGCCAAAACTTTTTCGCTTTTTCACAAGTCCACCACATATGAAAAAAAGAACCTACATGATTTTTACATTTCCAACATCTATCCGACATCTTTTTACTCATCTTTGCCAGTTTTTTCAGAGTCATATACCACCTGTACATCATCTTAAAACAGTTCTCTTTAATACTCTGACATGTTGATATTTTCATTGAGTTCTTCCAAAGATACTCCAATGTATCCATTTGTATTTCTCTGTTCACATTAATTGCCCATTTAATCATTTGAGATTTTACTACTTCTTCTTCTGTAGACCATTTCAATAATAATTTATATACTTTCGATATTAATTTTTGGTTATCTCCGAGCAGAACCCTTTCCAATTCCGTTTGCTCACGTCTAATTCCAACAGATTTATATCATTTTCCATCAAGCTTTTTATTTGTTGCATTTGAAACCAGTCATATTTATTAAACTCTTCTGCAGATTTTAATTCAACTTTTATCACCTTGAATCTTTAGCAGTTGATTATATGACATTGCTCTTTCTCCATCAGATTCAGCTGTTATTTTTATTACTTCTGCTGGCACTATCCAAAGCGGCTTTCTCTCATCACCATATTTCTTATATTTTATCCAAGTGTTTAGTAAGCTATTTCTAATATAGTAGTGAGAAAAAAGACCATCCATCTTATTTTTCCCATAATACATATAAGCATGTCAGCCAAATTTATTCCCATGAGCTTCTAGCCATAAAAGTTTTTTATTTAACAGCATTATCCAATCCTTTATCCATGTCAAGCAAACTGCATCATGATACAATCTTAAGTCAGGAAGCTGAAAACCTCCCCTCTCCTTAGCATCTGTTAGAATTTTCATCTTAATCCTTGGTTTCTTCCCGGCCCATACAAAATCGAAAATCTTCCTTTGCCATTTATTGAATTGTTTGCTATCTTTCACAATTGTGATAGTTTGGAACAAATACATTATTCTTGGCAAAATATTCTTCTTAATTGCAGCGATCCTGCCCAACAAGGACAAGTTAAGTCTGTTCCATTTCATCATATCTTTATTCATCTTGCACCATAACTTTTCATAGTTATTTTTAAACAGATCAATATTCTTCATAGTTATTTCTAGACCCAAGTATTTAACTTTAGAAGTAACTTCACATCCCGTCAAGGTCTGCAATTCTTTCTGTCTACTTGGTTGCATATTTTTACATAAAAATTTCGACTTCTCTTTATTTATGTATAGTCCTGCCAATTCTCCATATTCTTTTATATTAGCTATTAACAAAGGTATCACTTGAATCGGATTCTAAGTCATAAACACAATATCATCTGCAAATGCTTTATATTTATAAGAAAATCCTCTAATTTTTAATCCTTCTATTTCTTTGTCATCTTGTACTTGTCTTAACAGAATTTCAAGAGTCATTATAAACACAATGGTGAAAGCAGACATCCTTGTCTTGTACCTTTGCTCACCTTCATTTCTTTTGTAAGGTCTGCATTTATACACAGTTTTGCATATTGATCAGTATATATTGCTTTCGTCATTCTTATAAAATGTTCCCCCAAGTTTATTTTTTCCATTACTGCAAACATGAAGTCCCAGTTCAGATTATCAAAGGCTTTTTCTGCATCCACAAAAAATAAAGCCACCTCTTTTTCTGGGTGTTTCTCATAATATTCTACAATATTTACAACAGCTCTTACATTGTCTCTTATTTGCCTTTTAGGGAGAAATCCAGCTTGATCTTCCTTTATAAAGTTAATCAAATATTGCTTAAGTCGTTCTGCCAGAATTCTTGTGTAAATCTTATAGTCATTGTTTAATAGTGAAATTGGTCTATAGTTCTTTACATTTGTGACATCTCTATCTTCTTTGGGGATCAACGAAATTGCAGCTTCTTTCCAGGTATTTGGAATTTTCCCTTTTTCTCTTATCATATTCAACAATTTTTGCAGTTTTGGTACTATCTCATCTTTAAGAGTTTTATAAAATTTAGTTGTATATCCATCTGGCCCGGGAGCCTTGCCTACTTTCATTGCCTTTATTGCTGCTTCAATTTCAATTTTTTCTATTGGGTCATTTAAAGTCTTTTTCATATACTCAGTCAGGGGTGCTGTCTTAATATTTCGTAAATACTCTTCCATTTTTTCTTTTCTAATTTTCACACCTTTAAATAAATTTGCATAATATTTAAAAAAATTCTCTTTTAATTCCTTCTTGATCAACTATCTCTTTTTAATTTGCCATAATTTTGTTGATAGTTTTATTTTTTTTATTTTTCTTCAATTGCCAGGCTAAGTACTTCCCGGGTTTATTCGCACCTTCAAACGATTTCTGTTGCAAACTTTTTAAATTCCATTCTAGTTCTTTATTCAACAAATGTCTTACTTGGGATTGTAGTATTGTAATTTCCTTTATTAATTTCTTTTTTCCTGGCCTTTTTTTAATTCCCCTTCTTTTTTCTTTATTTCATTTTGTAGGTCTAGCAACCGCTCTTCTTTGGCCCTCTTATCTTTATTATTCAATATAATTAGTAGTCCTCTCATAACTGCTTTATAAGTGTCCCAAACTGTCTGGAATTCTATATCATCAGTCTCATTTATTTGAAAGAACGCTGCAGTTTCCTTTTCTAGAAATGTCACAGTATCTTTATCTTGTAGCAGGTCCTCATTAATTCTCCATCATCTTGTTTTCTTTTGCAATTTTGTAATCCAACATATTGGGTTACGATCTGCACAAACCTTTGGTAGAATCGCCACTTTTTTAGTTATGAGGCCCAAACTTTTGGAGCCCCATAACATATCTATTCTGGAAAAAGAATTATGTCTTGCTGAAAAGGTATAGTCTCTTACTTCAGGATTTTCTCCAAATTTCTCCAAATATCTTCCAAATTTTCTTGTTTAACCAACTCAAAAAAAGAATTTGGCAATCTTCCTTCTTTGTCATGCTTCTTTTGGCTTGATCTATCTATATTATTTTGTTTTGTCCCATTGAAATCACCCATCATCAAAATCTGGTCATATGACATTTTGTCCAATTGTCGATTAATGTCTTTAAAAAATTTGTCTTTCCCGCCATTGGGCGCATATAATCCTAATAACATTTTTTTTGCCTCCATCATCACTTCCACTGCAATATATCTTCCATCTTTATCTTTAAATATCAATTTTGGTTCTAATTGTTCTTTCATATAAAAGACCACCTCGCTTTTCTTTTGTTCCGCCAATGAAAAAAATTCCGATCCCAAACGTTTATTGCACAAAAATTTGTAATCCTTTTGTTGTATATGAACTTCCTGTAGACAAATTATATTACATTTTTGTTTTTTAATCCAATGAAATGTTGCTTTTCGTTTTTGTGGTGAATTTAGTCCATTTATATTCCAAGATAGTAACTTGTACTCCATTATGGTGCAGAGTCTTTATTCTCTTCAAAAAAGCTATACATCTCTTGTTCATTCCTTATTATAACCCTTCTTCCCCGCTGTTCAAAGCCCAGACCCTCGGGTAATATCCATCTGTATCTTGTGCCCTCTGCACGCAGCTTCTCTGTTAGTCTCTTATATTTCTTCCTGTCATTAATCACTTGTCTTGGTAGCTCTTTCATTATTTTGACTCTACTCCCTTCTATTGTCCAGACTTTTTGAAAACTTTTGTTTAGAATTTTTCCTGCCATGTCCTTGGACCTTAGTCTTATAACAATGTCTCTTGGTAGGCCTTTGTCTTTTGCATATGCTGAGTTAACTCTGTAGACACTATCCAACATATTTCTAAACTTTTCAGGATCTTCCTCTAAATAGTCAGCAATGATTTTCACTATATAATCCATTAAATCCGTCTCCTCCCCTTCAGGTAGTCTTCTCAGACGCACTTGGGTTTCCATTAATCTGCAGTCATGGATTGTAACCTTCTCTTGGAGTTTTAGCAAGGTGGAAGCATGTATATCCACTTTCTCTTCAACCTCCTTGACTTTGTTTTTAACCATACCTAGTTCATCTTTAAAATCTTCAACTTCTTTTTTAAGATCTCCAATATCTTTAAGTTCTTTTTTAAGAGCTGTTATCATTTTCTCCACCCTAAACTCAGAAAGTTCTGACCAAATTTGATCTGGGCTTTGATCTGGGCAGGCTATCTGCAAGACAAAAAAGTAAGTAGGTCAAAAGAAAAGGGAGGAGTAGGCCACTTTACATGATGAAATTTTAGCAGCAAAGGAACAATGGCGAGTTTATCTGCTCCAGACAAGCCCAGAAAAGATGACTCCTGGCTCAGTGGAAAACACAAAGAGAAAACTGAGCCAATCAGGCAAAAGGTTCTAGTTTTGTACTCCCAATCCTACTACATTGTTTACTGAGTCCTTTGCTGTACTTTGTAATGTGCCTTTCTTGAGTCCTTTGCTGTACTTTGTAATGTGCCTTTCTTGAGTCTCATTGAGAAAGGCAGGCCATAAACCAAGTTAATTACTACTATTACAATCCTAAGCATTTGAGCTAATGAAGATGCTCTCAGGCAAAATACTCTGTTTATAAGGTTAAGGAATGGTTTGACAAATCCCAGAAGTCAGCTTGCCATGGCACCAAGAAAGTTAATTGTAGCACCTAATAGTTTCAGCAACTGGAAATTTCTGACTGCCAGAAAAACTGTCTAGTATATTTAACCACGGGAATAAAACATTTTTAACATTCAACCAGCAGTGAATCTATTAAAAGAATGTCAGATTTTACCTTGGATTGGGATGTAGCATTTGTTTGTTAAATAAGGACATCTGAACTCATATGGATTTAGATCCATGTCCTGATCACCAGTCATAATTATGCCACTGATTTATCAATGATCAGATTGACTATTCACTTTCAGAGTTCACTGGCTGGCCACTGCCTAAAACAACGGCACACATGTTGTCTGTTAAGAGTTTGACAGTGCTGCTGCACAGGCATACTCTGCTCCACAACCAAACTGAAAAATAACTGTTTTTCCAAGACATTTACCATAGATTTAATGTAGATCCTACCTTTCATTATTCTCATTAATTATTTCTGATTTTAGCTGCCGATGTGCATGTGAGATTTTACAAAGGACTAAGGGAGTTATACTTTTCTACCAGGGTACTAATTTGCATCTTTACCCCATCCCTATGTCACTTATAAATGCCTCCAGGGTGGGCATGGCAGCATTGGGGTCTTTAATAAAACTTATGCATGTGTGTTAAGTGATCAAACTGAAGACTCATGCACATTCCCCAAGTCAGTACTAAATGCACAAACAGAAGGGATCAATGAGTGATGCAGCCTTGGGTTAGCCTTTGATATTAATACTTACATGGCCAGCGTTTTGCGGTGTAACACTCCAATCAGCCTGACCCTTCCAACCATTTGAGCTCAATGACCTTCCAACTCTATAATTATGATTCTATGGTTCTATATAAAGATGCTAGGGTCTCTTAACTTTGGTTCCAACTGCTCCAAAATCTGCAAACAATGTTATTATCTAAAAAGGAGTAAGAAGTTCACATGGGTGTGTTAAGTAAGGACAAAATGTCAGTTTCAACTTGGAATTTCCTGCTGGCCTGATTTACATTCCAAATATTGCTTAAATTTAATTCCTGGCTACACTGTGCAATGGCAGAACTATTTTTATCCTCCCCTCCAGTCACAACTATTTATACTGAAGAGTAATAACAATTTTTCTATCACAACACACAAAGCAGAAACACACTTCTAAAACTATTTTGCAATAAAAACAAGGCCAAACATCTCACTAACACCATATTCTCGATAGTATAAGCATTTCAATTTTTATTCCCAACTAGCTTATTTAACCACAGGAGTTAATTCTTAGGAGTTGTTTTAATGGTTTATTTCTTCAAATAAGGAGTATGTTTCATTTTAGTACAACAAGAATAAGTCTACTGGTAAAACACATCCCAGGATGAGGACATCAGCATACAGATTTTCTAGTTTCTTAAAAGTACATATAGCAGTTGCAGAAATATGAGTGAAGAAGATGATGTTGGATTTATATCCCGCCCTCCACTTCGAAGAGTCTCAGAGCGGCTCACAATCTCCTTTACCTTCCTCCCCCACAACAGACAGCCCTGTGAGGTGGGTGGGACTGGAGAGGGCTCTCACAGCAGCTGCCCTTTCAAAGACAACCTCTGCCAGAGCTATGGCTGACCCAAGGCCATGCTAGCAGGTGCAAGTGGAGGAGTGGGGAATCAAACCCAGTTCTCCCAGTTAAGAGTCCGCACACTTAACCACTACACCAAACTGGCTCTCCAGTGACTACCAGTGTTCCCTCTAAACTGAGTTTGTGTGTGCTAGCTCAGTTTTTTAGTCTCCAGCTCACACATTTTTGTCTTAGCTCAGGAAAAATGGCCCCAGAGCAAACTAATTTATGCAGTTGCCAAATCGCTTGCTCACCACTTTAATGCCACTAGCTCAGAAATTAGAATTTTTGCTCACAAGACTCCACAGCTTAGAGGTAGTATTGGTGAATACACCTTCCTCACTGTTATCTCAACTCAATCAGTACCCAGAGCTGCTGTTCACCCTACTGGGGGAAAAACACACCCAGGTATCCATAGATTCTCCAGCACCACATCTAATTTGAATCTTTGAGGGTGAGTTTCTATTAAATTATAGGATTTTGAAAACACAGAATTCAGAACCCCAAGACATTGTTTTAAAGTCCACTTATTCTAGCAAAATTAGCTATAAGCAATGTAATCTCAGAAGCCACCTTTCTTGGTGCAAAATTTTGATTACCTCTGTATAAACTTTTGATTTCTTTTATTTAACATGGAATACTGATAGACTAGACAAAGAAGAGAGAAAAAATGAAAAGAATGCAACTGCCTTTCTTTACAATGAAGGGCTGGCTTGAGTTGTCCTGACATCTAAGATGCCAGATCAGAGGAAAAGACAAACTTGCCTTCATTGGCAGGTACTGTTAACATAGTACCACAAGAAAATTCTACCTATCAGTCATGGTATTTCATAGAACTTCACCTGCAGGTACAGGGGTAGAAGCTGCAAATTACCCTCTGAATGCACTGTTATGTGCAAGCAGCCAAACACATAAGTACAAAAAAGTTGCCAGCTGAGCGCTCCTCTCCCATCAAAACTCTACATCTAAGCAACTTTACTTGCTACGGACAAGCTGAAGACCATTAGCCAGTGATTCCATTGATATAAAAAAGGAAGGAAATATAGCTAAGTAACTAAATTGCCAGTTAATCAAGATGGCTTAAAAACAAGCTAAATCAGCAAAACAACAGTGGTCAAAAAGCAATGAAGTACTCATTCCTCCCAGCCCTTCTGACTTCATTATAATTACCATGAATACCAGTTTGCACTGGAAAATGCTGACAACTTGAAGCACAGGCAGTAGCACAAGCCAGCCAGCCAGCCAACAAATCTCTTCCCTATAAGTGAGCATAACAGATCTCAAGTATTTTGTAAACAACGAGCAAGTACTTAAGTATCCCACACATATAATCTACCAGCCTTAAAGTGTGTTAGTGGGATGTTATGGTTCCAACATCTAACCCTTCCCTAGTATTTTGCACACAATACCACAGCCACTTTGGAGAACTTTCAGATAAAACTTTCCATTTGGCATTCAACTGCAGCAAATTCTGAAGGATTATGACAGTTGAAAGTTTGGCCCTGAAATTTTTAGCTTGGCAGTCATAAACTGACCTCATGATGTCAAGCATGGTGAAATTCCATTGATAATTGATTGTTGTAGGGTCCTGCCTAAACCTGGTCTGTAAAGTATCATGGAGGATCCAACTTTGTTAGCTTTGTTATTCTTTCCCTTTCCCCATCTTGCTTTATGGCTTAAAATTAGAAGTAGTGAGAACTGAAACTAAGTAATCAGCAGCTTCCCATACATTCCTGTAAGGGAGTACGAGACATCTGGGGAAAGCAAGGACGAAGTCCTGATAACACGATGGGAACGTAGACATTTTTGACAGTTTATGTGTGAGTGCTACCCCGCACCCCCATCCCTTGGAATCCTTTTTAAGTAAGCCTTAAAAGTATTGTATCAATGTATTGGCAGCATTACTCTCAAGAACCTGTTACACAGAAAGTATCGGTCTATCAATAAACGTAGTCTTTGTATCAACTTCAACTCGTCATTGAACCCGCATGCTTGACACATGAAGCCACAGAATTGCTTGTTTTGTGGCTCAGAATTTTGCATGATCTTATACAGTTCTCATAAAACTGCATGAAACAGATGTAATTAAGAAAAGTCTTACAGAGTAATATATAACACATCTACATAGTAACCATACATATGGGATATAGTAAAACGGAAACGGTATTAGTCAGTATAGTCTAGTGGGTTTGCTGTTTGATTATTCCACAGTCAAGACCCCTGAAAGACCATAAACACACTAGGCAACTTAGTATCATTCCCTCAGCTTCAACCTAGCCTATAATCACAAATAATTTATTAGCAGAAGTGTTACTCGGTCTCCCCAGCACCATTGACATGTCTACCACTAAACTTTCTTCTGCTTTCCTCTTGATGGAAGACTGCAGAACATGTAATCAAACAGCAGTAACCAACAAAATGTCAGACCCAAACTAGTCTTTCTATCTAACAAGTGTGTACACTAGGGATATTTTGCTCATTCCTGCCTAGTTTAGACACAAGTCATAATCACATACATATTAACATACAGAGGTAATATAGGTCAGATACATATAATAGTTTAGGCAGAGCTGTACTATATAAACCTTATGTACTACTCCCTTACCTACTTTCCCTAAGCACTAGACTGTTCTGCCAATATGGGCCTCTGACTGCTGAAAGCAGAGCCTACATATCAAGAAAGGAAGAAAGGAAGCTATATTCAACTAAAATCCCCACTAATAAAACACAGGAACAAGCACATTCATACATGCCAACACATGAAGACCAACTGGACACATCCCACTCTGTAACTCAGCTGCTCTGAAAGAAAAATATTTAGCCAGAGACAATAAAATAAAATTCTCCAGAGCCAGCAGCAGGCAGGTTACACTAGAGCCAGTAACCTGACAGCACAGAATACCTGGTTTCCATCTCATACCCTCTGCCAAGCCCTTCTGCAACATACTTCCTCAGTCCCATCTACCCAAAGAACCACCATTAGTCTGTACAGCAACAGTCCAGCCAACAACAACCCTCTTACCTAAAGGACTCCCTTCTATCAATCATTGTGACTTAAGTATAAACCCCCTCAGTACCAGATGCTGAGGACAAAAAGAAAAATTTTGTTATTCTCAAGTCTTACTTTTAAGTTTTTCTAGTTGCATTTGTCTGACTAGGGTAAAAATAAGTACTCAAATGGACACCTCAAGCTATTAATTGTATACAATGAGAAGTCAGAGTGGAAAAAATCAGAAGCAAAAGAGAGACCCACTCACTCTTCTCATGGAGCTATCATTTCTATCTGTGGGGCTATATCTATTCTCCCTTCCTCGCCATCTTAAAAAAAGGGCTTGAAATTATGAAAGATAAAGGAAAAGGCTTGGGCTGCTGCTATCAAAACAGCAGCCATCTCAACAGTCCTCAGATAAACAATCTGTCATGACAGCAGATCCTTCCTTCACTGTTCTGTGCATCAACAGTTCAGGCACCCATGCAATGCACAACTCTCTTCAGGGACCAGCATAAAGTCTTTTAGATCATGTTTCAGCATACTGGTACAGAAGCCTTTTTAAAAGGTTTTAAATATGTTGTATGCTTGCATACTAATTATTAGACCTTTTCAAATTGTGCACTTTGTGCACTGGGCCGTTCAGTGTCCATGGAACAGAGCAGACTCTTTTAAGTTCAAACAGAAAGTCATGGTGGCTCCTAAAAAGGAGAGAGCAGATTGAACCTTTTGATTTTTTAGCTGGAAAGGACCTCTCAAGTCTAGGCTCCTGGCACCTGGAACTGGGATTTGCTAGTTCTATAGACACTTATGAAATGCTGTTTACAAAATGTTTAAGCTAATTAGGAAATTACAGTTTTTAAAAACATAAAAAGGCACTTGATGTAAAACTGTTGTGTTTGATAAACAAGTACTTTCACTGCTCAGGAAGAACAGAACCTCCGCAAAACAAAATTATGCTGAATGTACCCAAGAAGCTCTAAACCAGTGATACTTATTCAGTAACTTGGGAAGAATACTTGGGAAGAATTCTGACATACTACCTGCGGCTCTTCTAAGCACCATTCCCCAGTGTGGCACCCACTACATGTTCCAGGAAAGTGGGCAAGGCAAACTGCCAGGTAACTCTTACGGTTACTACCTGGACACTGCAGGGAATGGTAAGCATCAAGCTTCCCTGAGCTGTGGGCCAGCGATGGATATAAAGGGCCCATCCAATAACCCCCCCTCCCATACAAATACACATTTCTCATAGCCTCCTCATTCTCATCCCAGGGAGCCATTGGGAAAACTGCAAACTGGCTGCAGTGGAGTGGTAGTGATTTCACTCTCTTTCTCAACAGCCAGCTTGCTCTCCTTTGAGCTCCTTGGCAATCTCACTCTCTCATCTAAACTAGTGTGCCTCATTTTGAAGAAAAAGTGGGAAGCCCTTCTGCTTATTATAGATACACACTGCCTGATTAAGGTTCAACAACAGGGAGCAACAAGCCTACATGCTCAGAGATACTTTGGCAATAAACAAGGTTATAGTAATATATCTAATATTAATAGTTATTTGTATGTGTAGGTTTGGTGAGGTGGCCCACAGGACACACTGTAGGCATGGGGCTGTTTTGGTGAATGGTGAGCCATGGAGTACCACTGCTTTAAACTAAGGATCTGAACCAATACATTTTTATCCCATCCTTCTGGCAAAGAGCTCAGGGTTCTCTTCCTCCATTTTATCCTCACACCAATCTTGTGAGGTAGGTTAGGGTGAGTGACTGGCCCCCAGTCACTAAGGGAGCTCCATGACAAAGTGATGCCTTACACCACAATGGAATAAGGAACCATTCATAAAAGGAGAAAATTTTTAAAAAGTCTTCTCCAAAGAAAGTGGTAAAGTGGTGCACCACTTCAGTCATCCTGATTAGGATGAAATGGTGGCTAAACTGCATAAAAAGGAATAATGCTTGATTCTTCTACTATTGGTCCATTTAAAAACAGCTCAGTTATGTACTTTTACTAACCAGGGCTTTTTCTCCAGAAAAAAAACTCATTTGCACATCAGGCAACACCCCCTGATGCAAAGCCAGTCGGAACTTGCGTTCCTGTGCATTCCTGCTCAGAAGAAGGCCTGGTACTAACCAATTTGAACTTTAGCAATTCTTTGATGAACAAAAGAAGAGCGACAGTCCAGAGAAAAACGCTACCTACCATGGGAAGTCATTAAATAAAACAGCATTCATCAGTTACAAAAATAAAATAATTTAATTCTGGGTATAAGCTTCCGTCGCACTCACCCTTCTTCAGATACTTTTGTGGGTTCAGATCATCCGGGGGGGGGCGTGTATCTGGATACATGGACTGTATTTCTAAGGCTCTATGCCATCAACACTCCTAGTTATGTGCCCGAAGCAATGTATCTGAAGTGTGCGTGCACACGAAAGCTTATACCCCAATTAAAACTTCGTTGGTCTTAAAAGTGCCGCTGGTCTCATAAATTTGACCTAAAGTAGCGGCCATCACTAAGCTTTGCGGCAACTAATCCAGTCCCCATCACCAAGCCTTGCGGCAATGAATTCCGTAAAGTTCATTATGTGCTGCGCGAAGTTCTCCTGCACGTGGCAAATCCCGAGAGTAGAGAAGCCACCGAGCGGGCGTAGTAGCTTTCCCCCAGCCCGCCAAGAAGCCGGGAACTGCGCCACCCGACCCTGTGCGCGTTTACCAAAAAGCAAGCTCCCATGCTCGGGGGAGGGGGGGGGGCGGCGGCGTCCCGCGTCCAGATAAGCAACCTGGCAGAGCTTTACACTTTCAGCAGCGCCGAGCGCAATAAGCCCGAACTCCCCTTCTGGCTTGAACGGAAAGGGGGAGTCACTTTCTAGTAGCCCCTCGCAGTCAGAGGGTGGCGGCGGAGGCTCACATCGCTCTCTCTGCTGGCGTAGGAAGCCGGACGGCTCCTTACCTCCCCCCTCAAAGAGGAGTCTGAGCCTCCCGGAATTCCCGCGACCTTTTTCTTACCGATGCGTGAGGCGGCCTCCCGAAGAAGAGGAGGCAGAGGCGGCGGCTTCCCAGCTCGCCTCAGAAACTGGCCGTATCCCAAACTCCAGCCGCGCCTGATGCACAGCAGCCAAACGACCTGTCCCCACCCCCGTCCGGTCCAGGCTTATGAACGGCGTCTCCAAGCCGCCTCCTCCCGCTTCTTTAACTGTCAGTCAGCCGGTGACGAGAACATGCGCATGCGCCACGCCAAAGCAACTAGGTGTGCTTAGTTGCCACGGGGGGAGGGGGCAACTCCAGGAACAAAAGGGCTAAAGTTTAACCCCCATCCCACGCCGTACCTCAAACGCATGCGTTGTGTTTCCAGAAACTCGAAGTGCGTGACCTGATGTTCTGTTAGGCCCCAAAGCTATTCTAAGTCTTAAGGAAAGGGTGAGTGATCAGCTTGAAGTAGTGGAGTTTGGTTGGATGGCAACTCTGAACCTTGAAGTGAAATTCTCCCTCTACATATAAAGACAAAATACTATCTGAATGCAGTAAGCTCAGGAAGGGTTGTATTGTAGGGTTGCCAGGTGCCCCTTGGCAATCAGCAGGGGGCGGGGGTAAGGTTGGAGCCTGGGGAGGACAGGACCTCAGTGGCATACAGTGCCACAGAGTCCTCCCTCCAAAGTAGCCATTTTTTCCAAGGGAACCGATCTCTGTAGTCTAGAGATGAACTGTAAACTCCAGGTCTAACCTAGAGGCTGACATCCCTAAAGCCCCTAACTCTGATTGGCTAATCTACTATAGGCAGGGAGATCTTTTATGCTGGGGAACATTAGAAGGTATCTGCCACCTACTGGTACACACAACTGTCTGTAGCCTGGCATAGCATAGTCCAGGGGTTGCCAAACTTGCTTAATGTAAGAGCCATATAGAATAAACATCAGATATTTGAGAGCCGCAAGGCATGAATGTCATATTTGAGAGCAGGAAGGAAGGAAGGCAGACAGGCAAATAGATGAAGGGAGAGGTGGAAAGAAAGCAACTTTAAGTGCATTCTCCAAACCACAGGCTGGCTTGCCTTGGAGACATGATTTAAAGAAACAAATTCCTTTTCTAAGCTGGCTGATGGGGCTTTAAAGGTTATAACCAGCACCTTGAAGCAAATCCGGAACGCCACAGGCAACCAGTGTAAGGCTTTCGGTTCAGGTTGAATGTGCTCCCGTACACATAGCTCCATTAACAACCTGGCTGCTGCGATTGCACCATTTGCAGCCTCCGAAGTTGAGTCAAGGACAGCTCCATGTAGAGGGCGTTACAGTAGTCTATTCTCGAGGTGCCTGTTGCATGGATCGTTGTTGCCAAGTCGTTGCACTCCATGTACGGACCCAACCGCCTTATCTGCGTAAGATGGTAGAATGTGGATTTGGCAGTGGCTGCTACCTGGGCCTCCATTGTCAGCGAAGGCTCCAGGAGCACCCCCAAGCTCTTGACCCTCGACGCTGGCGCTAATAGCATCCCATCAAAGGCCAGCAAGGGGATTTCCCTACCCAGGCCGCTGTGACTCAGGCACAGGACCTCTGTCTTCACTGGATTCAATTTCAATCGACTCTGCCTGAGCCATTTCACTACGGCTTGCAATGCCAGGTGTTTTAATGTTCCTCTGTGGTTGCCAGCCTCCAGGTTTGGCCTGGAAATCTTCAGGAATCACCACTAATCTCCAGTTGACAGATCAGTTTTTGTGGAAAAAATGGCTACTTTGGAGGCATTATACCTTGATGAGGTCATTTCCCTCCCCAAACTCTTAAGCTCCACTCCAAAACTCTCCCAGCGGTTCCCAGCCCAGAGTTGGCAACCCTAAGTTACAAAGTCCCTGCAAAGAGGAAAAACAGCACAATAAGCAAAGGGCAGGTTTTAAATTTCCCTCCCTGGTATGATGACTTTGTAATTGCAGGAATTTGCTTTTAGTTTTACATGTAAGAGCATGTAAAGATAGAATCACAGTAGAGAAAGGTTTCACTGCCCATCTTGAAAATAGCAGAAAGGACATATAACCCAATGATGCAAGCAACAACAATTTTACAACAAATTTATGCTGTTCCAAATCGTAATTCATTTGCTGCTTAATTCTAGAGAACAATTACTTCACCGGAAGAGAAACAGAAGTCTTGCAAGGGACCTGGTCAAGTAACTCAGCTCTTCCAAAATTATTTGACCGCTGAAATTGCTACCCTCAGGATATCAGCAGAAGGTGTATATGCCATAATGAGAGGTCTGGAAATTCCCAGATAGTGAGACTATTGGGACATCCTGCATGCTACTTGTTGGAAGAAAAGTGGGATGCAAATTCAGTAGATTCTTACCAGTAAGTTTCATTGAGCTCAGTATGACAGAGAAAAAATGCATAGGAAATACTCCTTTACTCAGAATGATTAAAATGTAGCATTTGTTGCTGGAAGATGTAGTGATGGCCATAGGAATAATCAGCTTTAAAAGGGGATTAGATAGATTCACCCTCTCATGGATTGCTGCCTTGTCGTGGCAAGAGGGCTTGCGCGGTTCAATGAGGCTGTGGGCTATGCCATGCAGGCCACAGCTGAGAACCCAGACTAAATGTGATCCACTGGAGAAGGAAATGGCAAACCACTCCAGTATCCTTGCCAAGAAAACTCCATAAACAGAAACAAAAGGCTAAAAGATATGGCGCTGGAAGATGAGCCCCTCAGGTCAGAAGGTGCCCAATATGCCACTGGGGAAGAGCGTTCAAGTAACCACAGAAAGAGTGAAACGGCTGGGCCAGAGGACAAAAGGACGCTCAGCTGTGGATGTATCTGATGGTGAAAGAACAGTCCGATGCTGCAAAGAACAATACTGCATCAGAACGTGGAATGTAAGATCTATGAATCAAGGTAAGCTAGATGTGGTCAAACAAGAGATGGCAAGACTGAACATGGACATCTTGGGAATCAGTGAACTAAAATGGACAGGAATGGGTGAATTTAACTCAGAGGATCACTGCATCTATTACTGTGGCCAAGAGTCCCGTAGAAGAAATGGTGTGGCCTTTATAGTTAACAAGAGAGTGCGGAAGGCAGTAATGGGATGCAATCTCAAAAATGACAGAATGATCTTGGTCTGTATCCAAGGCAAACAATTCAATATCACAGTAATCCAAGTCTATGCCCCACCACTGATGCAGAAGAGGCTGAAGTGGACCAGTTCTATGAAGATCTACAACATCTAGAATTAACACCAAAAAAATATGTCCTCTTCATCATAGGGGACTGGAATGCCAAAGTAGGAAGTCAAAAGGTGACCTGAACAACTGACAAAATGAAGCCAGGCAAAGGCTAATAGAGTTTTGTCAAGAGAACAAGCTGGTCATAGTGAACACCCTTTTCCAACAACCTAAAAGGTGACTCTACACGTGGCCATCAGCTGATGGGCAACACAGAAATCAGATTGATTATATACTCTGCAGTCAAAGATGGAGAAAAAACAGTCAGCCAAAACAAGACTTGGAGCTAACTGCGGCTCAGATCATAAGCTACTCATCGCAAAATTCAGGCTTAAACTGAAGAAAACTGGGGAAGCCATTAGGCCATTCAGGTTTGACCTTGATCACATCCCTTATGAATATACAGTGGGGTGAAGAATAGGTTTAAGGAACTAGAGTTGATAGACAGAGCGCCTGAAGAACTATGGATGGAGGTTCATGACATTGTACAGAAGGCAGCAATCAGCACCATCCCAAAGAAAAAGAAATGCAAGAAAGAAAAGTGGCTGTCTGATGAGGCTTTACATATAGCTGAGGAAAGAAGGAAAGCGAAAGGCAAATGTGAAAAGGAAAGATTCACCCAACTGAATGCAGATTTCCAGAGAACAGCAAGGAGAGATAAGGAGGCCCTCCTGAAGGAACAATGCAAAGCAATAGACAGGGGTGGCCAACGGTAGCTCTCCAGATTTTTTTTGCCTACAACTCCCATCAGCCCCAGCCAGCATGGCCAATGACTGGGGCTGATGGGAGTTGTAGGCTAAAAAAATCTGGAGAGCTACCGTTGGCCACCCCTGCAATAGAGGAACATAATAGAATGGGAAGGACAAGAGATCTCTTCAAGAAAATTGGAGAAATCAAGGGAACTTTTCGTGCAAAGATGGCCATGATAAAGGACAAAAATGGTAGGGACCTAACAGAAGCAGAAGAGATCGGGAAGAGGTGGCAAGAATATACAGAAGAATTATACAAGAAGGATCTCAATGTCCCAGACAACCATAACAGTGAAATCGACCTTGAGTCAGACATCCTGGAGTGTGAAGTCAAATGGGCTTTAGAAAGCATTACTAACAACAAAGCGAGTGGAGATGATGGTATCCCAGTTGAGCTATTCAAAGTCCTAAAAGATGATGCACACATGCATACACTATGTCAACAAATTTGGAAAACACAACAGTGGCCATGGGATTGGAAAAGATCAGTTTATATTCCAATCCCAAAGAAGGGTAATGCCAAGGAATGTTCAAACTATCGCACTATTGCACTCATTTCACATGCCAGCAAGGTCATGTTAAAGATCCTACAAGCTAGGCTTCAGCAGTATGTTGATCGGGAACTACCAGAAGTTCAAGCTGGGTTTCAGAGAGGTAGAGGAACTAGAGATCAAATTGCCAACATTCAATGGATTATGGAGAAAGGACAGGAGTATCAAAAAAAAGTCTATTTCTGCTTCATTGACTATGCTAAAGCCTTTGATTGTGTGGATCACAACAAACTGGCAAGTCCTTAAAGAGATGGGAGCACCAGACCACCTCATATGCCTCCTGGGAAACCTGTATAAGGGTCTAGAAGTAACTGTCAGAATGGGATATGGAACAACTGATTGGTTTAGAATAGGAAAAGGAGTTTGACAAGGATGTATATTGTTACCCTGCTTATTTAATTTATATGCAGAGTACATCATGCGGAATGTTGGCTTGGATGAAGCACAAACCGGAATTAAGATTGCCGGGAAAAACATCAACAACCTCAGATATGCAGATGACACTACTCTAATGGCAGAAAGTGAGAAGAACCTAAAGAACCTCTTGTTGAGGGTGAAAGAGGAGAGCACAAAAGTAGGCCTGAAACTCAACATAAAAAAACGAAGATCATGGCATCTGGCCCCATCACACCTTGGCAAATAGAAGGGGAAGACATGGAAGTAGTGACAGACTTCATATTTCTGGGATCCAAGATGGTGACTGTAGCCATGAAATCAAAAGATGTTTGCTCCTTGGGAGGTCAGCTATGGCGAACCTGGGCAGTATAATAAAAAGTAGAGACATCACCCTGCCAACAAAAGTCCGTATAGTCAAAGCGATGGTATTCCCAGTAGTAATGTATGGCTGTGAGAGCTGGACGATAAGGAAGGCCGAGTGCAGAAGAATAGAAGCTTTTGAGATGTGATGCTGGAGAATAATCTTGAGAGTCCCTTGGACTGCAAGAAGATCAAATCAGTCAGTCCTAAGGGAAATCAACCCAGACTGTTCCCTGGAAGGTCAGATGCTGAATCTGAAGCTCAAATACTTTGGCCACCAAATGAGAAGGGTGCACTCCCTGGAGAAGATCCTGATGCTGGGAAAGACAAAAGGCAAAAGAAGAAGGGAACGGGAAAAGATGAGATGGCTGGACAGTGTTACTAATGTAACAAACACGAATTTGAGCAGACTTCAGAGGATGTTGGAAGACAGGAGGGCCTGGCATGACTTTGCCCATGGGGTCGCAAAGAGTTGGAATTGACTGTGCGACTGAACAACAACAAGATAGATTCATGGAGGATAGGTCTATCAGCGGCTACTAGCCATAGTGTCTGAGGGAAATCCCAGAGCCAGAGTCAACATCAGAGGAAGGTGTCAGGCTCTATGCCACATTATTGGTCCTTCAGAGGAATTGGTGGGTCACTGTGTGAGACAGGATGTTAGACTAGATGGAGCACTGGTCTAATTCAGCAGGGCTATTCTTATGCTCTTATAAGGAAGTTCCCAGAAACTGACATTGACTGCAAGCTCAGTTGTTTGAACCTCTTTCCTATTTGGACAAGGATTCAAGATTCAGTATGCCAAGATTTTTACCGGTCCCTGGTTAAAGCTTATAAAAAACACATACCCAGTCCATATAATTTAGCCCTGTCTATATTCCAACTACCGGGGGATAACCCTGCTCTCCATCGCAGGCAAAATCCTTGCCAGAATACTCCTGAACAGACTGGTGCCCACCATTGCAGAAGAACTCCTCCCAGAGAGCCAGTGCGGCTTCAGAGCTAACAGGAGCACCACCGACATGGTATTTGTTCTCAGGCAGCTCCAAGAGAAATGCAGGGAACAGAACAAGGGTCTGTATGTGACTTTTGTCGACCTTACCAAAGCTTTCGATACCGTTAGCAGGAAAGGCCTGTGGCAAATCTTGGAACGTTTAGGATGTCCCCCAAGGTTCCTCAGCATGATCATCCAGCTACACGAAGACCAGCGAGGCCAAGTCAGACACTGCAACGACCTCTCGGAGCCCTTCCCAATAGGCACAGGTGTAAAGCAAGGCTGTGTTCTCGCGCCAACTCTCTTTACGATCTTCTTTAGCATGATGCTTCAAAGAGCCGCAGTAGATCTAGATGAGGACGATGGTGTCTACATCCGCTATCGCACCGATGGCAGCCTGTTCAACCTGAGGCGACTAAAGGCACACTCCAAGACAATGGAAAAACTCATCCGAGAGCTACTGTTTGCTGATGATGCTGCACTCGTCTCCCACTCGGTATCAGCTCTGCAGCATATGACGTCCTGCTTTGCAGAGGCTGCCAAGCTATTCGGCCTAGAAGTTAGTCTGAAGAAGACAGAAGTTCTCCACCAGCCTGCACCCCAGGAAGATTATCACCCTCCCTGCATCACTGTGGGTGAATCAGTTCTGAAGACAGTCCAGCAGTTCAGCTACCTGGGGTGCATCATCTCCTCAGATGCCAAGATCGACAAGGAGATTGACAACAGGCTGGCAAAGGCAAACCGTGCATTTGGCCGACTGCACAAAAGAGTGTGGAGCAACAAGCATCTGAAAAAAGGCACAAAGATCAATGTTTACAAAGCGGTTGTGATGACAACCCTCATCTACGGCTCCGAATCGTGGGTTTTATACCGTCATCACCTGCGACTCCTTGAGCGCTTTCATCAGCGCTGCCTTCGCACCATCCTCAACATCCACTGGAGTGACTTTGTGACCAACACTGAAGTCCTCAAGCGGGCAGAGGTTACCAGCATCGAGGCACTGCTGTTGAAGACGCAGCTGCGCTGGGCAGGGCATATTTCTAGGATGGAAAACCACCGCCTTCCCAAGATTGCCCTGTATGGCGAACTCTCCACCGGCCATCGAAATAGAGGGGCACCAAAGAAGAGGTACAAGGACTCCTTGAAGAAATCCCTTAGCACCTGTCACATCAACCATCACCAGTGGTCTGACCTAGCCTCAGATCGCAAAGCATGGAGGCACACCATCCACCAGGCTGTCTCTTCCTTTGAGAACACACGCATAGCTGGTCTTGAGGACAAAAGGAGATTGAGGAAGAATCGCACTGCTACAGGACCAACCCTAAATCAGACTTTTCCCTGCAGCCGCTGTGGCCGGACCTGCCTGTCCCACATTGGTCTTGTCAGCCACCAGCGAGCCTGCAGCAAACGTGGACTATTGCACCCTTCTTAAATCTTCGTTCGCGAAGCCAAGCCGAGAGAGAGAGAGAGATTCCAAAAAAGAGCCCCGTGGCGCAGAGTGGTAAAGCTGCAGTACTGCAGTCAGAGCTCTCTGCTCACGACCTGAGTTCAATCCCAGCAGAAGCTGGTTCAGGTAGCTGGCTCCAGGTTGACTCAGCCTTCCATCCTTCCGAGGTCGGTCAAATGAGTACCCAGCTTGCTGGGGGGGAAGTGTAGATGACTGGGGAAGGTAATGGCAAACCACCCCATTAAAAAAAAATCTGCCATGAAAGCGTTGTGAAAGCAACATCACCCCAGAGTCGAAAACAACTGGTGCTTGCATAGAGGACTACCTTTACCTTTATCTTCCAAAAAGGAAGAAAGTACAGCTTGTTTTCTTCCATGCCATGATTTTTTTTCCTTCAAGCTAACCCGTATCACAGAAAGGATGGCCATAACTGAATGTGGATAGTTTCTGCCCTCAATCTTGATAACAGAAAGGGTTTGGAAAACTAATTTCCCTCCCCCCTCCAATGCACTTGAACACTGCCCCCAAAAGGTCAAATATTTGGTAGGTGCAAGATAATAGTGGTGTTCTTGCACAGCCCACAGTCCACAGATTCTTTCAAACAATTACTACTTGTTCTGATATTTAAACAAGCAGAGAATGGGGCTTCTGAATTTAAAGGCAGCAGGGTTATTAATCTGCTGTTACAACCTAATCTCCTTTCATTTCCTGTCGTTTCCCCAGTTTACATTAAAGTGCTCAAAGTGCTGAAGCATCAGATCACTTAGAGCTTTATGAATTTATGCAAAGCTTGGAGGCAAAAGTGCAGTTCTATTCTGGTTAAGCCCCAGCACATAACTTATTCCTTTCAGTAGTATTGCCCTCCTCCCCTTACAAATAAATCCATCCTTCATTTTGGAAAATTACTTGAGCACAGGAAATGTTAGATTTCACATAAGGTGCTATCTGATAATCTTTGTGCTGAGGAAGGCCTGGGAGTACATTTTACATAATACAGAAAATCTGACAGTCTTTTTTTTTAACAAAGGGTACATGATAGCCCATGATCAGAAATAATCCAATGTTAACAAGAGCCATATAAAAGTGGGGTTAAAATTTTTGTGATTTTATTGATGCTCGTTATTTATATTCTATATTTTTATTGTAAGCTGCTTTGTATATGTTAATGGGAAAAACAGAATATATGGTCAATACTTGTAGCTCTGCAAATTTTCCAGAGTTCTCCCTTAAAACACCTAGCTTTTCACCCCGTTTGTCTATGCATTAATTTGCATACAGAAGTCAGCAGTTGAGGAGGACAAGAGAACTCTGCTGCTCTTCACTGGGGAGAATATCTTTGCCCAAGTTTGGTGTCAGCAATGGAGGCACAACATAAAAAGGGTGTACATTCTAAATAGAAGGCTTAGAGTCTTTGGCCCATTTCTCACATGTGAGATAGAAAACTGAGGTGTTTAATAAAATGGAAGATCCTAGACTGGATTCGCAAATATTGACCAAGGCAGTAGTCAAGTATTGTTACTAGTAGCCAGTGATGCTCATATGTTTTTGTTTTTCTCACTGGTCCATGGAGATAAAGTGTGGTCCTCCTGTACCCTTCAGAACCACCATGCAGCTGAGGCTCCCCTGGTGCCAGAATTGCCGTCCTCCAGGTGCCAGGTCAAGATGGCCCTCTTCACAGATGCTTTCAAAGATCTTTTTGAACATTCAGGGGTCCAACATAATTAGCAAGGTGATGCTCTTAACTTTTTGCTGGTTTTACTGTTTTTATTGTTTTTAACACTTCACATTAATTCCTATTTATTGTATTTTATAGTTTTGTATTGTTGTAAACTGCCCAGAGAGTTTCGGATATGGGCAGTATAGAAATGCAATAAATAAATAATACCCAGCATGATATTTTAGCAGGGGAGGAGCAGCAAACTGAGCATGTGTGGCAACACTCCTACTCCAATTCATGGCACTATTTTGAAGAGGCACTCTGTTTCCTTATCTTGCCAATAGTATGTTAAAAATGGTGGAGCATCTGGGGTTTTTTAACACAGAAAACTCTAGAACATAAGAGAAGCCATGTTAGATCAGGCCAATGGCCCATCCAGTCCAACACTCTGTGTCACACAGTGGCAAAAAAATTATATATATATACATACACATTGTGGCTAATAGCTACTGATGGACCTCTGCTCCATATTTTTATCTAAACCCCTCTTGAAGGTGGCTATGCTTGTGGCCACCACCACCTCCTGTGGCAGTGAATTCCACATGTTAATCACCCTTTGGGTGAAGAAGTATTTTCTTTTTATCCGTTTTAACCTGTCTGCTCAGCAATTTCATCGAATGCCCACGAGTTCTTGTATTGTGAGAAAGGGAAAAGTACTTCTTTCTCTACCTTCTCCATCCCATGCATTATCTTGTAAACCTCTATCATGTCACCCCACAGTCAACGTTTCTCCAAGCTAAAGAGTCCCAAGCGTTTCAACCTTTCTTCATAGGGAAAGTGTTCCAGCCCTTTAATCATTCTAGTTGCCCTTTTCTGGAGTTTCTCCAGTGCTATAATATCCTTTTTGAGGTGCGGCGACCAGAACTGCACACAGTACTCCAAATGAGACCGCACCATCGATTTATACAGGGGCATTATGATACTGGCTGATTTGTTTTCAGTTCCCTTCCTAATAATTCCCAGCATGGCGTTGGCGTTTTTTATTGCAAACGCACACTGTCTTGACATTTTCAGTGAGTTATCTACCACGACCCCAAGATCTCTCTCTTGGTCAGTCTCTGCCAGTTCACACCCCATCAACTTGTATTTGTAGCTGGGATTCTTGGCCCCAGTGTGCATTACTTTGCACTTGGCTGCATTGAAATTCACATTCTCTAAATTCTCTAAACTCTAAATTCAGTCCCCAACATCTCCAGTTGAAAGAATCAGTTAGTAGGTGATATGAGATCTTCCAGATCTAGCCTCCCTTAGCAGGACGATGATAGCAACTTAACAGTGAAATGTAATGCACTGTAACTTTCCAAGATGAGGAGTGCATTTATATGAAGGAGAACACTTGTAATGGACTTTCCTAGTTGATCATAAAAAAATTTAAAATATTTATATACCCGCCTTTCCCGCAGGACCCATTTATGGCCAATTCTGGTGACTATTTTATTTATTTATTTATTTATTTAAGATTTATATCCCGCCCTTCCCACAAGTGGCTCAGGGCGGCTTCCAATAGTAGATCCAACAAAATTACAATAGTTAAACATATAAAGGGATCCGTATTTAAACCAGATAAAACAGATAAAACAGATAAAACCTTAGTTATAAATACACATTAATAAATATTTCAACTGTATATAAAAGAAATCCAGCAAGTTACATTAAAATTCTCAAGCTAGTTATAGGCTAGCCGGAAGAGGGTCGTCTTACAGGCCCTGCGGAACTGAACAAGGTCCCGCAGGGCCCTCACCTCTTCCGGCAGCTGATTCCACCATGTAGGGGCCATAACAGAGAAAGCCCTTTCTCTGGTGGACTTCAAACGGGCTTCCTTCAGCCCAGGGATAGTAAGGAGATTTTGTGTTCCCGACCTCAGTACTCTCTGGGGAACGTGCGGGGAAAGACGGTCCTTCAGGTAGACAGGTCCCAAGCCATATAGGGCTTTAAAGGTGATAACCAGCACCTTGTACCGGACTCGGTATATTACTGGAAGCCAGTGCAGGGTCCGAAGACCCGGCTGAATGTGTTCCCGCTTTGGGAGACCCAATAACAGCCGGGCCGCGGCATTCTGCACCAGCTGCAATTTCCGAGTTCGGGACAGGGGCAGCCCCATGTAGAGGGCATTACAGTAGTCTAACCTCGAGGTGACCGTGGCATGGATCACTGTTGCTAGGTCGTCGCGCTCCAAAAAGGGGGCCAACTGCCTTGCCCGCCTAAGATGAAAAAACGCGGACTTGGCAGCGGCTGCTATCTGAGCCTCCATCTTTAGGGAAGGCTCCAACAGCACCCCCAAGCTCCTGACCCTGTCCGCCGCTATCAGCGGCGCACCGTCAAAGGCTGGTAGGGGGATTCCCCTTCCGGACCACGGCGACCCAAGCAAAGGACCTCTGTCTTCGCAGGATTAAGCTTCAGCCCGCTCAGTCTGAGCCATTCAGCCACGGCATATAATGCCCGGTCTAGATTTTCCGGGACGCAGGTCGGCTGGCCGTCCATCAATAGATAGAGCTGGGTGTCATCAGCATACTGATGACACCCTAGCCCATACCTTCGGGCAATCTGGGCAAGAGGTCGCATATAGATGTTAAATAACATCGGGGAGAGAACCGCCCCTTGGGGCACACCACAGTCAAGTGTGCACCTCCGGGACAGCTCCCCCCCAACTGCGACCCTTTGTCCCCGACCTTCAAGGAAAGAGGAAAGCCACTGTAAAGCCAACCCCTGAATCCCTGCGTCGGCGAGGCGACCCTTCAGTAGCCGATGGTCGAACGCCGCCGACAGGTCCAGCAACATCAGCACCGCCGAGCCGCCCCGATCCAGATGCCGTTGAAGGTCATCCATTAGGGCGACCAGCACCGTCTCTGTCCCATGTCCCGGGCGAAAGCCGGACTGGAATGGATCAAGGATGGAAGCATCCTCCAGGAAGGTCTGCAGCTGCATCGCCACTGCCCTCTCAATAAGTTTGCCCAAAAAGGGCAAATTTGAGACCGGCCGATAGTGTGCCAATTGGGCCGGGTCTAAAGATGGTTTCTTTAAGAGGGGACGGACCACGGCCTCTTTGAGTGGCGTTGGAAAGTGCCCTTCCCTCAGGGATCTATTTATGATATCCCGTATAGGATATCTAAGGTCACCCTGGCAAGATTTAATAAGCCAGGAAGGGCATGGGTCCAATTTACAGGTAGTTGGGCGAGCAGCTAAGAGTATCCTGTCAACTTCCTCCAGGCTGAGGGGGTCGAAGTCATCCAGCGTATAATCCGAAGACAGGCTCGGAGCCTCGGGTTCACTAACTGTCTCAAAATTGGCAGAGGAGTCGGGGCGGAGTGACGCGATTTTATCCACAAAAAATTTCGCAAAAGCCTCACAGCCTATTTCCAATTCAATAGAATTTGGTCTGCCTTGCGGCAGTGTTGTAAGTCCTCTAATTATGTCGAACAATTGGGCCGGGCGCGAAGTTGCGGACGCAATCTTAGCCGCAAAGAACGCTTTCTTTGCGGCTTTGATTGCCATCTCATAGGCCTTCAAATTCTCTCTATAAGATGTTCGGGTCACTTCGTCTCGAGTACGCCGCCATTGCCTCTCTAGCCGTCTGAGTCCCCGCTTTTGTTGCCGCAGCCCCTGGTTGAACCAGGGCAATGGCTTCGGGCGGGAACGCAGAGGGCGCTTGGGTGCGACCTCCTCGATGGCCCTGGAGAGCCCATCATTCCAGGACTCTACCAGATCATCCAGGGAGTCGCCAGCAGGCCAGGTGTCCCGAAGAGCCGTTAGGAACCGTTCCGGGTCCATCTGGCTCCGCGGGTGAGCTAAAATACGCTCTCCGCCTAAACAGGTTTTGGGTGACACTCCCACACGGGCCTTAAGGGCAAAGTGATCTGACCATGGCACTGCTTCCATTGCAATATCAGTCACTGGTATTCCGGCCGCAAAGACCAGGTCTAACATGTGTCCCGCCTGATGAGTGGGCGTTGTAATAACCTGGGAGAGTCCTAGTGTCGCCATGGATGACACCAGGTCCGTCGCCTGGCTGGAGGCCGCGTCGTCAGCATGAACATTGAAGTCACCCAAGACCAAAAGCCTTGGGTGCTCCAACGCCCAGCCCGCCGCGGCCTCCACCAGGGACGGTAAGGCGCTGGCCGGTGCGTTAGGCGGTCGGTACACCAGCCAGATCGCCAACCCCTCCCCAACATCCCACATCAGGCCAACACATTCTATGCCTGGAATCTCTGGGGCCGGAAGTGCCCTAAAGGAGTAAGCCTCTCGTATGAGAAGAGCCACCCCTCCCCCCCGCCCGCTAGTCCGTGACTGGTGGAAGACCGAGTATCCCGGGGGAACGGTCTGGGAGAGAGCTACCGTCTCCCCTTCCCGCACCCAGGTCTCGGTCACGCAAGCCAGGTCCATGTCCTGTTCAGTCAGAAACTCTCGCAGGACAGAGGTCTTATTATTAATGGACCTGGCGTTGCATAACACCAGTGACGGAGGCGAGTAATTCAGCCTGGTCCTACTACTTGTCACCGTCGGGATGGGACGGAGGCTGGAAGGGGGTCGAGCACTCATGGACTTTTGTACTCTGAGTCCTGGGAGTAACATAAGACCATAAAAAGAGCCCAGCTGGATCAGACCAATGGTCCATCTAGTCCAGCATCCTGTTTCACACAATGGCCAACCATTTCCTCTGGAAGTCCAACAACAGGGCATGGAGGCTGAGGCCTTCTCCATATGTTGCCTGTAGGCTCAGGGATTCAGAGGCTTAGTGTCTATGAATGTGGGAGCTCTCCTCAGTCATCATCCTTCATTAATCTCTTTTAAAACTGTTTATTCCTGTGGCCATCTGGCAGTGAATCCCACATTTTAATCACCCTCTGTATAAAGTACTATTTCCTTTTATCAATCCTGAACCTACTGTCCATCACTTTCATTGGATGCCCTTGAGTTCCAGTATTTTAGGAGAGGGAGAAAAATTCCTCTTTGTCAACTCTCTCCACCCCTTGCATAATTTTATAAGCCTCTGCCATGTTCCCCCTTAGTCGTCTCATTTCTAAACTGAAAGTCCCAGACTCTTCAGGCTTTTCTCAAAGGGAAGGTGGTCATCCACACAAATCATCTTGATTGTCCTCCACTGTACTTTTTCCAGCTCTGCAATGTCCTTTTGGAGATATGGTGACCAGAACTGTACACAATGTTCCAAATGAAGCCATACCATAGATCTATATAGGGATATTACAGTATTAGCCATTTTATTCTCAGTCTCTTTCCTAATAATCCCTAACATAGTTTGCCTTTTTCACTGCAGTAGCACTTTCATTGAGCTATCCAGTATGACCCTTTCCCCTCTCAGTCTCAGCAAGTTCAGATCCTATTAGCCTATACTTGAAGTTAGGATTTTTTGTCCCAATGTGCAGCACCTTACGCTTACCAACACTCAAGTTTATTTGCCACATTGTCACCCATTCACTCAGTTTGTGGAGGTCTTCTTGGAGCTCTTCAGTCAGCCTTGGGTTTTACCATCCTGATTATTTTTGTGTCATCTGCAAACTTGGCTACTACACTACTCAGCCCTAGTTCCAGATCATTTATGAATAAATAGTACCAGCCCCAATACCGATCCTTGTGGGACCCCACTGTTTACTTCCCTCCATTATGAGAACTATCCACTGATTCCTATTCTTTGCTTTCTGTCATTTATCCAGTTTTTAATCCATGAGAGAATCCATTCTGTTATCCCATGAACTATGCTCAAATAGGAAGCTGATGAGAATTAAACTGAATCCCTGGGCTATCACAAAAATCTGCTTATGCAGAAGCAGACCCTTGTCCATTAAGGTCAATATTGTCTACTCATGATTAAGCTTTCCAGGTTCTCAGGTAGGGGTTTTTAACATCACATGCTACACGATTCTTTTAGCTGGAGATACAAGGGTAGAATTGAACCTAAGACCTTCTGCATACAAGGCAGATGCTCTGCCACTGAGCCGCAGTCCCTACCCATCCCTCTTCTATGCCTCAGGGCAATCATTGCCACCAGGGGCAGCCCGACGCCCCATGGCGCCTTAGGCAGACTCTCTGCCTGCACTCCCCTCACAACACCCCCCACGCTTCGCCTCCATGACTCCGTACTCCCCTCTGTGCCCCCTGCCTCCTCCTCCTTCCCCCACCCCATGTCAATTTCAATGCTGGAACTGGCTCTAGGGCCGTGTTCCAGCTATCTAAAGCCCCCCCCCCCCCCCGGCCGCTCAGGTAAAACAGCTTGCAGTCTGTCAGGACAAATGTCCTGAAAGGGTGGCCCCGCTGCCTCCTTTCCCATCCAGGAAATGGGGAGGGGAGGAGTCAGCAGCAGTGGGGCCGCCCTTTCAGGATGCTTGTCCTGACAGACTGCGAACGTGGCCCCAAAGCTCGGTTTTACCCACCGATTGAGTGATGCTGGGGGCTTTAGACAGCCGGAACACTATCTGGGACAAGATGGTGAAACGACATGGGCTAGGGAAGGGAGGAACGACATGGGATAGGAAAGGGAGGAACAATATGGGGTAGGGAAGGGAGGAACAGAGGAGGTGGCGCAAGGGGGGCAAACTAGGTATTTACCTAGGGGGAGGGGAGGAAGGCTGAATTTGCTGCCCCTGCCCTGCCTAGTTTGCCTAGTGGGGGAGCCAGCCCTGACTGCCACAATCTTTCCACTGGGAATTTGGTTGAGTAACACAGACATCACCATCTTGTCCCAGTACAAGACTCTGTACTCTACTCTGTAGAAGGAAAAGTACTGTGAAGCAACAGTAAGGTTTCTAGAATGTATCCTGAACTCATCAGCCTAAAATAAATGGGATTGAATGCATCATTTGCTTCATATCTATGTATAATGTTCTGTTAGAATTATTTTTCTTCAGAGATAAGAGTTTAAGACTATTAAGGTAATTGTGCAGCAAAAGAGGATGATGGACACTTCTGTACTTCACTGTATTTTTCAAATTCGTCTCTGCCATGTCTTCCCTACAGCACCAATAAATCTGTGACAACTCTATTGCAGGGGCTGCGTGGGCAGCCCTTCCCCAAATATTTCCTGCCAACTTTCTAGTGTAGCCTCCCAGCTGTTATCAAAAGAGATCTGGCTGGAAACATTTTAGAGGTTATTTTCTCAAAACGTTAGGCATGAGAGACAAAAGATTTCAGGGAAGAGGAGAACATATAGTAGGAAGAAGACATACAAGGTGTGGAGGAAAAGAATTCAAAAGACTCATGCCTGTATTACAAGTAATCCCATTCAGGGCAGGCCCCCTCCTTCAGTTTTCATTCATAAAAATATTTGATTTGATTTATATCCTGCCCTCCCTGTATGGGCTCAGCGTGGCTAACAACCAATAAAACAAGATGTAAAACATTAAAATAAATATATTCAATAAAATCAATAAATTACAAACTTATCTTTGGTGGTCATGGCGCAAATACAAGCGCGCAGGAGTATTCTATGCAGTTGCTTATTAATAAGGTAGGCCATTATAACTTGTTGGACTAGGACTAAGGGTACATGGGATATATAAAAACAAATTTATGAATCTTCAAAAGGAATACTTTCTGGTGCGCCAAAAAGAATAATATGAACAATAGAATTTAGCAAAATGAATTTTAAAAAGCAAAATTTGGATCAAAGTATTGCAACACCCACAAGGTATTTGTTCTGATAAAAAAACATTAAAAAAGAATCCTGAAAAAATATTTTAAAAATTTTCCCTTTCAGATGGACATTTCAGTTATCAATCTTCTTCAGTGGCTAATTTACTGGGCAGTGAATTCTAAACTCCTTCAAAAAGCAAGACTAAAATAATTGCACTTAGTTTACTTTATTATGAAGCAACCTGAGAAATTATAATATCTTGTTAAAGAGTGCTTGTACCACTGAACATGGTCTGAATGAGAGCCCATTTACTATTAACACATTATTCACACTCCGCATGAAAATTAAAAATCGGTGCTTAAAATCATCTTCAATTGCTGTATTGAGTGTTAAAATTATACTTTAGTTCATTCTAAAATGTAAGTACTTATGGGAAAATGTCTTTTAAGAATGCCTTCATTGTTCAGAAGTATCTAGAGAGTATTTTAAAAAGTACAGGTGCACACTGCCTCTTCTGTACACTCCAGAGGAAAGTCAAAAAGTCTCAGGCAGAGAAAGGTCTCTCAACACCTGCTGCCTCAAGAGTTCTGAAGCTGGGATTTTCCAAATGCAAAGTACATGATCTGCTATAGAGGGTTCAAATTACACTGTGGCGCTGGGCCAGTTTCTACCTTCATGCATACAAGCACATTTTTAATAACATTGAATTTTATTTTTAATAGCTTGGGGGTATGGCTGGTTCATCTAGTGGTCAGATGCCCTAATCTCAGTCGTTGGGATCACCTCACACAAAAGAGCACAAAAGAGTGAGAGAAACTCTGTATATACAGTTCATGATAACAAGAGAATCCTATGCACTCTCTGAGTACATTGACTTAACCACAAATATAAGGGCCCAGAGAACCCGGGAGAGGTCATTTAGCCTAGCCTCCCCCCTTCCCAACACATTTTTCAAGCATAAGCCCAACTCCTTTGTTGGGTGGGGAGAGGGAAAGAAATTTGACTGTCTTTGACTGTCTTTGAAAGGAAGGACTCATTCTCCTGCAAGAGATTTACATGCAGCTATTTGACAGAAACGCCACTGTCTCCATTTTCCTACTTGTCTGTGTTAGAGTCAGTGGTGACTGGTACAACTGGCCCAACCAGTAGCAGCCTCCCATGATTTTCCTTTCCTTTCATTGGCTAAGCAAACTGCCTGTTTTAATTTGACCTGAACTGAAAATAAAGGCTTCCAAGCCTCAAACACAGAGAGAGAGTTTAATAGAAATCTCTGATTTTAAACAATGGAACGTCAATTATTTGATAGAACTGCTGGACAATGTGAAGAATCTAACAGGTTTTACATTACATATTTATAGTCATACGGATCACTGTTCCCTCTAAACTGAGTTACCGTAAGCTAACTAATAGATTTTTAGCCTCCAGCTCACACAATTTTGTCTTAGCTCAGGATGACCCCAGAGCACACTAATTTATGCAGTAGCCCACAACTTTAATGCCAGTAGCTCATAACTTGAATGCCAGTAGCTCACAAAGTAGAATTTTTGCTCACAAGACTGCAGCTTAGAGGGAACATTGATACAGACTAGTGCTTTTTCCCCATTAATTGCAGTCATGTGTTTATAGGTTCTAGGAAAAAAGCACAAAGGAAAAATGCCCAAAGGAAAAAACCCCATGGACATAAATGCTCACAGGAAAAAAGCCCCCATGGAAACATGCCCACATGGGAAAAAGCCCATACTGAAAGAAGCCCACATGGAAAGAAACCCACATGGAATAGGGTTGCCAAGTCCAATTCAAGAAATATCTGGGAACTTTGGGGGCAGAGCCAGAAGCAAGGGTGTGACAAGCACAATTGAACTCCAAAGAGAGTTCTGGCTATCACATCTAAAGGACCACGCTCCTTTTAAATGCCTTCCCTCCATAGGAAATAATGGATAGGGGCACCTTCTTTTGGGGCTCATAGAATTGGATCTCCTGGTCCAATCCTTTTGAAACTTGGGAGGGTATTTTGGGGAGAGGTACCGGATGCTATGCTGCAAATTTGATGCATCTACCTCCAAAAACTGTTGGAAATATGTATCTGTTCTATATGTCCTTTGCAGTGTTCTAAAGTTCTAGTCATTATAGGGTTAACACTGTGCCTGATTCCCTATTGTCTGCATGAGCTAGGAAGAAGATACTGACTGCTGTCAATCAAGGTCTAGAAGCGGGAAAACTGGTTTTGTTTGTTTGGTCAGTTAGTCAGGTGACTTCCTTTGTTCAGGCAGAGAGGTCAAGAAGGAGGAAATAGTCTCCATTAAGCACATGATCTTCCAGTGTAGGCATGTAGTTCTATAGTGTTTGTTTGTTATTTTCACCTCCCAGTACCCTTTCCCTGTAGAAATAAATATGTTTCTGCTTTTTCATGTTAATGCCTCTCAATGATTATTTGATCCAGTGATCCATCGCACTGTTTGAGATAAATAGAATTTCAAACAGAATTCCGTAACAAAAACAGCTCCCCCAGAGCCCAAGATACCCATGGATCCATTCTCCATTATACCATTTTTTAATTAATTCCAACTATGTTTATTGATTTCTTTCAGATACTTGCCAGAGTCAGCCCTGCTTAGCTTCTTAGCTCTATGAGGCCTTAAGTACTTCTGCTATTTAAGAAAGAGAAGCTATCACAGAGCAGGCAGTAATTTGCCTAACCCTAACCATCCTTTTTAACATTCCTGAAAAGTATAGGGAACTGATGCTTCATGATTCCTGTGTGGAAAAATCCAGACAGAATTCTGGTTTTAGATGATAGAGATCTTATGCTTGAATTAAACAAAGATACCATCTATGGAGATGGCACACCTATAATAGAATGTTTGAAACAATGAAGCTATTGATTCCAGCTCTGTCACCTCAAAAGGTTTTAGTGGATTTTGAGAAGGCTTGTATGAATGCAGTGAAGATTGCCTTTCCACATACTGAGGTCAAAGGGTGTTATTTTCATCTGTGTCAGAGTCTCATTAGGAAAATCAACAGTGTTAGCTTGACGACGGAATATGAACTAATATGAACATAAAAATTACACTGAAATCTCTTGCTGCATTAGCCTTTGTCCCAATCAGTGATGTGAGAACTGTTTTTGATCAGCTTGCTGCCACATTTCCAGATGAAGACGGCTACAATGCAGTGCTCATGTACTTCTTTTCGACATACTGAGGGTGCAGCAAGCAGAGATCCTCAGTTTCCTGTAAGACTATGGAATCATGATGCAACCCTGGAATGGTTACCAAAGACTATAAGCTGTTGTGAGGGATTTCACCATGCTATTAATTACTTGTTCCATTTCGGTCATCCCAGTGTGTGGTCTTTATTCAATGGACTGCAGAGGGACTTGGCTTGTCACAAACTAACGTTGGCTAATACACAGACAGGTCGCCTAGAGGTGAAAAAATAGGAAATATGAGGCACTACATGACATGGTTGCCACTTCTGTGCAGCAGTATGAGGAGGTGGAAGATAAACTTAGTTGCTTAAAGAGATTGGCTAATTTGCAATGAAGAATTATATCTGAGTTATCATTGTTAAATAATTGTTGCTTTTACTATTAGGGTTAGATAGTCTTTTGTCATGGTCACTGGGTGTACAACAACGTATTAACATTAAAAAGTTTGACAAATTGTAAATTAACACAGTTAAAGTATTTAATTTTATTTAAATATATTTCTATGTAGAGTTTAATTTCTGTTATTGTTTTTCCTTCTTAATAAAGTTCACTGATAACAAAATAGTCACTTCTTGTTGCATATATGACATATTTTAATCCTAAAATAACAATATAAAAATAACAAAATGGTCACTTTTTGTTGCATGTGAATATGACTTATTTTAATCCTAAAATAACAGCAAAATATTATTAATGGTTATCCACAATTATAAACATCTGTGGTGCTTTACATATTTTCCCATGGGGGCTTTTTTCCATGTGGCCTTCTTTCCATGAGGGTTTATTTCCATGTGGACACATTACCATGGGTGCGGTCACACGTCACATTAAAAGCGGGTGTGTAGCACTCAAATTTGAACCGCTGAATATTGATTTGATGCAGGGCCATTCAGACGAGCATCCAAGAATGCGACTCATCCTGTTGTTGAGCTATCAGACATCCAGTACTATCACGCTCTTTTCTTGGCGTATGCGTGATCAGATGGTGATTCCTGGGAGTGGGGGGGTCCATTGAACATGTGCCCAACTGTTTGGAGGTGGAAAATTAAACATTGCTTCAGAGGCGGGGGGGGGGGAGGTTTCCAGAATTAACATTGCCGATTCAAACCAGGGGACTGCCAGGAACCACTTTCCTGGAAATTGGCAGTGACAATGATATATGGAAATCTTCCACATTGAAAAAGATTTTTTTCCTGTTCTGAATAGTGGTATAATGTCCCCCCCCCCCCCCCGATCCTGTGTTGATCGGAGAAGCAGAAGCGTCATCTCAGATTCCCGGATGATCTGGCAAATATGCATGTCTGCTGGGGCGGTAAACATCCCAAGGGGCAGTATCACGCGTGAGCTGTCCAAACAGGAAAAAACTGATCATGTGCTGCTTCTGTGAAAAAGGGCCAGACTTTCTGCACTATCAAATTAACGCGGCATTGATCCGCAGCAAGCCGGGATGACCCCAGATGACGCTCAATTGCCAGATGTGGATGTCTGGACAAACATTTAATCCGTCAGTGAGACGGAGCTGTGTCACCGCTAATTGTATGTCTGAATGCACCCCATGTGGGCTTTTTTCCTGTGAGCATTTTTGTCAGTGGGGTTTTTTCTTTGGGCTTTTTTTCCAGTTACTGTGTTTATAATCTGGGTGGAGCAAAGTAGTTTCCATAGTTTAAATCTTAATTGTTTAAGGAGTTTATATCCTGCTTTTCTGCAAATTTGTACTCAAGATGATGTACAAAATTAATAAAGACATGGAATTAAGTTGAAAGCCACAACATTACAATCTAAAAAAATAAATTATAATGTGTTCAAATGTTTAGGTCAGTTGATCAAGTAAAAAAGAAATGACACACAATAGAACAAAAACATTTCAATCTGTAATTAAGAATCTTACATGCAAATAAATCATTGGAAAGAAACTAGAACAAGGCAAAGGTGTGAAGAGAAGCAAAACAACAGTCCCCATACCTAACATGAAAGTTTGGGAACTTTATCATTAAGCCTACAGTATGTGCATTTTGGAAGCATAATTAAGTAATCTCTGGTAAACTGATGGGCACAGTGTTGTCCCATGCTCCTCTCTCATGCTGACATTTTGTCACTCCAGACAGCTACATCATATCAGATAAATGTGCCCCAGTGTATCTCACTACTTCAGAGAATGCTGAGGATGTAACTCTCAGGCCACAATACTGTTGCATCTAGAAACCATTTGCATGGCTTATATAAGTCAGACCAGATATGTGCGCACAAGCACCTATGCATGTCATTCAAATAAACCAGCTGCTCAAATACTTAAAGCATCACTTATCCAGACAGAAAGTTCCCTAGTTCAGCACTTGCAGACTAAATGCGACAAAGCAAGCTTCTGGAAGAGAGGAAAGAATTGCCCAGTTACAGATACGGGTAATGACTTAACATGGAGGTGGAATGGCCTGTATTAGTTTCACAAGCACTCCCCAGCATGTGGATCAGGCAAGATTAGCCTGGGAGAAAACTGCAAGCACATGTGGGTCTTGATGCACATCTCTCCTCTTCAAAACCATAATGCAGATGTGCCCTCAGATGGCCCTCAAGAAACATTCATATTCTACAGAGAATCTATAATTTCCTTTTGAATGTAAACCAGTGTATGATATCCAAAACTGAATCAATCTTTGTCTCCATACATAATGCGCTCTTTGCAAATTCTGCTCTACCAGATGTTTTGCTTTTCACTCCCTCCTCCCACTTTACCAGCTGTATCGCCGTCAAGCTCAGAGCAGAGATGACAAAGGATTTTGGGAATTAACAGCATAATATGAATGTAGACTTGCACAAATCTGCCATTTTTTAAATGCAGTACCTTAGGTGGCCTTGATTTTTATGTGCACTGAGATCAAATAAATGACATAAATGTATATTCTAAAACGTGATATTTTTGTGGTTTGGGGCAATTTAAGATTGTCTTTGCCCTTTAAAGCAGGAGTTAAAATTAATCTTGGAGTGAGGTAATTTTTCAAATGTACTGCCCTTTAACATAAAATCCACCCCCACCCTGCCAAAGCCAAAACCTTAAGTCATATTATCCCAAACTCAGATTTAAATGTTGGGGACTAAAATCCTTGAGAAACAGACATGCCCAGGAGCAATTTTTGCTCAAAATCACATCTGCTGTTAAGATGAAAATACAAAGATTCTCTCGAGGCAGAACAATTTAACTTGGCAGTATATTTATTCTGTATTCATAATACACATTGACATGGTTGATACAGCAAAATAAACCCTTGAACATAGGACTATCTGTTATGGTAACAACAGAAGTAATTCAATATGAAGTAGTCAGTAAAGGGACATCTTATGAATGAGTGGTGGTAAACCTTCTTAGAAATGTGTAAAGAAGGTTAGCGCAGCTAAGATTTCCACAGAAAGTGTGAATGGGAATAATTTTAGAACCCCAAGATGTCCACAGGATAATTCCAAAAAGCTGTGGGGCCACTTCAGACATCCAACAGCCCAATACAAAATACAGGCAGCAGGACATGTTTTACAGTTTTGGGAGAATACATATACAGAACCTGTGTGGCAATAAAGCCTGTCCAGATATTCAAAGTGCACGAATGTGTCTATGCACAATCGTTACCGTCAAAGAGGAGAAAAAATAGCATTGTGGCAATCAAGCATATTGCTCATGTGCTGCCATGGCAGATGGGCATGGTACTTTTTGAAGCCCGGCC